>NW_020897700.1:15133738-15452016 GCF_003984885.1 Neopelma chrysocephalum
AAGTTTTGGATCCTTACATTAAGTGTTCAGAGCTTTCCTCGCCGACACTAAGACTGTTTAAATATGTTAGGGAATTCGATCCATAATGCTAGTCCTGAAATATGTTCTGCATGTCTTACAGCTTTCGGTAATGCTATTTTTACGTCATTAATTAGCTTGAGTTGAAAGGCACTAAAATAACACAGACTGATACAGAATTTTCAAATGTTTTACTTTCAATCAGTAAATTATATTCAAATGCCAACACAAATCATAACATTTACTGTATGTGAAAACAGATTGAACAGTTGGTTCCATCTAACATTTAAATAATATTTATCATCAAGATATTTCTCGATTAAGTACCTATAAGTTTTCAGATGGCTTCATTTTTTTCGTAGTCATAGATGTTGGTTTTAGAAGACAGTCTCATTGTTCGAAATGACAGGAGACCCCAGTAACCTTTGAGCTACTGACTTCATACTACCTTGTACTAATTCTCTTAGTGGCTACTAGAATTGATTGTAATAGGAGGATTGCCTTGCATTGTCGTTATACAAAAACAGAAGTACTTCTAGGCAGATTCCTGAATGGATTCATGTGATTTCATGTGCATTTTTTGATTACTGTCTAACCTTCTACAACCTTTACTGTCTGTCTTTCGCCATTAAAAATTCATCTCCCAGTCTATCAGGTGAAATAATAGTCTGAATAGATCTGAATTATCTCATCTTGACCTATTTTAAATCAGTACAGACCAATTCATGCAATAATTTCAGTACCATGTATCTTTACAAGCTCATCACTGGGATGAAAAGTCCCTAAACATATTCTAGAATTTATCAACCCATTCATTAATATAATTTTTCCTCATATAACATAACCCTGAGCAAGCATGTTTCAATGGCAAATAGCATCCTAGTGAATGGATTGGTAGGTCGATCATCTCTGCTACAGAATATGGAGTTTATTCACATAAATCCACATGAGTTAAAGTAGAGTGCTGAGGCAGGTACTGTGCTGACACGTGATACAGATTAGAAACAAAGCCAAATGTATACATTGTCAGTAAATATACCTGACATTTTTTGTGTCTTAAAGACTTTACTTAAGCATAACTTAACATTCTGCAGCCAAGCTTCTCTGAAAAACAGTTGTGTTTGTGATAATGTCTGGATACTGTTCTCTGCTTCTTACGACTTCTGACGACTTTCTACTTTTTAGACAGGAGTCTTTATATCCGTTACAAGTTGTTCTGAATGTTCTTGAAAAGTTGAACAAAACTTATTGATAAATTTCTGTGCAAGAGGAAATTAAACTGTTTATTTCACTATTTTAAAGGCTGTTTTGCTGCTTTCCTTTTTACATGTCAAAACGGGAACAAAAATCTGAAGTGTAATAAGTGCTTTTAGAAGAAAAAAATTGATATATTTCAAGTTATTCAACGTTCAAAGTCCTATCTTTAACACGTGGAAGTTGTTAGAAAAGATTTTTTTAATTTTTAATAACTCACATTGAAAGACTTCGGTTTTTCTGTGTATATATGGCTGACTTGATACAAGGAACTTAAAATGGGATTCTTTCTCTACTCTTAGGCCCTCAGTTTATGCAGAATGTGCAAGTATTACCTTAGAAGCTTTGGCCACGGTATAGAAGTATGACTTTACTCTGAAACAAAAAGAAGAGAAAATTCCATAGTAACATCATTATTATCATCATCATCATCATCATTATTATGATGTTAAGAAGTAATATGGAATCTGTGTACTAATTTGCTATAGAAGTGCTCAAATAGCTGATAGTAAATAAAGTTAATATTTAAGCATCACCATTTTTTATTCTTTGAATTACCTAAAAAAATCTGTTATTTTCCAGAAATTATAGTCATATATGTTCATGGGCAGTGATATATGTGGCAAAAACCAATGCACTTTTTAGTATTACTTCTGTGTATGTGGTATTCTTTTTTTTGCTGGACTAAATGTGTGAGCATTTAGTGTATACTCACATTTTGTGTGGGCAGAAGTATCTTTTGTTATCAAAAAATTTTCTGTCCATAGTGACTTGGGTACAATGAAGTCATTGCTGACTATCCACTGTGTATTTTTTTCATAAATTAATTTACTGACTAAAAACCTATGTACAAAAAGGAACTAGGTTTCTTATGGTCAGTGCTGCTTCTTAAATAAGACAGTAACATATTTATCACATCTATTCTCTTGATAACTATTAAATGATCTGAACCTTTTATATTTTGATTTATTGTGTATTCTTTCTTTTCTGATATTAAATTTAGATGCTTCCTACCTTTTAAAGTTTGAGCAGAGAATACTTCAATTTCCAAATAATTTTCAAATCATTTCAGACATGAATTTTATTACCTGCTATATAGTTCACTGAAACTGTAAGATGTTTTGTATAATAAATAACCTTACGCTAGGCTGATGCACAGTGTCACACCATTGTGCTCTGATCAATCGACTGCTGTACAAGCTCAGTTCAAGGTATGGGTGAGAGAAGGAAGAGATGGGGGCAGCAGGCTGCAGTGGGAGCAGGATCTTAGCCCACACAGCCCATCCCAGAGTTTCTATGCAGAAGTCTCTGCTACTCCCTTGCAAGAGATAAGGTAGGGGACCAGAAGTAGTGCCAGTGACAGTAACTCTCATGAAACAGTAATTTATGTGTAGCTGAGACAGGGCTAGGAATGAGAAAAGAAAGCTGCTATGTCCTATCTCACACCTACTTCCTCCAGTGGCTGCTATCCAGTCGCTATGTAATCCCATTCCTTTTCAAGGGCAAGAAGCATAGGAATTTAAGAGAACAAGTAGAAAGCATGGGATTTTGTTAGGAAGGGAAAGTAAAGAAAAGAAGAGTTTATTTGAATAAAGTCTCAAAGCAGTGAATCCTCACAATGTCTTATCTAACCTTGCTTAACATTAAAACTGACAGGCCAGTCATCACCTCCCCGAAGTTCTTGTTCTACTTCCCAGACTTACTTTCCCCCAATTTTTTTCATTCATCACTGTAAATATTTTCTTCCTGGAAATAGATTTTTTTTTTTAAATTGGACTTTTTGCAAGATAGTAAGACAAGAAAGCTCTGTATCCGATTGATAGAGAAATATAAATATGTTAGGCCATATTTATTATTCAGTAGTCTATTTGAAGTTTGCACTATGTATATAAGTTCTTAAAACAAAATTTCCCCCTGGGCTATACCTATGGTACTTGCCCTGTAAACTAGAAATTATGCTGTTTTCATTGAGAATGACTGCTTGATGTGCCTCTTACACTTGTGGGGTGGTGAGTAGCCTGATCAGATTGATCCAGATTAAAAAATGTTGAAGATTGAATCCGCGCTAAAACAAGCAGTATTCATAATGTATTAAGTTATGGTAGCACCTATCCTTATGAATAAATTTGAATCATACCTATATAGCACAATTGTACAAAAAGCTCTTAAAAATAACATTGATCTTGAGTTGTTCTATAATTTGCTTTTAGCTACTCATGCAAACCGTACAAAAACACTTGAATGGAAATTTGTAAAATATGCCTTCTAGCATATAATAATGGAGTTATATGCAGTTTTGCAGTTTGCTGTTCATGCTTATGACAGCTATAGATCAGCTTCCAGATTATTTTTCTAATGTAATAACATGCAAAAAAAGTTAATAGAAAATTTCTGGGTTTATGTGTTTATAACTTAACATGGAAACAGGTTCATGCAAGTTGGACTGTTCTATGTACTGTGTTAATACTAATTAAATTTATTTGGAATATCTTTGAAATACCAGTCATAGTATATTTAGGAGTACAGTATTTGAAGCAGTAAATATATTAAATATTTGCCCCAACCTGAAAAAATATGTAATTTTAGAGCTTTTGAAATTCATTTGAATATATACTTTTAATAAAGAAAATGTTACGCAAACTTAAAGTTGAGAAGTTGACTTTCAAGATGCCACATGAATTGCTGCTTATATAAAATACATTGTAGGCAACATTGCGTGTAAAAGAAGTAGTTTATGTGGTGGTTCATTTCTGTCAAGCTTTTACATACATGTCTGTGTTGTGATAGGTTCTACTACCTGATGTAGCTTTAGGAGCTCTCAAAAGAATTTGGTCTTTTCCTTTGAGAAAATTTCTCTGTCAAGTCACTAGTCTTCTGCTTCTCAGTATTACCAGATGAGGCAAGTGGTGCAGCTTTCCTGCCAATCCAGGCACCTTTTACCTAATAACTGAGGAAATGGGAGCTTTTGGCCCAGAGCTGCTCAAATGCTCTTCTCAAACTATTGAAAAAGCTGTCCTACTTTGAGGATCTATTTGCTGCTTCTAATATGTTCTTGCATTCTTGTATGTTTTCTGCTTTGTCATTTTCCAGTATAAAATGTCATGTTCTAATTAGGTCTGAAGTTATTTGATACATTCTGATTTACTTGTCAGAATAATACTGGCTTTTTGTTGCAGTAATCCGAATATAAAAACTGAGTTATCTTCATCTGACAGTTTTATGTTTCAGAAGCTCTTCAAACAATATAATGTAACAGAATATTTAGAGAGGACCATATGTAAGTGTATCTGTGTTCTGTGTGGTACTGTACATGACAGTGGCTGGTACCATATGCTGAAACAGCAAACTCTATTTTATTCTTATACCAAATAGCCAAAGAATGTACTGTCTCCTCTTCTTAGTACTTTATTTTTATACCTTCATGAGTTTAGGAGATAATTAGCTTTGATGTGTCTGTTTTGCTGTTTCTCCAGAAAGGAGGAATTCATACATTCTCTCCATTTTGCAGCTGCCATATGCATCTTTCTGTTAATGTTATTTAAAAGTTTTTAATTGTATCTCACACTTTCTCATGCTCTCCCTTATATTATGTGTATACACACATACAGATACATTTCTGAATATGTATGTATGTGTGTCTGTAAACAATGAGTTTGTACGCTGGCATCAGAGGTTAATCAGAGTAGCACTGCATAGAGAGTTTAAAAGTAGATGGAGATAGTCAGGTCAGTCCACCACATTAGTGTAGCTGTGTTATTTCTGGGACCTGTGGTGGTATTAAACAGTATTGTGCAGGGTAGATAAATCAAAGTGGTTAGATGGCAGGTCAGGTACCCCTAATGATTGTGCTGTGCTCCATACCCTTGGATTCAATTCTAAAAGTCTTTCTCTTAAACTAAAGGAGGGTAATTAAAAGAGGGAACAGTATTATTCTATTTCACCTTGTAGTGGGTTGACCCTGGCTGGATGCCAGGCACCCACCAAGGCCACTTTATCACTGCCCTACACAAGTGGATGGGGGAGAGAAAATGCAATGAAAAGTTCATGGGTTGAGATAAGGACCAGGAGAGATCACTCACCAAATAACATCACAGGGAAAACAAAATCAGTTTAGGGACATTATTGAATTTATTAGTAACAAAATCAGAGCAGGATAATGAGAAGAAAAATAAATCTTAAAAACACCTTACCCTGCCCTCTCTCCTTCCCGACCTCTACCTCCTCCCTTGCAGTGGTGCAGGGAGATGGGGAATGGGGGTTGCGGACAGTTCATCACAGGTTGTTTCTGCCTCTTTCCCCTGCTCGGCTGTGGGGTCCCTCCCACAGGAGCGAGTCCTCCCCGAACTTCTCCAACATGATTCCATCCCACAGGGAACAGTTCTCCAGAAACTACTGCAATGTGGATCACTTTTTCACAGGGTACAGTCCTTCAGGCACAGCCTGCCCCGTGGGCTGGCAGGGGAATCCCAGCTCTGGCACCTGGAGCATCTCCTCCCCCTCCTTCTCTACTGACCTCGGTGTCTGCAGAGCTGTTCCTTTCCCATGTTCCTTTCACTCCACTCTTCTCTGTCTGCAATTACATCTGCATAGTAACTTTTTTTAACTTCTTAAATACATTATCATTCCTGATGGGCTCAGCGTTCGCCACTGACAGGTCCATTCTGGAGCTGGCTGGCAGGGGATCTGTCGGACATGGGGGAAGCCTGGAGCCCCCTGCTACCAAAACCTGGCCACACAAACCCTGTAATTACACACCTGTAATGGGAGGGGAAATTAAAGAGGAGTAGGGTGACCCAAGTTAATAGCTGATTCTTTGTGCTGACCTGCCAACTGATTGCAAGGGTTGGTAAAGGAAGGTGTCTTTGTGGCAAACATAGAAATCCCACAAGTTTGAATTCTGAGATGTAGTCTTGGTTCAGGAGACCATTTTCATCTGATTCTTGTAATACAACATTTTTTGAGTACACCTGCCTCTTTATCATGCATTTTTCCCAGTTCCCTATCAAATTATCAGAAAAAAATTGTTCCATTACACAAGAGAAAAGCACAAATACAAGTTTTATAAAAATATTAGTTCACAGTATATGCAAATGTATGTATAAATTGTGCCTAAGTCTTTCATGGATAGAATCAAAGTATCAAGAGAGGCTTCAGCAATGACTAAATAATCAAATGCTTACATGCTTGCAGTTATACAGACATTGATAGTTGTTGGCATAATGACGTTTCAATCTTACTCTAAAATACAAATAGGTGTTTCACAGTGTTGTTCAGTTTAATCAAGTGCTGAAGGCTGTGTCACCAAATATATTGGATTGCTACATAATAAAGGAAAAGTAAGCTGAACTGGAGATTTATTTTCAAGAGTGTCACTGTGAAGCTCTGCGTACTTAGGTATGAACTCTTCAGATTGTACCTTAGTTAGTTACTGGTAGACCTGTAGAGTGATCCCGATTTGGAAGTGATAACTGCTGACAGTGACAGTGGAAGGTATTTTGTTACCTTGGGATGGAGATATCTAGTACTCTTTCCGTTCTTTTCATCCATTCTGCTCTTGTCATCTTCCAGATACTATTACTTCTCTTGTCTTCTCCTAGCTTTTCTCAAGCACATGAGAAAATGGAATTCTGGGAGGGGTATCTTCTATCAGCAAGCAGCTGTACAGTTGCCAGTTTGCAGTTAGATGCTCATGGATTTGGCTTGTGAAGCTTCATTCAATCAACTAAGATTCCAGCACACTCTTTAAGCACTTTTGCTGTCAACACTATTTCCCCTTTTTATGCTTAAGCATAGGGGGAAGCAAGTTGGGTGTTCCTGCATTATATGCCTAAATTACATCTCTCACCTGTGTTCGTAGGAGTTTCATTAGTATTGCCTTAATGAAATGGAAATGAAATGCCAAAAGACTGTCAAAGGTGTCCCTGACATACAACCTCATCTACAGTAAGATGTGAAAATATCTGTGCTAGAACTGTTTATAGAAGTTTGCAGTAGTTTGCAAAGGAAGTTTTTAATTTCTAGGTGTATGTAGTTTCATAATTCCTTTATACATCAGGCATTTATTTCTGAGGACCTTAATTGGGTTTTGAAGGCATACCTAAGTCATGCAAATGAATTTTATTAATTAAGAAACCTGGGGAACATATATGTTTGAATTATTTTGTGTTCTTTGGTTTTCATGGAGGTTTTTTTCCCTTTTTTTTTTATTTTTAGCATACTTTGAAAAGTTCTATTTAGCACCTTGGAGAAAAATATTAAACAGCTCTGCATTTTGTTTTTCAGTGTGCAGTGACCTGGAATTCAGGGAAGTAGCAAACAGATTGAGAGACTGGTTTAAGGCACTTCATGAAAGTGGAATTCAGAATAAGAAGACTAGGATCGTTCAAAGGCCTGAAAGAACCAGTAAGAGATTTTTACTTGTCTTATTTGATGTTTTCTTTGATTCTTTTCTACTTTGGTATTTCTGTTGCTAAGACGTGCCTTATTCTCACGTGGTTTAAATAGGCATATGTACCAAATCATAACTTTTCTAAAGTTAATTTCTTACTTATGGCTTAGTACTAACAGACAATGTTCACTTCAAACTTCCAACATTATTTGGCAGGACAGCTGCCATTCAGAATGCTTTTATTTGTGAGTACTATCAAATTGAAAGAAAAAATACAAAAGAACTGTAATTATGTGTGACCCATTGTTGCTAGGTGATGCCACTGTAGGTACTGGTAGAGAAAAACACACAGAAAAGGAACTTGTAAATAAAAAGGAATTTTCAAGGATAAACTTGAAACTGGGAAAGACTCAGGAGTACTAATGAAATGGAAACAGTAAGGGTCATAATTTGTTTTTAACCCTCTCAAATACTCAAATAGTTTCTTCTGTTGTGGAAAGCAGTAAAAATTTAAGATGTAATTATCAAAGAGTTTATTTAAAATAGCAGTTGAAGTGTGCATTAATAGTTTCAAGAGTGATGTCCTTCTGTGAAGCCGAGTCAAATTAGATTTGTTAAACCATAAAACTGTACCTTTGGTTAATAGGAAGAACAAACTATGAATTCTTCCAGTGTATGTTTCACGGAACTTGGCCACCACCATCTTCTTACTTTACTTGTTTTATTATTAGCTTTTTTGAGTATTTGAAATCTTTATTTTTTATTATTTTTCTTTGCTTTTGTTTGATTGCAATTTGTGCCATTACTTTTTCTTTTTTCAAGAAATCCATTAATTTAATTTAATAGGAAATATCATTTTATTGTGTGATTTGTTCATCTAAGTATGATGTAGTGCAAGCATAAAGTTCTTAAGCGTGTGAGATTTTACCCTTAGACATCTTTTTTGGCCTTTTTTCCTTAAGCACAGAGGTGATAATAAGATCTTCAATCTGTACTTCAGACAGTTGACTGTATTATGATGTGTATGTGAATATAATATACTCATTTATTTTGCCACTGGTTTGTTTGCAAATTTTTACTTTATAATAGCAATCAAGGACTGTATTTGGGCTTAAGATCTAAGATTTTAATATGTGTGACTACTAGTGCAGGAGTCTCGTGAATTTTTGGATCTTGTCAATTTTGGAAACCCTAAAGTCCTATCCTTTGACAGTGTAAAGAATACAAATATATTTTAGGAGGTATCTGAAATTTAAGACACAAGTTAGATTGTATCCTATTCTATCATTTTTTTGAGAGATAGAATCAAGAGTTGATTTGGATGGCTAAGAATAATCTTTGCAGGGCTCTTTTTCATCAACATGTAAGAAGGTGCAATCTACATGGAAAAATCTGTTTCCTGTGCACTGCTGACTTTAAATTCCCTGTCAATATCATGATGTCAGAAATGTTTGACTTATGTTTGGATCATGGTACCAGAAATTGGAATGTTGTATGAAATATTAATTTATTGCTATCCTGATTCTAAATTAGATGGAAGTGTGATGATAGGGTTTGGCATGTTTATTTTATTTTTAATAAAACAAAGTAAATCAAATTCTAGAAAATGGTTACATATGAGACATTTAGTTTGTCCTATATTTTCTTCTTTTCTTTTTCTTTGCATAATGGAAAAGCCACAGTGCTTCACAAAAACATTTGAACTATATAATAACTGTTTAGAGATCAGTGTTTTAGGCACTGTAGTCAGTTACTCAAACTGCATATAGCTAATTGGGAAAAAATATTGCTTTCAGATATGAAAGATTCCATTTGTGCAGTATTTACTTGATTTTATAGATAGCCAATATTTACATGATTGTATTATTTTGAGAGGCTACTGCAGAAGGGCAGTCCATCTATAGACAGAAAGCAATGAAATCAATAGATGTTCAGTAACAGTTTTTTCCTTTGCGGATTTTGGGATGCACAAATTATCTTAAAACTGGTTTTGTTAGTGCAACTATCTGTTTTTTCTAGTATATACATTTCTGTACTTCAAAATTTCTCATTTGAGGCAGCACATCTTATGATTAATATGTCTGTGGTTTAGAAGGAAATGCTGTGTCACTATGTCCCTGTAAACGCATAAAGAAACAAGAAATAATGATAACCATTCAACACAGTAATGTCCTTTCTAGTAATATGAGGCAGTTCTTAAAATTGTTCTCGAAGACTTAAGCTCTCAAGTAATATCCCTCTAAGTCTCTCTCCAAAGTAATAGGAGGTCAGAGACATTAGGCATATTGATACACAAACATACCAGAGCTGTCCAGCCCCTGTTTTGGGGATATCAGAAAGCTACACCTACAAATAAATCTTGCAAAGAACTTACCATGTATAATGAATTTATACTTAGCACATGAGACTTAGTGGTCTGTACAGAACAATAGCAATGACAAAAAAACCCACCTGAACGCAACTTCCTCTTTCAGCGTCCTAATTATTCTAGCAAATCCCTGGAGTTGTTCGTTACCCTTGGGGAGTTAAAAATCTGTTTTGGCACCTTTTTCCCCAGGCTATCCTTTATTCTTGTCATAAAGTTCCTTCATCACTGAAAATCTACATTTAAAAAAGCAATTTGTGACATCCTTTCTGCTTGTCTGTTTGTGTTTAGGATTTCTCATATTTCAGTCTCTCTGGTGGCACTTGGAACAGGATTTATTAAAAGACTTGGGCACAGTCCTTCTGACCAAGGCAGATGTGGTGCGTGTAGTGCCTTGCTGGTGTTTTTCAGAGTTGTTTCAGCTACTAAATAGTCCACATTGATCCATAAAATCATTCATATTACTTCTAAGCAAACCAAATGACAGTGTTTAAATTGTTCTGCCGGAGCCATCAATATTCTGATAACAAGTTAAAAATGTAAGGTGCCTACATTGTTGTGTTTTTACAAGAATAAGGTCATTTTGTTTTACTGACAATTTTTTTTCCAAAACTGAATCTTATTAGTAATTCAGACTAGAATATTTCAAAAAAAAAAAAAGGTTTTGTTTCCAAAATCCATTTTGTGTCTATTTGTGGGCAAATGGAATATATCTAGAAATATCATTAACATAAATGCTATATAAAAACTTAAATCTTTTCCTCACACCATTTGAGGTCTAAATAGATGACACAAAGGGGAAAGGGATGCTTTACCCTCATACTGCAATAATACCCCCGTTATTTTTCCCATATGGGTAGGAAAATATAGAGTTTAAAAATAAGTGACATTTTATATACCTATTTAAAGTCTATTAAAATACTGTTCTACTTCTATATTAACTTTGTGTGATAAAGCACAAAATTATTGTATCATATGCAAAGCACAAAAAATACCATAGTCCCACAAATATTTCTGCTAACAGGCAGTCTATTTCTGAATACTTGTGCACTTTGTCATGTTAGAAGATAAAAGACCAGAAGCCAAAGGTAAAAGAGAATCTTCTTATGCCTTGGAAATAATATGATTATTTGGAGTCTAATACACTAATAATTTTGAAAATAACATAAAAATACAAGTAGTCTGAAAGGAAATTGCTTATAATTGGCTTGTCTAGAACTAGCATAGTGAGATATTATTGCACTAAAGTTCCCATACAAACTTGCAGCAGGAAAAGTCCAATTTTGTAAAGAAAGGTAAATAAAATAAGCAACTTCAGATTTTTGCTTGGAGGTTTTTGTTTCCTTCTGACTATCCTAAGTTCCTTATCAATGAAGAGACAAACTGACATTATGCAGTGATGAATTACAATTCGCTGATCTTCATTGCTGAAGCATATTTCGAAATCCTGAGGTACAGACAGAACTTCTAAGCAGAACAATAAGGTTTTTCTTACTCTTGTCAGTACTCTTCCATATAGTCACTGTATAGTTAGAAGAGCTAGAAAAAATTGTGTTTTTAAACAGCATTTTTGATGTTTTCAAGATGCTGACTGCCTGGGAATTTGTCTAATTCCTGAGATTATCTCAGAAAATGTCATATAAGCTGTACTGCAAAGTTGTACAGGCTGGCAACCTGAACTATAATTCAAGTTTACTGGAAAGAAAAGGTTCTCGTAATGAATTTCTGCATGTATCAGGTTAGCTTATGCAAAGGCATCCTTAATGCAAGAGTCTGGAAGAAGAAATCCAGGATCAAGGATTTTAATTAATTCATCTCTACTTAAAATTAAGACTTTGAATGAACTAAATAAGTATTGTTGACTGAAGTTGGTTTTGACTGTTTTGTACAGAATTATTCTTATACACAATGAAGTATATGTAGATGTTTATTATAGCATTTTGTTTTATTTATTTCTCCTCAGATATCTTCTACTTTTCTTTAACAATCACAGCTATTAATAAAATGGTCATTTGGGTGTCCCAAATAATACATTTCATCTTAACTCTCAAAATATTAGGAAACTGATAGCGTCCAGCAATAGGATTCATCTTGCTTCCCCTTCCCTCTCCCCCTCCATAAAATTCTTTAAAACACTTCCTTGAAAAGGAGAGACTTCAGGATACAAACTGTTACAGGTGTTTAAAGGATGTTGCAGCTGGGCTTTATTTCTTCCTCTTGTACATTTTGTTGTGAAAAGAGGGTCGGTTTTCCTAGGTTTATCATAATACCTTTGGTACCTTCCCCATATACCATGTTCCCCAGGGCCAGGAGTTGGTCTTTGATGATCCCTGTGGTCCCTTCCAGCTCAGGGATGGATGATTCTGTGTCTTGCCCTAACCCAGCTTTAGGCAGGTGACAGAGGGTGTTAAAGCTGCCTCCTTCTTGGGCTAATGTGGAGCCAGATGAGGCTCACCTAGATCAGTACTTTTGTGATAAAGTATGACAGAAGGCATTCACATCTGCTTAGTCCTCTTTATTTTAGTCTTTCTTGCTTGGGTCTGTCCTGATTACATTAGGAAGGAAAACATTTTCCCAGCTTGTAGTCCGCCTGCACTGTGAAATGCTGTTAACTGAAGATTTTCTGCAAGCCCAAATATTACAAAAATCCATTGCCATTGCAAATGTTCTTGCTGTGCAGCTTGCACACAGATAAAATCCATGGTCTAGATGGCAGTCAGGAATCTGGCAAAGTGCACGTGTTTGTTCACGTGGGATTTGTCAGTGTTTTTTATTGTTTCAGAGAGTGTACTGGTATTGGAAAGAATCATGCACTTTTAGGTGTATTAAATAAACAATTTCCATATAATGCAATATGTGAGCCCTATGTATGTATGTATGCTGTTTTGGTTTCCACATGATGTCAAAATCTGTCTTCCTCGATGTACAAAAGTATTTATTTCTTATATCCTTAATAAGCAGGCAAACAATAGTTATACCTTGGAAAGCAGATTGTATTTACTAAGAGTTGAAATTCTCCCCTGAGAAATAACCAGAAACAGGAGCACTTCTGTTGGTTCCTTTTGAGCAAATGTTTTGAATGCCTAGTGTGTAAGCCATGAAGGAGGGCTATATTTCTTAATAATTTTTCCCTTGGGATTGTTTTGGCCAAGGAAAAGAGCTTAAGCTGGTACTTCACATTTTTCTAGACAATGTTCATAAATAGCTTCATAAAAGCTCATTTTATTATGGTATATGGAAATAGATTTTAAATAAGTGGTTAAAATTAGAGGAAGAGAAAATCTTCTTTCATAATTTAGTCATCTGAGCAGCAGTTTTTGCTCTCCTCAGTATTATGTCCTGGTACTTCATCATCAAGAATAAATTACTATCATTCAACATACTAATTCATCCCCCTTAGTTTCTGTTTAGTGTTTTCTGTCACAACTGTGAAAAATGTCTAAAAAACCCAGCATTCTAGTTGGTGCTCAGAGTGATAATATATGTAATGTGTAATTTGGGCAACTAACTTGCTAGTACTAGGCCACGTGGTGATTTTTTGATTCTTACTTCTGTATCACCTTCATGTGCCAAACCATGTTAGCAGATGTTAAACTCTAGGTATGTACCTAAGTGCTTTTCTGTCTCTTTTTCACAAGTATAACATATTCCAGAGTGACAGATGTATTATTTTATCAATATTGTAAAAATGGAAGAAAGTCATTGCCAAGAGAAAATACTTCTGATATTCTTTATTTTGGACAGTTCCTTAAAGATTCTTTTAAAATGAACGAAGAATTTTACTTTACCACAGTAATCTCTAAAAGACTTGATAATGTGCACATGGAACTGAGGGTGATGATCTTTTTGTGGTGTAGAAGTTCTGGAAGAGGTGGACTACTCCATTTTATTTCAAACAAAGCTGCTTCTATCTCTGTCAACACCTGCCTGGCTTACCTCTGAAATACTTGAGACATTTTTATTTATTTCACCAAAACTAGTATTTGACCTAGATTTCAGACATTTCTATACTGCAGTGACTGATGGTTGTGAAATAGTTTGGCTTGATGAAACAAGACAAATGAAAACTAAGAAGATATGTGATTTTTCACTATTTAAAACACTAAAATTGTGTATACCGGAGAAGAGGAAGAACAAAAAAAATAGTAGAAACAACAATAAATATACCTGGGCTATAAAGGAAAATACAAACTACTTCAGAATTAAGCTCTGAAAAAAGAAACAAACTACTTTCAAGGTAAAGCATGATCAGTTTTAGAAATTATTAAATCAAACAGTTATTTAGTAGAAAGCTAGACCCCATGACCCACAGTGCTTTTTCTCCAGCATGTGATGCTATTTAATAGATAGGTTATGACAGCTTTAATAAATGTAAGCTTTATTTTCCAGGCTTGGAAATAGCATAAAAAATTTCTTATATGAAATGTTATTGTTTAAACTAAGTTTATTAGTTCTGATGTACCAGTTTAATATATTCCTGTTTATGGGAAGAGTATGTCATGCATATGAGACTTCAAACTCTAATATTTAAATATTTAACTTTAGTTGTGTTGAACCTTAAGTGGATTTATTGAAAATATTAGAACATAGTGATATTTTTCTGGTGCTATCCTGTTGATATCAGAGGTCTGTAATAAAATCATCTGTCTTTTAGTGATATTGCTGATTCCAATGCAATTTTTTTAATTTCAAGCTCTGTCTTTAACTGTGACAAATGTAATAGAGAAAAGGCTGGTGGGACATTACTATTAGGCACACTTCTTAAAAAATCTAAAAGCTATATAGAAAGAAGTGAGAAAAAAAATGAGGAATAGGAACAGAGGATGAACTCAAGTCACAGGCTAATGCTAATTAAGGGAATAAAGGAAAAATAGGGATAAAGTCTTATGCAGTTGTATAATATTGTTCCAACCTTAATTTAGTGATGCATACAACCTTTGAAATGTTCAGTGTTCTTTCACTAGTTGTCAGATAAATTTATTTCTTTTTAAAGTATGATTTGAAACTGACTGAGAAATAAAATAAGCAGTTGTTTGTTTTTTTTCTGCTTTTCCTTAGTTTAATTTATTAAATACATAAAGCTGTCTTCTAGTGTCCTAAAATACAAAGTACTTTATGATGTGAGCTTTGCCAGCTTGGACCACAAACACTAAGAACACTTCGTCCGAAACTTGAAAGTGATGCTTCTTTCAGTACATTTATGCTCAAAATTCCACGTGCAGATGTATTATCAACAATTACTTACTTTGGCCCACAAGATACACCTGAATGCACCCTTAAAGTGGCTTTTTTATATTCCCTTCTAGCTGGCGTCTTGTTAATTAAAATCTGTCTCCTCATGGTTGCTCTTTTTCTGCCCCTTCTCTTACAGTTTGGTGAGCTGGCCAGAGTGCTAAATTCAGAAAAATTTTGTGAGCACAAGAATAATTTCTCCCGTCATGCAGGTACACAAAAGGCAGGATAGGTGACAGTACGTTTCATGTCAACCTCTTTCTGAATCCAAGGTCGTGAGGAGGATCTCTAGCTAAAAGCAGGACTAGGAGAGAAAGTGTTAAGAGGCCTTCAGGAACAGAGCCTTATAGGTAAATAATGTTATACTGAATATTTAACCTTAAATAAAATGTTTTAAGATGGAGGAACCTTCCAGAATTTTTCTAATCAGAAACAGCTGTTGAATAATTTTGATATATTTTACAGATAAAGTTGAATAACACATCTACTATAATATCCTTATTCATTGTGTTGGGTCCTGTATCTTGTTGCTTTTCATAATCCACAGAAAAGAAGTTTTGTCTTTACGTCTTAACAGGGGCTGGAGAGGAAGGAAGAGAGCTCATTAGTTGAACGCTTGGCTATGTTTTTAAATTGTGTTAAACTCATGAAAAATATTATAAATATCAAATGGCTGGCTTTTTTTTTGCTTTTTTTCTCTTCTTTTTCTCAAACAAAATTAATAATTAATGCAACAGGTCATAAGAGAACAAGAAAAAGTGAGATCACCCTGATGAAAAGTCATAGTTTAGGATTTCTGGGGAAAGAGGGTTTATGTGGTGGTCCGACTTCAACAAGGAATTTTTGATGCTATCAGCTTTCTTCTTTTACTTTCTGGAATGGTTGTTCTGCCATAGTGTGGACATGTACATAGGCAGATATATATGTAAAAGAAAATTTACTGACTTCTAAATACAATTACTGGGTTATCCAAGTTGACCTGTTTTAGCAGTATAGAAGTGCTTTACAGATTTCTCTAATGTTGTCAAAACAACAGCAAAGGCAGACAGGCTTGATTTTTAGCAGCAGTAGGAATTGGGAATTCCTGTGCCCAATCATCTTTTCCATGGTCTCCTCAGAGACAGAACGTACTCCAGGTAAAGATAAAATACAACTTTCAAAGCGTTGCTGGGGCTGACTATCATGTTACTTTTTCACAGATTTAAATGTATATTAATGGAACAAAAAAAAAACCCCATGAACTCCAACAAGTTATCTGGAATTTATTCTCTTCTTAGTTCTATAAGAACTTAAACCATTTAAGTTTCAATGTCCTGGTTAATAATATCACCTGAATTCTTAAACAGAATTGTTTTCCAGGAAATCACTGTATATCATTTATTAGCGTTCATAATGTGTGTGCTATAGTTATGACATTTGACAAGAAAACTTGTATTTCTAAATGCTTTTAGACCGATGATGGGATTAATTTTTTTAACAGGTTAATTTAATGACTTTTAAATTGAATCTGACATATAATTTATATATAGTATTTCAGTAGCCTACACTGTGTATGTACTGTTATCTGTGTACCACCAGAGCTGTTCCCGTGATGCAGCATTCTTTTGGGATGGCTAAACTCAACAGCTGCTCTATCTTTCTTAGTATATAATTTTTATTATTTTTGTTTTACCTCTTAGGATTTGATACCAGCATTTTGCCAATTTGCAAAGACTCCCTTGGCTGGATGTTTAATAGGCTTGATACGAACTATGACCTGTTGTTGGACCAGTCGGAACTTGGAAGCATTTACCTTGACAAGAATGAGCCATGCACCAGGGCGTTCTTCAATTCTTGTGACACATACAAAGACAGTTTGATATCTAACAATGAGTGGTGCTACTGCTTCCAAAGACAGCAAGGTAAAAGATGAGAACAATCTGCATATGTATATGACTGACCTTTTTGTTGGGCTTCATCTTTTTTTAACATATTAAGAAGATTACAGTAAAATACAAGCTCTTAAATGCTGTACAATGAATTTGTGTTAAGGTTTTTGACCTATGGTGAATACCTAACATGAAATAAAAAAATCACAAACAAACAAACAAAAAACCCCAACCCAAGCTAAATGGAAACGCTTGCTAAAAATTCAAGTATTCTAAATAAAGTGCAAAACAGCAACAAACGCTTTTACAGCTATATTGTTCCTTGTGCCAACATCCAGTACATATGTAGAGGAGAGAGATCAAAATAAAGAACAAAATTACTTAAATTATTTCTTTCACAATTTACTTTGCCTACATTATAAAATAAACTTTTTTTTATTGCTAATGTAGAGTATCTTAATGTTCTGTGAGCCTAATAAAATAGCTGAATGAACATTATGGATAAAGTTATTTCCAGTCATTTGTACTAAAACCAGTAGATTTTTATTGCCTAGTTAAATATCTTGTTAATGTTCTGATGTGATTTGGTTATACAAATAAACATGACCTATAAGCATTATTTCCCGAGGAGTATAAAAAATTTTAGACATAGTTGAGACATCACATAAATTATATACTCAAACTAGTTATTATGTATCAAGGAATTTAGTCATTAGATATTGTCTGAAACTGGTCAGAATTGCCCCTTCATTTTTCTTACTAACATGAGGGAGTTTTTTTAAAGGATAAATAGCAACCAGGGTTGCTAATTTCTTCTGCCAGTAGAGGAGATAAAACTGATTTGGTGGAAAGTTTGCAAAGTCAATTCAACCTTTTTGAAAATTTTAGTATCAGTTTTTAAATCTCACTTATGCCCTTAAAACTCTCATGATAAATTCCCATTAGCAATCAACATGATTCTGATTTCTGCAGAAATAAAGGTTTTTATCATGCCACATCTACCAGTTGTAAATCTATATAAAAATAAAGCTGTACTTCTATAGATAAATACTGAATAGCGGATTTCTTTTCTTTGGTAACTTTCTAGTTAAAAACTTAACATTTAAATTTTCAAAATGCCTTGTTTGTTTCATAGTAGAACAATAATTCTGGCTTTTATCTTATAAGCATTTATGGACTTATAACAAAATTAGCAAATTAAAAATAACCCATCCCAGAAGTAAGGTAGTTCTTAAAGAACATAACATGTTTTGTTCAGTTGTCTTTAAAATAAAAAAAACTACCACCACAATAATTTCAGCTTAATATATAAACAACCTTACACTTTGGAGAGCAGCGTAATTCTTTTCAGTTGCCAGAGGAAGTACAGCACATAATATGTGGCCTAGTATGGTCCAAGGTTTTTCTACCAATTTTATGTCACGTATGTACTACATAACCAGGACATTAAGAAAACCCTTCCATAGATTAGTTTCAGGTAGTTTTGCATTCTATAGCTGATAAACTCATTTTGTCTAAAATATTTGCTCAGCATACAGCTAGAACCTGAGGATGGTATTGTAAAGACTGATCTATATGCTACAGAATGTTATTAATGGTGTGCCAGCAGATCCGGCTTTCAGTGACACTGATTCTCCACATTGCAGAATCCAACATTATCAAGCTTTCCTTCCCTTTTTTACCAATTTCCTCACTGTCTTGATAATGGTATTGAGATAAGGCACTGATTTTAAACAGATTAGATAGCCTTTGATACTACAGTGTACGAGCATATAGTAAAAAAGATGTGTCCTCAACATTGTAAATGAAGTGAAATGCCAATTTTGGCAATCCTTGCAGACTAGACATGCCCTTCATCCTTCCAAATTAGCACTGTCATCAAGATCTGTATTCTTCTTTTTAGGTGTAAGGAGAAAAAAGAAGCTTATAGTCTTATTTTTCATGTCTTATTATTAGCTCTTGCACAACAGTCTGAGTCCTAACTCCTGGTATTAGTAACCCACTGAATTCTCTATTTGTAGTTTGCAGTGTTGTGCTAAAACCTTGGAATATGTTCATGTTTGGTTATGTTCTGCTTGATTGAACAATCTAAATAAGGCCTTTAACTAAGCCTTTGCTATTAATAGCAAAGGGATGGCAAAGTAGAGAAATTCAGTGGCTTCTTTCTGATGTTTATTAAAAGAAGTTGATATTAACAGAATGCTTCGAGCCATGCAGAGCAGCTCCCTCTGTTCATTGAGCTTAGTAGCTGCTTTCTGGGCAGATCAACAGTTTTACAGCGCTGTTCTTGCTTAACAGTGTTCAAAAGTGAATACAAAATTTAGTCAACAATATGTATCAAAATGGGATAGCAATTTCATTGTGCTTTTTGAAAACACATAGTATTGCTTAAGTCATTATCTGAGAAGCCCTCATGGTCTTTGATCTTAGCTTCATGGACTGTCAGGATCAGACAAGTACTTGCAACTCTTCTTCATTCTTTCTTTCTACTTGAGATATGCCATGATGCATTGCACTACACTAGACCCATTACTGCACATTGCTCACAACTTCTAGTCAATATAAGCAACTTCTTATGAAGTCAGACCCTTCTTGTGGAGATGATCATCTTCCTGTAGTAGCTTTCCCACCTTGACTAATGCTTAAATACTTACATACAGCTCAGTGATGCTTATTGCATTTTTTCTTGTCTTATCCTGCTTTAAATGTAGTTTAGTATTTCTGAGATATATCCAAGAAACTATAATGCATTTCTGCAATACTTTAAAATTTGCACTTTTCCAGTGCTCTTTGCAAGTCTTCCTGTGTGCTTTGGTTGCTATTGCCCTCAAGTTTCAACAATTCATTTAAGTGCTTCAGTGCCCATCTCCAGAACTTGTTTTCTTAGTTGTTCGATGCTAATTTGTCACTTTAGTGCTTGCCTAAATGCTGAGGCCTTTGCAATGTCAACCTTTTAATAGGTTGATTTTTTTTCTGCCAGTAATTCATTATTATTGTAGCGTTGCTTTGTTGCATCACTGAATCAGAGTAGAAGAGTACCCAATTCTGCTAGGAATATTTGTGCTTAGCACCTAAGTATTTCTTTACTGCAGGCCTCTGCATGAATCTATTAGTCCAGCACTTTTCTAGATGGATTTTCTTACAGGCTCTCTGTCTGTCATGCCTGGAAGACATCATCATGACTTTAAAAACAGTCCATCTTACAGATGAATAATAATTATCATGATTCATATTTTTCAATCTTCAGATTGCAAGGACTTCAAATATATTTATAGATGGTTATAAAGGAAGGTGTATCAAGATAAATGATGATCATAAATGAGATCCCCTGAAAGAATTCTTGAAGTCTAGTGTTGATGCTTCTGATGTCTAAAGTAAAAGCCTTAGATGTCCAAGAACAATTACAATGCTTGACCACAAGCACAGGCAAGACATAACAAGGCAGGCTAATCTGCAGTGGACCATGTTCCATAACCTAGGGGCTCTGCCAAATATTACCTACTTGATATATGGAAAATCGCTGTTTTGTACTTGAGTAAGATGGAGAATCTTGGAAAGCTGGAGGCTCACTGTGCGGGTAACAGCTCCTTCAGACATGTCTAAAAAATGAAAGACATTCTTTATAAACTCTATCAGTTTTACTCCAGTTGCTCTGTTAATGTGCCATTTTGGTAAACCAAAGCTTAACTGTGCTATCCTGGAAGCACCTCTTGACACCTCTTGGATATTGATGTCTCAAGGGCCAGTATTAATAACATGGGATACTCTGGTGTGCATGAGTACTTGGAGCACTGAAGAACTGTGGATGGCTGGTGTTACATGGTTCATGAATCACTCATAATAATGCAGTGATATTATCAGAAAGACAATTCCTGCCACATCTATGGAAGTATATTAGGGATGAAGATAATTAGGTACATTATTTGTATTCAGGTTATCAGAAAGACCGATGTCATATTAATTGCTATTTCAAAGGAAGCTACCACACTGATTTTTGTAAAGGAATTTTTTCTCCTTGGCTCAGGACTGCCAGAAGTTGTCCTGTGACTCTTCTTTTTTATTGAAATAAGTTCAGAAATCTTAAAGAAAGCTTTTCAAACTTAGGAACTAACTGGAAAATAAAGAGGGAAGCACTATGATTTGGGGAGAGAAGAAAAAGGATATGCTATGGACCAAAAGGAGATGGTTGAACTTCTAGCCTTCTCTTTGACAGTTTTTAGCACCAGAGTGATTTAGTATTGTTAAGAGTTTTTGCTGCTTTTATCCTGAGAAGCAAAGCTTAAATGTGAATCTTGAAGACCTAACCTCTGAGAAGAAGAGAGTTTTGGGTAAGTAACTTTCTCGTGTTGCCATGTTACCTCTTGGTTAGTTGTATTCCTTTTTGTAATTATGCAACCAAAGATTTATAGCTGTAAATGAAGATTTTTTTTTTCTTTAGGCATAGTGATAATTTTTACTTTTCCGCATGTTAGTACTCATGTGTTTAGGTCTATGTTTCCGATTTAGGATTTTTTTCCGTAGAAGAAAATAAATGTATTTTTCCTGTTTGACTGGTTTTCCTTCAGTATATTTCCCATCTCTTTGGAGGATAGAATAGACTAGACTAGACTAGATGGAAAAGGTTCTGTAACATAATCCAGCTGTTAACCTAACACTGCCAAATCCACCCCAGTCCTAGATCCTTCTAGCCTGTTGATACTTGTGTGATAAATGACTGTCATTTATTAGATTAATGATTAATGGAAAATGCCTTTGTTTTAAGAAATAATTGATTCTCAGAATCTTGTAGAATTAAAAGTTTAACTCTTTAAATGTCAGGAAAGGCAGAATTGTTAGTTTTGAAAAGTAATGAACATCTCTGGCAAATAGTGATCATGATCATCATCAAAGCACTTCTTACAACAAAAAAAAATAAAACTTTATGTAGCCTCAGCAAATACTCAAAGACTAAATTCTTAAAACACAATACCCACCCAGTGATGTGAAATCCCAGTGATTTTTCAAGATCACGCACAGAAAATTGGTTGGTTGTCTGGAAGGACAACTCCTAAAAATTTGTTTTGGCACTGAGACTCCTGTGAACAATACTTTGAAAGTGGAGCCTACTTTTAAGGTCTTCACTCTTAAAAGAATCATCATAGATTTAGTGTGAAAAACCTGGCCCACAAGAGTGGAGGCCACTGGAAATGTTCTTTAAATGTATTGGATATGTAAATGGTATATAAAATGTAGAGCCAAGAGAAATTAACAGCCTACTGTCAGTAAGGGGCTATTATGGTCTTCTAGTTTTTATTTACTCTCTTAGAAAAGAACTCATGAATAATACCAAATGCCTATTGGTATATCTAGGCTGTGCCAGCCAAGAGGCTCTGTGTTTACCAGAAATATGTTTTTGATCCCCAGTTCATCTAGGCATTTGTCACCAGAGTGCCCTACAGGGACTGGGTTCTGGTCGTTCGTGTGTTCTTCATCAGTAAGCTAGGCCAGTCTTACTCATCTTTAAACTAGCTCAGAAGACTTTTTTCTGTTTGCATGGAAAAAAAGGGCGCCTATGTGGCAAAGATGTATTATAAATTATCGGTCTGCCAAAATGTAAAATGTATTTAATATTCATGGAATATGAGATTTTGTCTGGGAACAGTATAAACTAAAGACATATGTGCATAAACTCAGTAATACTAGTGCTGATTCAGAGTGGGAAATGCTGTTGTGCTAATGGTCTAATGTAGTACACGATGTCGGTGTTCAGAGATTAATTAGTACTTTGCTATCTTTGATTCTTTCATGTATTCAACAGTAAGGTATATACATTCACATCTTATTTTCTTCCCATTCATGGGGCATACTAGGATTTCCTTTTATGGACAATAGAAAATTAAATTTTTCAGAACTGGATTAGGCTATAACTGAAGAATGGAAAACTGAATTTTAATACCTATTCTACCTCTTAGAGCCATCCGCATTTTGGCCAACATTTTTAAGTTGGCTTGCTGAACATGGGGCTTTGTATCTTTAAGATCCAATCTTAAAGTGTTGCCATAGAACCACAATCTTGCAGACTTCAGTGAAGTAAAAACATATTTATTTTCTTGGTATAGTATGTGAAATACAAAACTTGGACATGACTTCTAACAAGGACAAAAGGGAAGAAATTGAAAGAGCCATCCTTTTTCTAAGCAGTACATGAAGCAAGCTTCATAGTTGCATTCTGATTTTTGTGGACTGATCAAATAAGATGTGATGGACTTAATATTTTGGTCTAGCATTCCTTGATCCTCCAAACTAGTGACTAATGCTCACTTAGAGATGAGTTAACTGGGAGTGGTCTTCCGCACAAATCCATGGTGGTGTGCAGATTCATAATTCTGGAGCTGTGGCAAGGTGCAGTAATTCTTTCATTTCAGATGTGTGTGTTTCTTAAGATCAGTAGTTAGAGAGACCTTAAAATGTCATAAACTGTGCAAACTTAGTCCTATGCTTTCTGTCCTAGATACAGTGTAATCTGTTTAACATTTTTATGTCCTTTTAGACCCACCTTGCCAGACAGAACTCAGCAACATTCAGAAGCAGCAAGGAGGAAAGAAGCTCCTAGGTGAGCCATAGATCATTCTTTTGAAGGTTTTATTGCTTAAATAAATAAGCCTAGTGAAACAGCAACATAAAATCAATATTAATCCAGCGAAGATAGACCGCAGTAAATTTCAGCAACAAAATTTATGAAATTTTTGAAAGCTATTAAACTTAGTTTTATTACCTTACCTACCAAAAGATCTTACATCTGTTTTATTACCCTGATAGAAGGTACGTTTTCACAGTTATAGAGGGGACAGTTTAAGGCACTCCTAAATTAGTATCTCTGCTGATCCTTTAACTGTAATATTCTTTAAGTAATTGAAATCTTTGTTGTAAATCAGTTTATACTGTATCAATATTACTGAAGTATAAAATCTTCCTTTTACCATTAGCCACTGTATAAAAGCTGCAATAAAAGGCTTGGCCCAAAGCAGTCAAAACTGTATTTCTGCTAAGGATGGTTTCTAAAAAGAACTATACACTTTCATATGAATGTTTTGTTTGTTGTCGTCTCTGGTCCAAATGAAAACCAGTGGATTATTCAGCCTTAGGCAAGTCACTGCCTCACAAAATAAGCCCCTCTTTTACGTATAAATGCAAATTTAACATTCATTTTTTTTACAGTTGTTGATGGTGTGTTACATTGCATTTGTCTTCTGTAGTGAAATAATTAAATATTACTATGTAACTAAGTGGTTTGTAAAATACATATTAAATACAATTAACTCCTTTTAGCAAATTGTTAGTCCAGGAAGCCTGGCCCTTACTATTCAGACCTCTTTGTACTCCACAGATGATAGAACTTCCCATTCAGGAGTGGTTTCTACATTTGAGCCTTTTCCCCAGAATACAGTGAATATCTTGACCAAGGCGTTCAGGAAGAAAGGAATATCTATCACAGGATCAACAAAAAATTTAAAGGAAGATTGCTCACTTTATTTCTTGAAATCAGTCCAGGACTGCTATGCATTATTTTCCCTCCCACATTTGATACATTGAGTCATTTTCTGCTAACTGAATTTAGTAAAAGTAAACCAGTCAGTGTAGAGTCTGGAATGATGAAACAGCAAAAGGTAGTTGCTTTCTGCTATAATTGTTACGTTGGCCAAGGGGCAGATTTTAATACTCTTATTCACTACATATCTATATGTTGCAGGGCAGTACATCCCCTTCTGTGATGAAGATGGGTATTACAAACCAAGTCAGTGCCATGGAAGCATAGGGCAGTGCTGGTGTGTTGACAGATACGGTAATGAGGTAACAGGATCCAGAACAAATGGTGCAGCAGAATGTGGTAAGTTAAAAACCCTTGTGGTATTTGATTTAGAGGTGTTAGTCCCTTTGATTGCCAACCAGGTTAAATTTCTTCAGTAAGAACAGATGTGGGACCCAACTACATAGATTTTGATGCAAAAAATATCAGTGCATAATTTGTTATTGGTATTACTTCATTATTTTTTGGAACTTCTGTCACTGGGGTCAGCTATTAATAGACCCCTTATACGTGCTTGGCATAGTGTCTATAAACCCAGGAAAAGTTAATTTTCTAGAGCAGAATTAGATAAGCCCCAGAATGTTCGATGGTATTCCTTTGGGTAATCAGCATGCTAGTGAATTCAATTTGACTTCTTTTTCAGTTTATTTTTGAGGGAATTAACAAAAGTTTTTAAAATCTTCCCTTATTTTTCCCTTCCCTACAACACTGTGCAACTTTTTCCAAGAATTCCCATGTCACCTTTATTTGCTGTTTATTTGATTAAAAGATGAAAAAAAGTATTTATCTTTTCTTTTTTTTATAGTCATATATGACTCCTTTTCACTTCTTCTCCAACAAAAGAACATAGCCTGAAGCAGAAAGTAAATTGAACACAGTATTTGAGATACAAGCTCAGGCCTATTGTCCATCTGATCCAGGATCCTTTCTAGATAGATGGGCAGTTTGATAGATATGTAAGAACTGAACAGTAGTCAGTAGTCCTTACTGTCATCTGTAAGCTGGACTTAATTTTTTTCAGTTGTTCCTAGCATTCGTTATAGTTCTACAAATCCGTAAAATTTGAGAAATTCATTAACTATTGAAATTGATTTCTTTTATGACAAAAAAAATCTTCCTATTATTTATATTTTATTTTTATGTCACACGTTGTAGTTGTCCTGGAAGTAAATATTCTGGTGTGCCTTTTGTATGCTAATGTAAAATATACTATAAATATGTAGTGTATCTTGTGAGTCTTTTCTATAACTATCATGCCTTTTTAGCTGTCGATTTAGAGACTTCAGGTGATTTTGCCTCTGGCGATTTCCATGAATGGGCAGATGATGAAGATGATGAAGATGAACTAATGAATGATGAAGATGAAATTGAAGATGATGATGAAGACGAAGGAGATGATGATGTTGATGATGACGATGATCATGATGGATATATTTGATGATATTAGGGGGTCCATGTATTGTACCTTTCTAAGTTTCATGAGATGACATTTCATAAAATCCCTTTGCTCTCCGTGATCAAAAGGGTTCTAACAAATATGTATATTTTGTATGATTATTTCAAACATTGCAGCTGGAGTCATAGACTTTTTTGTTTAAATAAGAATAATTATATTATGTGCTTTTGAGTTTTTAAATGCCGTTGCGCTGAATAAAACATATTGGAAGTCTAACCTGAAGATAAAAATGTTACATGCTACTGAAAATATAAATGTGCAAAACACAGTATAAAGACAACCATTCTCTTTAAAACTCTGGTGAAAAGATACTTGCCCTTACTTGGAACTGTGCATGTCCTTTTCAGAACACATTCTATAACTCAACTTTAGTTCTATCAGTGTTTTAGGCCTTGAAGTCTTTGTAGGTTGTCCATTTTATAAATCAGAAGTGTATCGCAGTAGAAAAACCTTGATGCACAAGTAGCATCTCACCAGCCTTTAATTAACCAAAGGTATGGAGAAAAATTATCGGGAGGGAAGACTAAAACAAAGTCCTCCTTTGAGTTTGCATTTGTAGTTACATTTTTATTACGAGATGGCTAGATTACTGAAAGAATTTTTCAAAAGCAGTAGCATGTACAGCCACCAATTCTGTAATTCTAAAATTTTCTTGTCCTTATTTTTTTTTTCTTCATGTCAAGACAGTATAAGCTTTATCATTATTTACTCAAACACTGTTTCACCCTTTGTTGTTTTTCTGTATTTCCCTCTAATCAGATTAGCATAAAATATTTACATGGGGAAAAAGATTTGCTTAAAATTGTATTACCTTTATACATGACTGTATTTCAGAGTATTGTCACTTGACCCACAGTAGTTTTTAATAAATGTATAATAATGTTTTTTATTTTCTTAATTCAGGAAATAGTTTTGCTCTTTATCTTAATTCATGTCGTTTTCTGTTACTAGTGCAGAAACTTAGAGAACGTATTGTAAAGGTGCCTTGCAAAATAGAAATAGAGAGGTTTTAGCATGCATACCAGTATAGGATATTAGGCAATAGGTAAGCACACCCAATTACCAAATTAATACCAGTATAGGTACTGCTGCTGGAATGAAGAAAATGGATTATTTTAATTTTTTTCCTATTATTATGTAATTACCATGTGGACTAGATAATACTTATTGTGTAGAGTAGCACTTAAGATTTGACTGTAGAGAAAATTACTTTAATCACTGTATTTATGTTAGCATGTTAATTAATTGTGTAGACATTTTGGGACTCCATCATCTTAATTCATATCCTATCTGTTGATTTTTGCCCACAATAAAATTGACATGACCTGTATAATGTATTACTACAGGTTGTAGTTTGAAAAATGGATCACTGGTTTCCTGTTGTTTATTAAAAGGAAAATCAGTTTCTTATTTGAATTAATTTCTACGCATTAAATACTAAAGCTAATGTTTATTCTGTGTAATATTGAAAAGTATAATGCATTTTCTTTTCTACTGTTTCTGTATAGTTTGCAAAATAAAAGACTCTTGTAACCAACCCAGTATAGCCCATTATTTTGACTTTTTGCATAATCTGAAATTTTGAATCAGGAAGAATTCCGTGTTTCTGATACATTTTATCTATTAACATATGTATTTATTTGAATAAAACCATTTATTAATGTTTTATTTCCATTAGGAATATTTGACTAGGGCAAAACCCATAGCAAGCTTTCATTTTTCTGTAATTTTCTTGATTTTTCTATAGCTTTGTTATGTACTTTTATGACGTTGTCTTCATTACATAGTAAAGAGAAATATTTCTTTTCAAGCTCTGTCATAATTTGTGGAGCATAATTGTATTATTTTCTTAAATAAAAATAGTTAAGAGTTCATGATTCTGATAGTGGGATTTTGTTAGAGAACAGTTTCTTAGCACTGAAATTAACTGATATAAAAATTGATTTTAAATAAAGAAGCTAAAGAAAAAGTGTTGTCATTACTGACTGATACAGCAAGTACTGTTCTGGAGGGGTTTTTTATGTGATAAATGGTCATTAGATGACAAACTGAAAATGCATTTCGTTAAAACTTGTGATATTCAGAGAATTAAAGTGTGGAAAGAAAATTCATAATGTCTTGAGTCTAATAGGATTGCAGTATGAAGACCTTTCTGAAAACCACTGTCATGCAGAAAAGCATGAAAGAAGTTTATATTCTTTCTTCCCTGAAAATTGCCTGCTGAATTGGAAGAAGAGGGAATATGCATGTATTTCAGTTCTTGAGCATCAAAGCTATCTATCATAAATTCACAAGTAAGTTAAGATAGCTAAAGTTACTAAAGAACAGGGACAATGGAGATTTGGGATAATTTTGGATCATTTTTGTGGCCCAAAACTAAAACAGCAACAACTAGCACTTGAGTTACTACTCATTCATGAGGAAAAGCCAGAGAAGAGACTGATAGTGTAAGTCTTCCTTTGAAAAGAACCTTTCTTTTTTAAAAAAATAGGTAACTGTCTATGGATTAATAGTATGGCATTGCTTGTCTTTCATAGTACCAGATGAAGTGGAAACCACTGACGCATTAAAGAAATGCAGGAAATCAGGAGCAGGTAGAACAAATAAAGGCAAAGGCTGGTAACATAAACTTACTAAATACCTAATCCATTCAGAAGCTTTTTCCTTTTTTCAATAAAGGCAAAAATTTGCACAGACATCTGTCCTCATGACTGCAGTCATGCAGAAAGCAGTAGGGAGCCCTTGACTATTTTTATATTGTCGCAGTCATTTGTTGCTTTTTTCTTGATCTTGTAGTTCTGCACATGTATTTATAGATATGCAAAGATAGTGATATAAATTTGGAGATTTTCAGACACAGTGATTAATCCTTGTGCTCTTCTAAGGATGTGTGGAATTATAATTCTCAGTTTCATTGAAAAGTAAGAATACCAACATCAGTGCAATAAATTATTTTATAGTCTTTGAAGGGAATATTTCAGGTCAAGCCACAGATATGCTTAGTTTAAAAGCAAATGAATTAGTGTAATTGGTTTGCTTGTACAAAAACTGGATTATTGTACAAGACTGAGGAAGATGGACAGACCATACTGATAGTAGGAAAATTTTTACCTGTTTTGTGCACATGGAAAAGAACTGGATTTCCTTTAGTATTATTTTAAAAATCCAGTGCCCAGGTGGAATAACACAAGTTTTTCAGGAACTGGATTAATTTTGTGCTTCATAGAACATTAAAAAATACCCATATTTACAGGTTCTTCATTAGAGCAGTGTATGTATTTCTACTTACTAAAGCTTTTGAAAATTGGATTTAAATAAAGCTGTGGCGGCACAAATTTATTTGAAATACACTAATCCTCTTTTCTGTTTTTCCACTAATCTAAATGTATCAGTCGCAAATCATTGACAATTTCATTTCAGCTAGTGCAGTGGACATTAAAGTAGTTTGTCAACAACTTTCTCTGTGAAGTAAGAGATTGGAATTAACATGAGGAAGAAAATAATGTATTGGAAGAATCTTTAACTTAACTAGTTACCACTGGGTGAGTAATTAAAATATCAAGTTTTAAAAAACTCAGCCCACTCCTGAAGGCAAGTACAATACTGGACATGCTAAATTGATAGAGTAACCCTTTGTCATGACTGGATTGCTGCTAACACAGTGTCACTGTACTCGCTGTACAGGATGGGTGCACTTTGCTAATTTTTTAATTCATCCACTTAAATGGCAGTAGAAATTACTCTTTGAAGTCAAGGAACATGGCAAGAATGGGAAAAAGAGTTGCCTAGCCTAAAAGATGACATCTCTGCTTGAATTTTTTGTTGTGTTTCAGGTGCTAACTGAACCAAATCCTGAAAAAGAGACTTCTGCACTGTATCTGTCCTCTTGAAGGTGAGTTTTACAAGTGAAATGTGTGTGCCTATTTTTAAAGAGAATCTGCATATTATAATGTTAGTAATAATGCAAGACAGTTTACATCTTTTCACCATCTTTCCATAAAACTCCATAGAAAAATTTGATTAAAACCTCAGACAGGGATATGTCCAAAACTTATGTTTGTACCTGTAACAATTTTTAACCAAGATGGTTGAAATTCATCACTTAAAATCAAGATGGACAGGGAGGTTGCCAGTTCTCCCTCTCTGCCAGTAACATTCACAGCTATACTCTTGGAGCATTCTGCAGGCTGCTGAATGTAAAAACAAAAGTATTAATACACATCCTTCCAGCTCTGGTCATCATATCATTATCCTGCTCATCAGGCAAATGCAGTTTTGAAAGAACCAGTGGTACTGAGCACAAGGCACTGACGGTCTGCCCTGTAGGTCTTGCTGTTGGCATCAGATACTCATTCTTGGGAAGACTCTCAAATTCTTTTCCCTTGTCATAGTTTATTTACTTCACAGACTTTAACATAGTGATGTGTTGGTGAGGTTGTCTGCTGGACTTTGTTTTCTGTGAAGAAGAGGAGGTTCATATCTTTTGATGTAAATGTAATGCCTCTGATTAATTTCCATGTGTCTGAGGGGCTTGGAGGGCACAAGAAGATTTATCAAGTTTGGGGTGTTAGAATAGAGTAGTGGTTATCAAAATACTTTGTTAATTTTGTTTGAAAGCTAGCAAAGGTAACTCAGCTTTTCTTCTCTTTCAAAAAACATCCAGCAATAACAATCTATAGGGAGAGTCCAATTTTGCAGCCATAATGCCATGATTCTTTTTCCTTATTTCTTGGGAACAATGCAGTTCTTGAAAATGTACTGTAATTCAAAATTGATTGGGTTTGAGCATTATGCAAAACTTCTTCAGGGCATGTTCAATTTTATTACACTTCCATAATAAATTCCATTAATGCACATTAATTCCATTGTGATGCATTGGTGTTAAGGAATTGAAACTTGCTTTAATTCAAAATGTGTTGGGTGAAATTGTTTATTTGTTTTCTAATGTAAGCATTCATTATTAAAAGAAACAAAACCTTGAGATGATTTTACAGATGCCATCAGTATAAATCCAAGCCAAATCCCCCAAAGTAAAAAATTACTGTAAAAACCATGTTTAGTTCCTAGGAGGCATACATTTTAAAATTGAGGTTGAAATGGTTAAAATTGTCTTAAGAATTCTTTTTGCTCTAACATCTGTGGCAGCTGCCTGAGAAATACAATTGTATTTACAGGGAAGTTTATATACTGATTTTGTGTTGGGAAGTTTTCATGTTTATTTAGTGTGATGAAGATTTGTGCAAAGCTGATGTCTCTGGACTGTGTCATTGTGATTAATTGTCACCAAATGGATGTCACAAGTTTCTAGGTTAGCGTAACTCAAATGACAGTGTGCATAATGTGAAATGACACCATAACAGCACAAGATGATGGTACCAGTAAGAGCTCTAGGATCTTACTGCTCAGCAGTAAGAGCTCTAGGATCTGTCACTAGAAATCTTGCCAGAATATAGGAAGGAGGCTTCTTTGAAGACACAGCATCTTAAAATGCATGGTTTAGATGAAACTGATAACTTAATAATTTTGTAAGGAAAGTCTACCACTGGTTTTAATTTATGCCTTGAAAATGTACCTGAATATAATCTTTTCTCACAGGAAGACAATTATTAGTTAAAAAATACTCAAAAAACAACCCAATGTAGTATTGCTGAAAGCAAGGCAAGTTAAAAGGAAAGGAAGGCAGAAAAAAAGTTAGGATGTGGCAACATTGAGGCTGCATCTATGTATTTGAGTAGCTGACTGATCCTATCGTTGAATAAAAAAGTATAAGGATTCTAAATTCATTATTCATGCTGGTCTTTCCCCTCATAATTTCACCACACGTTTTTATTAGGCTAGATATAGCTATATTATAGCATATCATTCACATCAGAAATTACATGTGAGCGCTGAGTTCAGTTCCCATAGTGGCATCGGGGCATAGTGGCATCTGTAGGAGTTGCACCATTGACCAGCCCAGAAGCTGGGGACATGTTACTGACACATTAAATAGTTCTTCAGAAGTAGCTTTATAGCAGATGTTTGTCCAGATGTAATCTAGTAAATCCATTACAAGTGCTTGCCTGACTCAGTCCAGGGAATTGTCCAGTAGTTGTTTATATAAATAGTAATTTAGATTCTGATGTAAGAGTGGAGTAATGCCACTAATAGTTGTATGTCTTGTCCACTAAGATAGCTTGATTTTTATGTAATAGCAATGGCATTACCATTTTATATCTGCATAGGAAGTTTCATTTGAATCAGCAATACTGGCAGAAAAAGCACTGCCATCTAAGTATATTTCCTGTATCAGTTTTGTAAAGACAAAAAATTTCAGTACACATGTTTAAACAACATTAAAAACTTCTGATTCACCAGTCCATCTTTGGCAGGACTTTTTCCATAAATCCATTGCTACAACAAAAAATGTCAGTGCTGACACAAGGTATGTCTTAAGGTCAAACAGGTAGTGAGCATTTACAATTCACTCCTATGATTCATAGATCTGACTTTCACTGCTAGCTGCCTGGTTAACCATTGTCTGGCCATACTTAGATTTCAATTATGAGAAAGTGAGTGAAAGAAGCTCTCTTTTTTTACCCTTTCAAGTCTGTTACTATTAATAAGAGGTCAGTTTGTTTTAAATTCCCTCCCACTCCACTGCTTCTTCAATACCATTACATAACAAGAGGGAGAAAGGGCCTAATAATCTTCAATATCAGGAATAAAATTGCACAAAATTCCTGTTATTTGATGCTGTACACGTGTAGGTCTCTTTCTTTCTACATGCAGACAGGAACGTTGCTGTGCAGCCCCCATCTCCTTTGACACAACAGAGGGAATGTCATGAGCAGCGCAGGGGTTTGGAAGCCTCTTCTGCCAGGCACAGCTCATCTCTGTACTAGCTACCCTGGCCCTGTGCAGCTGATGTGGTTTTGCTGAGACCTGACCGCAAAGGGTTCAGCTGTACCACAGACTGAATTATTTGCTGAAGGGAAATTGCATGTGCCTGAGGGCTTTATGGTAGTGCTCTGCTGATGCCGAGTGTGATGGAAGAAAGGGAAAGATTTTTCTTTTTTTGCATAGCGAAGTTATACAAGCTGGATAGTCCCACAACAGTGGCCTCTCTAAGCTCTGTACTTCATAAAAGACTTTTGCTCTTTCAGGTGTGTCAACTTTCCATTTCTCCTGGTAGGACTATAAGCCCAGAATAGCTAGCTGCTTTTCCCTACCATTTTATCTGTCTCAAAAAGAAATAAATATTGTGTTCATGAGGTTAATTTCTAATTTTAATTCTTCACTTTTAAAGTGTTCTTGGTCTAGCTATTGTTAAAACAGTAAACTACCAAGGGGGAATTATGGAAAACAGTAATCTAGCGAGGATGAGAAAGCCCCACGCTGCTCTTCCTCCACCTTACTTATCTAAAGGCTCTGTTAGTTTTGTGATCTTTATCTGTATCAGTCTGTAGCCCGCATTTTATCCCATACATCTGGGATTATACCTGCTCAAACATCTGTGAGTTGCCAAAGCTACATTTTTCTCATGGGAAGAAATTCCAGTCACTCTCCTTCTTAAGACAGTGATTGCAATGCATAACTCTCAACATGTGATTTATTTTTTTAAGTGTTTGTGTGTTAATATGCTGCAGGATCATTTCTTCCATTCCCTTGAGTTCTGTAGGACTAATTTCACATGCCACAAAAGATAATCATCCACTCGGTATAAAAATACCAAAACATTGAACCAAAGGTACTGATATCCACTTAGCTTTGCCTTTACCCTGTAGAAGACCATAATAGCTGTGATGTAGTAAAAGGCATTATGCCTAAGCAGTTCTATCTAGCAGACACTGCCTGGCGAAAACTAAAAAGCCAAACAAATGTAAATGATTAATTCTTAGATAATAGCTATTGTTTCTGTTTGTCCAGTACAATAACATGTTCTTCAGTGTATAGTCTATTTGTAGTGGTAATCTGAGCCCTTCTCTCTGAATCTTACCAGACTTGGTACTGTTTTTAGGCAAGGTACTATCACTTCTCCCCTAAAATAAATTCAGAAGGTCAACACATGGATTATACACGCACAGAAAAACCCTCCAACAGCCATTAATTACAACGATAAGACTGACTTTTTTTTCCTATTAATTCCTATAGCTGTGCTTGTGGGCATTGCTCAGGTGTCTTGTTTCAGAAAGTGACTTCCAGTCTTTTTTGAACTATGAAAGCATATAGCAGATCCTGACTTTCCTCATTGAAGCTGTTGGAAAGAACCAAAACAGAACTTTTTTTACGCATCCTTCCTGTCCTACAACTCATACTTCAAGTGGCATCTTCTTAACAGGCTCATGAAGCAATCAGCACACGCTCTGAAGAATTGGTCTTGACTACAAAGAAAGCAGGTATGACTTTCAATACCTTCTTACTTTCAATATCTTCTTACTTTACTAAACTGTAATATTTTGTTCTCATTTTTAAATGTGAATTTAGTGGCAAGACTTTCATTGTGAAGAGGCTGATCATTGTTATTCTACTCTCTTTGGCAATTATCTATTAAAAATCATCACAGCTAATAGCTAATCTGCTGAGAAAATCAATTTTCCATGCATCTATATCTATTCTACACCTTCATTTCATCTATTTTGCCAAATAATTCTGCTCTTCTAAGAACTACTACACCAGTCAGGAGGCTCCAAGGTTGCTCTTGGTCTTAGTGTTTCATATGCTTAACAGATCTCTTTCAGCAGAACACCCTTCACATATGATTCGTGCAGCAGCAGATGGCCAACCTCATACTCCCTGGTAATTAGCAGTTGACTCAGAAAAGTTCAGACTACTATTTTTGCTCTTACGCTACCTTTTCTTTGCTCTCACACTTGTTTCTCTGGCTTATTCCTTGAAAGAAGACTCATCTAGTGGAAATTTGTCAAGTGCTTTGTAAAAGTCCAAATAATCAGGCCATATGTCTTGCCATTGTTGACATTCATTGTAAATTCTTCAAAGGGAAACTCAGTGGTAGGCAAGAGCTCCTGGGGGGCTTATTGCCCTTTCCTTTTACTGGTTAAATATAAGGACTGGGAAAGCCACATCTGGATCCTCAGGGAAAAGAATACTGCATGACCTATTGGCTGGAATTGATATTCTGTGTAACAGAATTACACAGAATCACAGAATGGGTAAGGTTGGAAGGGACCACAGTGGGTCATCTGCTCCAACCTCTCTGTTCAAGCGGGGTCATCCCAAAGCACATGGCACGGGATTGCATCTGGACAGTTACGGAAAATGTCTGGTGAGGGAAATTCCACAGCTTCTCTGAGCAGTCTGTTCCAGTGCACGGTCACCCACACAGTAAAGAAGCTTTTCCTCATATTCAGGTGAAACTTCCTGTGCTTTTGTTTGTGCCCCCCCCCCCAAGGGCAAAATATATACGTACAAAACTGTATCTCATACTTACTTCAATTTAAAACTGCATTTGCCACCATCTCCCAGGTCCCATAATCAAAGTGGTGTAATGTCATAGTGACTGTGCTGGCAATGTTATAACTAACTTGAATTTGTTGTTAGCCTTGCTAACGCTAGGAAACACTGCAAATCTCAACTGGAAACCTTCTCATACATTTCCCAGACCTAAAATCTTCTAATAGCTGCCAAACTTCTTTACTTCTCAGAGTCAAACCTCAGAATTTTCTCATTTGGCACTTGCCCATTTCACATTAAGTACATTTCCTCAGTGTGCACAGTGTGTACCTAGACACAAGGCCAAATTCAGCTAGTGTCAAATCCTGTTTATGTCCCCACAGGGACCTTGCAGAGAAAGGAAGCAGATCCTTCCCTACAGTTTTTAAGAGTTAATTGGTTTTCTTTAGCCCTTTTGGACTGCTTATTTTCCTTGGGGAGTCATTTATAAGACCAAATGTAGGTGTAAATGCATGGAAGAGAAAAAACATTGGTATTGCCTTCAGATGTGCTCTTTTGTATGCATTTTTAGGAAGTTGTTTGATACAGGACTCTTCCTATAAATTAATTTTTAAATTTCCTTTAAACATGGTTTGTGGGGTTTTTTTCCCAATCATGTGTCTTCCCTTTTCACATTTGCTTGTTAGCTTGGAGTGGAGTGACCAAAGGTGTTACACATGACTTACACTAGTTTGTTCTTGGTATTTGTTCCTTATCAATAGTCCTCATAATCAGTAATATTGATTTGGCATGTAGATATATAGAAATGTTTCTGAAGTGTCATTCCACAAAAGTGTCACTAAGTGTCTTCCTGCACTTTGGACATTTAGGTATTTTGATTATGCTACCTCTGGGACACCCAAATTTATCATCTTCATTTTTGAGAGTAAAGTCTGAAACTTTTCAGTGTAATTAAAATATTTTAATTTTATTTGATATTGCAAGATTAGGACTAGGGTTATGATTAACGCTATTTGTGAAGGCAGTGTCTAATGAAAATTTACAGTAGACAGTGCTATTTCCATGATTATTGCTTCAAAATGGGATTAATTCTATGGAGAGTTGATTCCAGAAAGGCTGTGGTAGTCACTACTCTCAGACGAACTCTAGATGACAGAACAAACAGAATATTACATGCCTGTGTTTGCTACACAGAAGATAAATTTTAACTTCTTTTCCTTAGAAAAGAGTGATCATAAATTTTCTATTGCAGTACACAAACAGGAAGGTCTTGTTTCTAAACAAAGAATTAAATAAAAACTAATAACTGCAGTAATTAAAGTTTTTATTATGTAGCATATGTTCCCGATTTTGGTAAAATTAAATAGTTACATAATTGCCCATTTTGCTTTTAAATTGGGCAAAATACTGCATAAGTGTTAATATATTAAATATTAAATGTGTGCTGTGCAATAAGTTAGATAAACCTATAAGTGTTCTATTTGTATTTGAGTTCTGCTCCTGATCATATAGACAACTAATCTTGTTAAAATCTTGACCATCAGCAAATACCCTAAAGGTAAATTAAAAAGCACAACAAAATTATTTGGGAAAAAATTTAGGTTTAGCTTTCATTAGGAATTAAAACCCCCACAATTTATTTTCTTTTTTGAATTATTTTAAAGTGAGCTTCATAATTTGTCTGGTAAACATAGCTCTGAAATGAACCCTAAGGAGTGGGAGAATCTCCATCCTTGGAGACATTCAAAAGCCAGCTGGACATGGTCCTGGGCAACCTGTTCAAGATGGTCCTGCTTGAACAGAAGGTTGGACAAGATGATGTCCAGAGGTCCCTTCCAGCCTCAGTCACTCTGTGATTCTGTGAAATGGAAATAAGAAAACCATTTTCTATTCACTGTTCATCTGTTCTTCCTCATCTATTTCCTGTTAGAGAGTGCTAGAAAACAGCCTGCATTATTTAGAGCTCCCATTATTTAGGTACCACTTACTGAAATGGAGCCCAGATCTTTCTGAGCCATCCGTGTGTTGCTGTGATACAAATCAGAGTAACCAACTGTTTTATATGTAAACCAGACACATGTTCCTATTTGATGTGAATTTCTGCTGGCCCTTGGTGAATTCCAAGAATAATTTATATTTTTTTTAATTGGGGGGGAGGGGTGGTGGAGACAGGGCATGCAGGAGGAAGATGAGAATTACAGATGGAAGTTTGAGAGAATTGATACACAGAAGTTGGTATGAATAAACTCAGAAGACTTCCCTCTCCCAGTAGAACTGTTCTGTATAACACATGCCATTTGTTTTTATTTAACTCAAGAGTTAAATAAAAACATAAATATAAACTGTTGTACTTGTCAAGGATTACTACAGGCCATGCATCACTACTACCCAACAAAACTTTATACTAAATCATGATTGCCACTATTTTGATACTTCTTGTTGATCTGGCTTTTTCTTCTTTTAGAAAAAGAATTGTGGGTTTTTACCATTTCCATATTTGTGAAAGTTACTGCAAAGTTTCCCATGTCATTATGTTTTATATCTATGCATCCTGTCTGCTAGTGGCTTTAGTAATCAGTTTCTTTCTCCTGCTACTTGATTTATTTCACTACCTATCTTACCTTAAAGTAAATCTGGGATTAAAAGCTTCATTTTATTTCACCATTCAGGAACAGATGGCCATAGGTTCGTTGGACTACTTGCAAAAGTAATTTGGATTTCACCCAGAAATATTGAAGCAAATGTCACTAGGAAGCCCAATGAGAGGAGAGAGCAATCCTCTCCCCGTTTCTTTGACACCAGGACTCTTAACAGCAGTTTTTTAGCCAGTACAAATGAAAGCTCTAGAGAAATCTTTGAATGATTTTTTTTTCTGCTGTCTGTCTTTATTAGCTACCTTAAATATTTATTGTATGTTAGCTGTCTGGAAAGAAAGGTTATCGTGGCTAAGGAATAAAAAGAGTCAGGATTTCAGTAACTCCACAATCATAACAGAAAAAAACATGTTTTCTAGTGACAGCAGAGAATGGGGTGGACTGACAGCATGCTGCAAGATCTCTGATAAAGTGAGTAGTTACAATGTGATGTGGCAGCTAAAGGATAAAAGAAGAAACTCTTGTATTATTTCCATGGAAAAGAATGATTGATGGGATGCCAGATTTTTTTACCTATTCTCTGCAAATTTTTGTGATTCAGAAGCAAAATGCAGAAGCCTTTACACAATTTGCAAGTAATTTCTCAGTCTGGTAAATAGTATTTTTGGCTGAGAAAGAACAGAAAAATCTGTACTGAGGAAAAGTTAGTCTTGCCTTATTGCCTAAATATTGCAGGATGTATTGAATAAATTCCTTGTAATCTAAGTGCTGCAGGTCATGTTTGCTCTAAGGTCATGTTCCTTCAGCTTAGGTGTTTTTAATGCCAATCTTGAAACCTCAGTCTTCCCTATAGTAGCTTTATGAGTTACCATTGGACTAGTAGGAGAGCAACTTTTTAAATTCTTCTACCATCCTGAAAAAAAAGCCCCTAATGGGTCTAAGAAACTTTCACTTGCTTTGCAGTCAAAAAAAGAGACAAATTAATGACAACACACAGAGGAACATTTTATCACAGCCTCACAGAGCTGATTTGCCTGTCAAATGTAAGAAAAAGAAGTCTAACTAATCCTCTAAACAAATAATAATTAGCAAGTTCTCACATTTTTACACCTGAATTGCTGTAGAAAATATATTAAGAGGCCTAAAAAAAAATCACTCTTTTCTCTGGTTGTTTGGAAATGCCCTGTAATGAAGTTACTGTCAAATGAGTCTATAAGGTGTCTAGAAAATACATATATACATATATATAGATAGATAGATAGATATACACACACATACAGAGAAGCCATGAATAGCCATTACAGGATGATTTATATTCATTCTTGCTGTGACAAGGTGGTTGTGCTGTAAAATCAAATTAAAAATGGGCCTTAACATGTGTGATCTACGTTTTGTATCACATACCACTTCTGGAGTCCATGGGCAACATGTGTCCCTTCAGCTACACTACAGTCATTTTCAGCTGTCGATTCCTAACAGGGTTCAGTGGTCTTTTTAACCCCCTTGCTGCTCTGCTGCGGGGTGATGGAGTTGCATTGAATGGGAACTTTGATCCTACTCCTCTTTGGAGCCAATAGCAGGTTTAGAAAGTATTTTTCATTCCAAACTTACAACTTGTGCTTGTGATGGCAAGGGAACAACAGATCTGTTCTTTGAGGACTGCACAGTGATGCAAGGACAGAAATAAAGGACAAGGGTGTAATGGCATTTTTGTTTATCTAGTAAAAAGTTTCAGATAGATTGGTCTAATTATAGTTAAATACCAAATGCAAGTGGGAAGTCATTTAAATTCCCTAAGCCAGATGGTCTAATTCATCTCTCATTTAAAGCACTTTTATTTGAAAATTTTGAAAGGGTCTAATTCTTGATTTTATCACATTTAATTCTAGAGAAAGGTGGGAGAGCAATGTATTGCCACTTAGGATTTTAGAGTCTGAGTGTATTAAATGAGAACTTTACCAAAAAGAACTGCCAGCATCTTGCTATTATAGTAGTAAGCCAGACATGCTTTCCTATTTGTTCATTTCTAGCTCTAGATGAAGACCATTAGGAAAGCAAAATCTTCTTAGCCACTCATTTTCTAAAAAAATTCAGATTTGCTCTTTTCTTTCTCCCTGCAATCTGAAGCGGGTGTGGATACTGCAGTGGGTGATCCTGACCAGTTTTGTTTTCACTTTTTAAAACAAACACAGAAGAAAGCTTCAGTAAGTCCAACAATGCATAGCTGAACTCTTGAGACTGATTTACTGACTTTATCTAATGACTGTGGGAGATCTGAAATGGATTATCTCTGAACATCTACCAGACATTCACTTGCTGGGGAGCTGGGCATTTTCCCCTTAGCATATTGACTGGCCTTTCCTCCAACTGTTTTGTATTGAATGAAGTTTGAAGCCCAAGGAGACTTAAAAGATTAAATCTATTGTCTGAGGCTTGTTTTCCACAAATATTGTCATGTATAAATATGTTTATCTGGAAAAACCACCATCAGGGTAAAAGGATTTTGTATTATCTATAGTTATGAGGATTTTGAAAGGTTTACTGAGGCCAGCAGCAAAGAGATTGCTTGAAATGAGATTTCTGTGATCATTTTTTTACGCTAGTTTAACATGAAACAATTAACAGTGTCGTGGTTTAGGAATGGTATTCTACAATTTAGTACTCCCACTAAAAAACCCCACCTGCTGCTCCCCTTCCCCCCTCCAGCTGGTGGCACAAAAGATCACAAGTTGAGATAAGAACAATTTACTGTCTCATCCCGGCTACTGCAAAAAATTAACACTGCCCTGGCCAGAACCAGGACAAACAAGTAATAAGCCCCCCCCCAAAAAATTATCTTTAGTTACCCTGACCTACTCTCTTTCCAATCAGAGGTAATGTATTATTTGAAAGAGATTGTGTATTCAGATACACATGTTCTAAAGAAAAAAAAACAACCTGGCTGTTTTATGCATTCTTATTCAGTTATTCATGTGCAAACTTTGGTACTGAATATTTACATGAACCTGAAGCCCTGGGTTCTCCGGTAGTTTTCAAAGTGGAGTTAATGTGCAGCTTTAAATTTTGTGCTATTTCAGCAATTTATAACGGTGCGGGGACAATTTTACTGGAAGTTTTTTCAAAATAATTACCTGACCTTTACATTTTTGGGCTTACCATGTAATAATTTCTCAATTTCTCAATTGGTCTCAATAAAAAGTTTCTAAACTTTTTTCCTGGTGGAAATTCAATACTCCACACTCAGATTTACTGTGGAGTTCAAGAAGAGTGCTGCTTTTTGCTTAACTTTCTCCTGTGACTGACTTGCTAGGTAGCTGCATTCATAACACTCTGCTGTCTCAGCTTGACAGGCTTAGCACCTTTTTCTCTTCCTCTGAACTTCCTTAACTGCCATTCTAGCATATTTCAGGCTTAGATACTTATAAGTCATTTAAAGGCAGACTTATAATGATGTAGTGGGAAAAGTAGTTCTCAGCAGAATTGTCAGAGCTGGTGGTCGGAATAATGTACGGATCCTTTTAGTAATGGGAATGATGGCATCTGTCTGAAGGGAGTTGACAGGGATAAAAATGAATTTTTCAAAGCAAGTTCTCTTCTAGTATTCAAAACTGTTTCCCCTGAATCCATATTTTAAGTCATTGATTTGTTACTTATAAGAATCACTTACTATTGATGGCCTTGATCCTCAAGGGCTTTGCCTTGGCTGAAATTTTACTTTTTCCTGGAGCATATGTGAGCAGTACCTACATGGTAGGCCTAAAGGAAAAACATGGATGAATATCACGGGTATGCCAAACTAAACCTTAGTGTTTTATGGTCTCTGCCATTAGAGGTTACTGTATTGCTGACGCAAATTCTGTAAAACTCTGTTGTAGAAAACTGAACCATCAAAGTAGTTGCCAGGCTACCGTTAAGATTGTGACCTATAATAGATGCCAACTGAGGGGTGAATGACGAAAACAGAACCTCTGTTTTCGCCATCTTATAGTCTGACTTGAGAAGCGCAGAAAAACATTAAGACTGTGTCTGTTTTGTCACTGTCATAGTACCTTATAGATTAAAATCTATCCATTACATAAAAGATGCATGAACCCTTCAAGCTTGGTCTGTATCTCTGTGGCTGGTGATTAAATTACAGGATGCTCTTCTCGACAAGCTCTTGCTGAACAGTGTTAATGAGCCTCCTTGTAAACATGCCATAGGATGGGGACAAACATGTTGCTTCTAAATTACTAATGGCAAAACCTGATAATAGTGACTCTTACTCTTGGGCCAAGTCAGAACAATCCTTCCTATGCTGAGCCTGTACACAACAGAGGGTTTCATCTGCTGCTTCTAGCTTGGTAGTGTTTTAATATGCTACAGGCTTTTGGGTTTATATGGGAAGAAGAAAGGTAGATTCTTGTCAAAGCTCAGGTACATCTTTCAATTTTTTTGTTTTTGAGACAAGTCAGTAAAGTGCATCAATGATTTTTCACATGTAATTTTGAGTGTAATCAGGAAATAAAATCTATACTTGACTGAAAGACTGAATTTGGTAGCTATAGCAGCTGCAGGTTTCCTAACGTTAAAGTACTTATTGCTATATGCATTCACCAAAAAAAATGAAGTTCTGCTTTTGTGCTCCAGGACAGTCCTTGTCTTTGGGCACAGGTCACTAACTGAGGCCAACCAGGATGTCCTCAAGAAGTACGCCTGGTCTGAACATAGATCCACTTCATCTCTTGTTTACATTATTCTGTTGTCTGACAAAGTGCCTCAGAGTAGTTTCTGAAGTGTCTGTGTGCAAAGGAAGTTTGTATTTTTTTCCCTAAACATAGGTGAACTATTTATAATAGTTACTGGACTGTGCTGGTATTCATTCTCCATCCGTCTTCCCAAGATGAGGTCTCAGCTGAAGGAAGGACACAAAAAAAGGGATTTTATGTGAGAGGGTGCCTGAAGAAGGAGCATGCTTTTTCTTTGGTTAATATTTTTTTGTATTTGCTAGCACAAGCACACAAGCTGTAAAGAATCAACAGTAGTGACAGCAGAATAGGGTGTTTGTGGAGGTTATTGATGCCAAAAGTACATTCTTCTTCTTCTTCTGAAGTTCAATAACACTTCTTAAAAAGGATCAGTTTGAAAAATCCTTCATTGCAGAAAATGATTTATCTGTGTGCAGGCTGAATTGCAACAGGTTAGAGTTTACATTTAACCCAGAATGAAAAAGAGATTATTATGTATTTCGGCTCATGCAAGTAAGTGGACATTTTGAAAGTCAGAGATGTGCTCAAAAGTGAGAATTATTAGGGATTTCTGGAAAGCTCTCCCTTTTTTTGGCATATCAAAGACTTATCTTATGGTCAGCAGCTGACATCTGTTTCTGTGTTCTAGTATATCATAAGTAGCTTTTCCTGCTTTCACCTAAAGATTAGAAGATAATGCTCTAGGGTCAAAGCTTATTCTAACTTAAACCACTGAAGTTAATGAGCAAAACTCTGCTCTGTCACATTAATACACCTGCTGGCTTGAAGTGTGTTTCAGTGATGGAACTTATAAAACCACCAAATGTATTACTATTTTGTTGGGGTTTTTTTCTCTCAGCAGCATGGATGCAGCTTTAGAAAAATCAGTGAAGATGATCCATGAGGTTATACAGGGTGCCATAACACTTTTGAACTAACCTTCAGACAACTCACCTTCTCGTACCTTTTCTTTTTTATAATGTAGCAGGCATAAAAAAAAATCCAAAGCAGTTTCACACGAAAACAAAGACACAGAGAAAGACATCTGTCTAAAAGTTACTAAATATTTTGTTTTCCTTGAACCCTGAGAGACAAAGTATACATTTCTAAAAGATTCCATGCAAAAAGAATTGTAGCAGGATCTATATGAGTTAATAATAAATTGTTTGCAGAAGTTCAAGAAAACAGACCTGTAAACTTTAGACAACTAATAACGTCTTACTAAAAGAAAGGCGTTTTGAACCAATATTTCAGAAGGATGTTGTAACCTGATTATAGGCGGGTCAGTCAAATATTGATTTCTGTGGAGGGGAATGTCGGGAATTGTGTGACTGATAATGGATTATTGTTTAATATCAGCAGGCATTTTTTTACTGCATCTGAATAAGCGAAGGCAGGGTTGGTACAGAAAAATGAAGCGTATTTGCTTACTGCTGTTTTCATGCCTGCTGTTAGGTATGAAAGTATAAGGGTCCAGAATGCTAAGATGATTGCAGATATGGAGGTAGAAACTGAAATACTTTACTGAACACGCGAGTGCAATTTAAGGGTCTTGGGGGCTGGACATGTTAATAAGGAGGACGAGATGTTAATTAGGGGATGACTTTATGTTAACTAGAGGATTACACAGGTTTCTGCTACAGTTACTCAATTGATTAATATTTCCCTTAACCAGGATTACATGGGGAGGAAGAAAACAAAGGGGTTTCAACATGATTTGATAACCATCTCAAAGTCCTTCCTTATCCTGCTGCAGGAGCCAGCTTAATCCACATGGTTGTACATCAACAGGTCTTGTGAGGAAGGTCCAGTCTTTCAGATGCAGAGATTTCTCTCAGCCTCTGTTGCCCAAGGTTTACTGCATAGACCCACCAAGCTCCTTTCTGCTGACAGCTGAGTTTCGGATCCTACATGAAAGCATTCATATGAAAGAGAGGAGACAAGAAAGAAGGGAGGAACACAAAATCTCTGTGCTTAGAATGCTAGTTTATTATTCTTTTTAAAAGATCTGTCCAATATGTAGATTTTCTAAAATATTTATTATTCACCTTATGGATTTCAAAATAATACACCAAATACACTAGTTATGGAAAGGTCTGACTACTAACAGTGTTACCTGCTGTGTGCTAGTAATGAAGAAACTACATCAAGAAACCTAAATCCAGAGAAACAAAGTAAACTAAAACCTGTGGAGCACAGAATAATGAACATATGAGGGAAAGGCAGTTAACTCTGAAAAGCTGAAATGGATTCAGAAGACAACTAGACTGTTTTCCTTAGAGGCAGAGCACTGAAACAGTAAACATAAACAGAAAAGAGCAATCATTTTAGCCAGATGTTCACAAGCACATCCTAAATTTATTTGCAATCTGCAATATAGTACATGCTTTGAGTAAGAAATGATGGGGAGAGAAGGAAGAAAATAATTTGTAAATGTCTTAAATTTGTGTTGCATTTAGTAATATGGCTCCTGTCATATTTTACATGTAGAATCAATTGTCTCTGCAGGCTGAAGTCAGCTGCTGCCCTTCTCTAGCATAGTCAGGCTACCTTTCTTTAACTAGGTGAGCCATGTAATTGGTGATGGGTTATATTGCCAGCCAATTGAGAATAGACCCCGAGTATTATTTATATAGTTGGCTCAAGGCAGGATAGTGTCTGAATGTCAAGATGTTTCCTGAGTTAGTTTCAAATTTTTAACCTTTTGTATACAGGCATAAAAAGAAAGGGGACTCAGGAAGTTCACATCTCTTGGAATATTTAGTACTCAAAAAAAGGCAAGAAAAAGCTGTGCTTTCAATGCCTGAAATATGAACAATCTGGTTATGGATTTGCTCATCCAAAGTAAATCCAGCTGCATGATAAACTCAACTCCCTTTACAGGGGAGTTCATACCACTATGTCTGCTGCAACCCCTTGGGATTTATACTTTTCAAATATTTACAATATCATATTGTACATATTGAGAGTATTGCCAAGTCCAAACTTGGTAATCTGGGTGCCTATTTCTTTCCAGAAAAAAAGCAAAACATGTATCTGCACTCAAGTGTATTTTTGTGTGCATATGGAAGATGAAATTCAGGTCTTATTAAAGACAAAAGGTGTTTTGTCACCTAGAGAAAAGACTCAGGACCTTAAAAACCTAGTATATCCTTAGGACTCTTGTAGTGTATCACACCAATCCATCATGACTGAATCCATGTTAGGATGTTTATCTGCATAAGCACATTAATATATTTTGAAGATAAATTTTTGACTTGGTCAAGTTGTAAATTCTGTAGTGGAGTTAGAAATAATCTTTCTTGCTATTATCTGTTTTACCAATGTGTGATCTGTATCTCTGCATGCTTTAGCTTTCCAGGTATTTGTAGAAATCCTCCTGCCAGCTGTGTATGACAATTTTTTTCCCTATTCTTGTCTTGGTTTTTTGAGTGTTTAAAACTGGTAAGCAAGAGAGGTGACTTTCAGCCTATTGGAAGGTTGACCTTTCTGGCAAAGAAATGGGGGGTTTATAACAGATTTTATGTGAATGCTTTTGAACTGTGGTAACATAGCTCGAAATAATGTGTGATAGATACACTGTACTGTAAAGGGTAAGGTTATGTTTCAGTGTATACCAGCAACATTGATAATCATATTATCCTCTGTAAATTTATATTTCTGTTGACATTTTGCCATTTGAAACTTCATTCATTTCTCTGTGCTGTTTTGTATTTGTTTTATAAATGGCACGTGCACAAAGCTATGCCATGGTCTAGAAGAAAGGAGGAAAAAAAATCTAATATTAAGGCCTGAAGGCATCTGTTCAGTAACCTGTATCTGAGAGTAAGGCAACCATGCTGCCATCTGTTATATTTTCTGTTTGATGGCTATTGCCCTCATTGTAGGTTATTGCAGGTCTCAAAGGGCTATACTCACTTTGCCTCTGAGCCATTTTTCTAGAAAATAAAAAATATTTTGCATTGTCTCCTGTCACTGCACAAGCGGTATTGAAAAGATTGCTTCAATTACTAGATCGCTTATGTTATTTTTAAGCAGAATTGATTTTGTTTTCATGTAGTATAGATGAAAGTGAACACTAAAGGGTTTCTGAAGTGTGATGCTGTTGCCTTGAATGACTTTGCATAATGGAATGACGTTGTTTACTATTTATTTCAGATATTTAGTCAGAATAAAACTCTCTGAGAAACTCTCTGTCATCTGCATACAACAAAAGGAAGGCATTCTTTAGAGTTGAATGTTACAAAACAAAAAAAATAAAACAACATGTATAGCAGGTTTGCTTTTTTCAGTCTCATTCCAGCCACTAATCTGTCATGATCTTTGTCAGAATAAGTCAGACTTTCTATGAAGAAAAAAGTTACTCTCTCCTGTCACTATATTCATGACTCTGCTAAGTGTTAAAGGTGCAATACACTGCTGTGATCCTTCTCAGATAGTAATTCCATTTCTTTGCCAAGACTAACAAACAGGAAAGTAAAACCCCCACCTTTTCACCTGCCAATACTTGCATTTAAACTGTATCTTTTCTCTGCAGCAGAATTTTCCTCACTTTTCTGGGTAAAAAAAAAAATGAAAGCATGACTTTGTGAGGGTGAAACACTTTGTTTTTGAGGAAAGAAGGAGTCTGGAATTTTCAGAGGCCTTTTATGACCCTTAGTTCATGAAATGACAAATGAATGGCAAAAATGTCCTCCCCCACTTTCCATTCCTTATTTACTTAATTTTTAAGATAATAAATTACAATCTCTCCAACATGAATGGCTTATTAAAGCTAGCAAATCTTTGGGGAGAAAAATATTCCTACATTAAATAATAGCACTTAAAGGGGCTGGGATAGGGGTATTTAGAGTCCTTTGTTAAAATTCCTTTTGGGAAAGTCAGTTCTATTGTGATCTGAATGCTTTGGAAGGTGCCATTGTAAATTCAGGACTTCAACTCCGTACTTACAACTCAGTGCTGTTGAGAGAGGAGGAGAGATGAGGAACAACAGACCTTTTCATCCAGACATACTACAGTGGCAATGTCCTGAGCCAGCCGTGTTCACCACCAAATGAATTCCTATAGCAATGGCAGTAATTTGAAGCATAATATTATGAAAGCCTTCAGTGCATCATTTAACATATTACTATATACATGTGACAGGACAAGGGGAAATGGCTTTAAACTGAAAGACAGTAGGTTTAGATTGGATATTAGGAAGAAATTCTTTACTCTGAGGCTGGCGAGGCACTGAAACAGGTTACCAAGAGAAGTTGTAGATGCCCTATCCCTGGAAGTTGTCAAGGCCATGTTGGATGGGACTTTGAGCAACCTGCTCTGGTGGAAGGTGTCCCTGCCTATGACAGGGATGTTAGAACTAGATGATCTTTAAGGTCCCTTCCAACCCAAACCATTCTATGATTCTATGGTACCATTTAACAGCTGTAAACAAAGATGACAGTCAGCATCCAAACAGGCAGTGTTTGGCAAACTAGCTTTAGGAATAAAATTAGCAAATACATTTTGAGTTGCAGTTTACCAACAAGTAATACATGAAGAAATAAGTTGTAAATATGGTAAGATATTTCCTGTTTCTTTTGTATGTTTGAATGAAAGTGGTTGCAGCAGTATCTGTCATTTCTTTAACCAAGATACGCAGTTCCTGTGAGGTGAGCAATAGATTAGTTTAACCAATGTCTCATTTCAGATAGAGCCCTTATCTCTCTCCATTTCATGTGTTGTAAATGCTTTCCTGTAATATAAAATGGTATTTCAGGGTTCAGCTGAGTGATTTATGTATCCAGAAGAGCGAAGGAGAAGACAAGCTTGTTTGGAGGGGGAAAAGAAAACGTAATCTTGCAACAGGGCCTAGAAAAGGGGAATGGAGGTGACAGCACCTGTTTGAGGTGGACCAGGCACCTATTTGTTATGTGTTTAGTCCCTGTGAACCTACTAGAGGAGAAATATGAAGTGTTGAGTGTTTAATTAGATGTAGCATTGAGTTAGAGTGCATTGAGTTAGATGAGATAAGTCAGAGGCTTATCTCATCTCATCTGAGCCAAAATGAGACAAACCTGTTGAAAAAAAATAAGGAAGTCTAAATCACTTGAACATATGATGTATGGACTCACTTTCTGAGGTATTTCCCTGTATTTTCCCACAAACAATGGTACATTTGGATTCCACATCCACCTTAACAAGTTGTTCAAGTGAATCTTAGTGTATCCAACTTTTCTTTATAGCATCTGTAAAATTTTACGCTTTGGTGAGAAGATAAAAGGCAATAAACAGAGATAACTGTTTCTCCCCGTGGTGGTGCAGTATGCATATTTTGAACTTTAACCACTTTCAGCTGCAAGAAAGATTACTGGGTAACCATTTCTCCTTCAGACACACAGGGTGAGGACAGCGACAGTTCAGAAAACAGCAGCCTGTTCCATATCTTTTCTTTTTATCCTTCATGGCAATATGGATTTGATTAATTATAAAAAGAACCTGAAATGGGAATGAGGACAGTTATTCTTTTTGTGACTTCATTAGTACTGATAGGTAACTTAGGTGAAGTTTGTCCAATACTAAGAAATCTGTCATTACATAAAACTGGCAATTTTTTCTAGATGTAATGAAAAACTTGGTGTAGAAGTGATAGAAAACACCCCTTTAATAACCCAGTCCATCTCCTCAAAGTCGGCACTTTGCAGAAAGCTATCATGAGAAAAGGAGGCAGAAGATACCTAAAGAAGCATATTGTGTTGCTCAGAGTAGTTTTATTCATATTCCATAAGCAAAGGTAACGTAAGATGGCATAAAAATCTTTCCCCGCAATCACTTTATCAATGCACAAGATTACAAAATAGAATTGAAAGTAAGAGTTGGTAGTGGGTAAAAGAGAAACAGCTGCTTTTAGACAGTGTTACTAATGCAGGAATTTTCCTGCATTATCCAAATGTCATGTTATCTTGTTCTGTCTCGTTATCACGTGAGTAATCTAGACTCATGGGGCAGTCTTTGGAAAGATGAATGGAAATGCAGTGGTGGAGTGGTGCAGTAGTAAGTTTCTATTTTTAAAAGGGATTTTGCAGTCTTTTGGCCTATTGGTCACTGAGACTATGGCTTAAAAGAAAAATGAAAGATGAGATTTAAAAGAAAAGGGAAAGAGGAAGAGAAAGGAAAGGGGAAGGGTCTGTTGGTTCGGAGAGACTACTAATTAAATATTTAAAGCATTCTTTGGCCTCTGGCACTTTACTGCTGCACAGCTCAGCTCCTATTCTGTGAAAATCCTTTTTTGCTCACCTTTTCTCCTTTCAATGTGACAGGAACAGAGACCACCTCCATAGTATATTTGGAAAAGTATTTATAAGACTCCCTTTAGAATTATTGCCTACATTTGTTCATGGATGTGGTGTCTTGGCAACTAGTTCATGCTATCTAACTGTGTGCACGGCATGTCCCATTTTATATGTAAAAAATACAAAGTTATGAAGTCATGAGCCTCAAAAGGGAAATTTCTGCTAAGTACTTCCATGCAAGATATAGAGCCCTTTATTACTATTTTTAAAAGACAGAAGAAGAAACAAAGCTTTTCTAAAAGCAATCCTTTCAAATTTTAAGAATCTAGACTAGAAAGCCCTTTTTCCTTCATTACAGACACCTTTTTCCTTCTATTAAGAAAAGTCTATTTAAAAGCAACCTTTGAAAATTATTAAGAAGAACTCTTAATCTGTTATGTGGTGTGTTCCAACTCCGTGTAATTAATTCATTGTAATTACCCATCTGTTTATCCCTGAACTCATCTTTTGATACATTCAGTCTTCTTTAGCCTTTTACCATTTATTTCCTAGCATTTTCTGCTAAACCTGGACTGCTTGGGAATCACTTCTTGCCATTTTCCTCTCTTTATCTACTTCCTGTGCATTCCTGGTTGTGTGGACACATCCAAGAAATAAGCTGCTGATCTGAGGAAATGACATGGTGTTGAGACTGAAAAAGGCATTTACAAGGTACGAGAAAACAGACCCTGAAGAGTCATTATAATAGTATTAGGGGAGAGAGGGAAAGAGCTAGGTGCTTGTGCATTCTACTCTTCCTTCAAGTTCATAAAGGAAGCCTTTTCAGTAAGTCACTGCTCCGTCTGTTCTGTGTCACTGAGGAGAAGGAAACTTTCCTCTGATGAGAGAGACTTCACAAACCATGGACATTTGAAATGGGCTTTGGCAAGTTGTTCTCTTAGCAGCTAAGAAAGAATGAAGAAGAGGTGATTATAGATACATGGATGTATAACAGTACATTGACTCAGTCAACACTGCTGCATAGTGTGCCCTGGAGTACCAGCTGCCAGGACTATGACACCACTAGAGCTGTTGCCACATTTATTAACCAAACCATCTGTCACTGTAAGATAAACCTGGGGATTTTTTTCCTGAGACAACACAGCTTCCAAAACTCAACAAGACCTGATTACTCAGTGTGACAAAGCCAAGATAAATGCCCTTGGAGATAGCATCTTATTTGATATCTTTAAGTATCACATACAGGGTTGAAAACACAAAATGAAAAAAATATTACTGGTCCTGCCTGCAGAAATTTTTGCTGAGTAAAAAGCTTTTCAAGCTATTGCAGGTAGGAAAATAAAATCTTTCTCAAAGGAAGTTTATTGTCTGTCTCAGGAGCTGAAAATACTGAAGGACAGTATCTGATACACCAGCTGATGTGACCTATGCTGGATAATGTGTGTTGTCTTTACTGAAGAAAAATTACTTTTCTGTAAAGCTCTTCCAGGGCTCTCAGCAAGCTATTTCCCATTTCAGATATTTTAGAATGAAATCTAAGATATCCATTTACAGTGAGTAGAGCATTCAGTGATCTGGCCAAATAGTGACAAGTCAGTGACAGGAAAGGATAACAGCATGGTCCTTCAAAAACTACATAATTCCTTATGGATTCCCTACCTTAACATCATCTACTTTTTGATGCTAAGAAAACATCTAAAAATCAGTATCAGGTTCCCTCTGGAGTTCATAATAGCATATACTTAATTTGAACCTGCTGAATGTCCTGAGTGTTTAGAATTACTTTGTGACTGTACACATTCTTGAGATGTTCTTGATTGCATGTGTTTGTGCTAATTGAAAGAGTTAGATCAAAAGCAGAAATGGGACGTTTCCTGATGAGCCAGTAGTCTGCCCTTGGTGATGTCTTCAATGATTCACTGTTGTAACATATTTGAACTGCTTTGCTGATGCATTCAGCTAACTGAACGGCACTGGTCCCTTAATGACTGAAATATGTGTGGCAGGGTAGAAGACGTGGAGAATGGCCTTCTTCAGGTCAAGGGAAGCCTGCGCTAAGTTCTCATCTCTGACTCTACTAGAGGAATTGCTAAACTCTTCCAGAAGTTGCAATTAGCCCATGAAAAAACAGTCTTCTGGTATGTAGGACTATTTCCCTTGGAAGCTGTGGAAACCGTCACTAGGCAGAACATCTCTGATCAGCAAGAACTTCATCTCTGCTTAACTTTAATGACCAAATGTTATCCCTGATATGGTTGAGAGTAAAAAGAAATATTTTTTTTAAATACTTGCTGTTAAAAGTTTAGGAGAGAAAGGTGAAACAAGACAGTTTTCTTATGTAGGAAAAGTAGTTACTAGTTTAGACAACCAGCAAAATTAGGCCTTGGGCATAACCTTTTGTTTGTACAACAAGACATTGCCAGAATTCTCTCTTCTCTGTTGCTCGTATTCTGTAAATATTCTTTTTTCTTCACAGTAACTGTTTACCAGTCATCTGAACTAAATAATTTCTAAATCTTTCAGGCCCAAGAAAGATACCACCTTTCATATGTACATCTACAATCAGGTGCTGACATACATTTCTGTACACCCATTTATTCTGTACGTCTTTCTTACTCCTAGCTCTGTCAGTGCTCTTGGTTACTCTGCTTTTCATCTCTTGCCTTTCCATCTTGAGAAAGCAAGGAGGCAGCCTCTTATGTTGAGGTGCTACATTCCCATTTATAGTAGAAGGCTTGTCTTGGGCATAAATAGGTACTGTTTGTACACAATTCCTGGGATTCAGTTTATCCCATAAAATTCACTAGCTATCCAGCTTTTAAGTAAGATGATGTTCTTACTCACAGGTCAGAAAACGTAGCATCGCCTTCAGCCTGTTCTCCTGTGCTCGAAGCATGGCACAGCAATTGATGGTGCCCTTGTTATTATTAATGCTATATATATATATATATATATATGGAGAGAGAGAGAGAGAGTTTAAGACAAAGAGGGCAGGCTTATGAAATTAAATCTTTAATTAATGTAATAGGAGACAGTGAGATATTGCCTGAACCAGAGGCATAACCAAGGGATAAAGCAAAAATTTCCATTGAATCATATATAAATATAAAAATAAGATTTCACATTGGTGAATGTCTTTTTTGCAAAGTTAGGGAAAAGGTCTTTGCCATACTGATTTAAGAGTTAGGAAATACCAGAGGTATTCTTTGGAAGCAATCTATAAAATATGTTGTTTGAACCATCCTTTTTCTTGCTTCCCACAAACTATATAGGTGCTCCATTCAGAAGTTATCTGCAGTTTTTCCTAAGAGTGTCTCCACAGATATACAGAAAGGTGAGTCTCTGTAAGAAAAGTGACCTTTAGTTAGATTTTATGCCAGACATGTCATCATGTGTATCTGTACACACTCTTATCTTTGCTTTATGTCCTGAGTATTTCTTTCTTATACCTTTAAATATTTATACTTTTGCCCAACAGATTTATTAGGTTTCAGGCACAAACCTCATTCATTTTTGTATGTGAACATTTTTCAATTTTAAATTATTCTCTGCAGCATGCCTTTGTCACCACTTGGAAGCTCCGGAGCTCTGAAATAATGGATTCATCAGCCGAAATGACATTGGCCTCTACACAAGTTTCTGTGCTTTCTCTTGCATGATAAAGAACTTTACAAATAAATGTCAGGAAAACCTTGTTGTTCAGAGGAGAGATTTAAAAGGAGGTTGTAGCTGAGTGAGGGCAGAAGATTCCTTGTGTTCTAATATGAGGAAAAAATGAGCAAGTGGTAGAAAGAAGACCTTGAATTTGGGACATTGCTTCGAGGTGCTCTGCAGAGCTCCAAGAAATAATTTGGCTTCATTTATTGCTGAGGATTCACCTTTCTTGACTAAAATGTTATTTGGAAACAGATACTGATGCTTTTTTTTTCTTTTGTCCAAAGAAGAAAGTTTACGTGCAAGTGTTGTTTCAAGAACTGAGCATGAATTTACATGTACAAAATGACAGAAGGGAAAGACTCGATGAAATATTATATGCATATACATATTGAACAAATACCTCATTAAAACAGTGCTACTGCTAGGATTGTGCTCTTGTTTTCTCTATTTTGCTACTCAGGTTTTTCTAAGTACTTCCTCATCTCTCTTCCATATGTCTCCCTTTTGCAACATTTAAGTCTCCATCAGGAGAAAATCTCTCTCAAAGGAGAGCTGATGATCAGATACAAATACTTTGAAATGTGGACACCTTTTGGAGGCTAAAACAGTGCTTTGCTACATCTCTTTACAGCTTCTCGGTGCAATATCTGCAGAGAGCAAGGTCTTCATGAGCAAGGGCTTAATACTAATAGGCAAATTTTGTGGTTATCACTAGCGATATTCTTGTGTAGAATGTCTTTTAAAATAATGCATCCTTGCACAGATGTTATAACACAATATAAATATTGCAATGACAATACTTTCAGTAATTAGAACTGAAAGGTATCCTTGATGCTTTCTTGATTGTTTTTTACAAATCCTCCTGTTCTTGTTTTATGTTCACTGACTATTCTGTGGCAGTACATTCAGTAAGCATTTGTTTCTTCAGCAATAGCTTTGAAACTTAAGAAGCAGTAACTACCCTTAAAGGATATTCGGAAAACTGTTAGTAGGAGGAATGAAGAAATAATTGTTTTGGCAACTGCATCTTGGTTGTATGATATTGAAAACTACTCCAAATCCTTTTGAAATAGGTGGAAAGATTTGCATTGACTTCAGTGACTTTAGAATCAAGCCAATTAAAAGCTGATAGCCTCAAACTCTCTCTCTACTAGTAATAATACTTAATACCTATTACACTGGTAACTACCTCTCTTTCTGTGTTCTCCCTGCTTTTTTCCAGATGTTGTGACAAGCACATGCTGTGTTTCTTTGCTCTGACCCTGAAATAGATTTCTACATTATATGTGCTTTTACTCTAAGATACTATAGGTGATGCAGGAAAGCAAGCAATCTCTATTTTCGTGACTGTTTTAAGGTTAATTCTCATTAATTGAAATTAATTGCTGATCTTTTTCTCAGTTACATTATTGTGGCTATAAAACCCATTGACAAAAGTATAAAAGTATTATTATAATCCTTTTTCCTGTTTTGTTACTAGATTCTTTATTTGATCAACTTTTATTGCCTCTGCTCCATGAGGAAGAGATTGTCTTTTGACAGGACTTTGTTGTTAGAAAGCAAAGATTAACTTTCACCGTTAATACAAGAAGGGAAACATCAAGGACTTTTTTCATAATGATGATATATTCCATTGTGTGTGTTCACAGCCACTTTGTTTATAATATGCTTAGTCACAAATAAGTTGGCTGAACTAGTTTTTAAAATAATTAACTAAAACTATTTTAATCATCAGTTTTTCTACTGAGACACACTTTATCCTTTCTAAGTGGCAGCACTAAGAGCTGAGTGACAGATACAAAATTCTGGTCTGTTTCTCAGTTTGCATTTAATTCTGCCTCAAAAAAAAATTAAGTGCTTAGTATGTAAAAAAAAAAGGAAAAAGGGGGGGGATAAATTAAATATTTTTATTCAGACCACTTGAAAGTGAAATAAATGGCAAATCCAAGTACAGCTTGAAATAGAAAGTAGAAGTTCTAATTTACTTTTCCACAAAGGATTTTTTTACTAAATCAACTAGATAATTCAAAAGAACACAGAATCAGAAAACTCTTCACTGTTTCTTAAAGCACATTTTTTATGATGAGTGAGAAGTTTTCATGGTTGTTTTTCACTCAGCCATACTGAAACAAGGGATACTGCTGTTGAGTAACTTCAAGGGGCTCCACCACGTTTTTGAATGGACCACAACATGTGTACAAGCCATGTCTCTTTAGATTTCTTATTATGTCAAAGCACAAAATTACCAGCGTTATTGGTACCAATGCTACTAGTGTTGCTGGTATGAGTGTTGCTGGTATGAGTGTTACTGGTACTAACCAGTGGGTAGACAAGTTCCTTTAATCTGAAGTATTCCATATGTTTAGGGCTTTCTGTTTGCTTGGAGGATAAGGTGGAAAATTAACTTTAATCCAGTTGTAGTCCTATGCTTGGTTATTTAACAAAATCTCCAGTCATCTTCTGTAGTTTCCCCCCAACTTTCCATCCTTTTTTCTGTCTCTCTTTCACACTCAGTTGTCAGTAGTAAGCGATGGAGCTTCCTCCTGTCCTCTTTTTCAGGTTTGTTGTCAGTGAGAGTGGAAGGCTTAGACAGAGTTTATTAAAGAAGCCCTGCCATCGAGTCACATGGTGCAGAAAGGACCCTTGCTTTCTAAACTCCTTCTCAGAGAAGAGCCTGGGTGTGGATGGATCCAATCTTAGCCTCGGATTTTGTCAATGGTTTAAATTTAAGGAATTACAGAGGTGTGATTGAATCACTTTGTCCCACAGGTTTTAATGGTAGCAAACTGAGAATATTTATATAAAGTGAATCATTTATTATCAGAAATGATCAGACAGAAGATCTTAATCAGAATTATTTACTACACAATATAAACACTAAAACTAATAGTTGTATAGTATAAGATAGGATAGTGCATTATATTAAAGCAATTATTGAAGCAATTATATCAAAGCTATCAATAAGAAATAATGTAACTCACCAACATTCATGGGAAGATCTCCGTCTCTCAACCTCAGGGAGTATCCTTGAGGGGCATCCCCACCCAGAGGAGGAATCTCCACACTTACACTCCAGAAGGGCTGTTTTGTAAGAACCTGACCCTATGAGAGTGGAGTGGACTTTTATAGTATAAAATGGTTGACTGCCAGTCACCTGACTCCAGTGGCTGCCTCATCATCAGGATGTTAATTCAGAGTTGAAGCCAGACTGGTTTCAACATCCCCTGGCCTGCCCTGATGTCCCTCTCAGCCCACCACTGATACATTTGCAAATAGGGCATTGTCTTGGTCACATTCCAGGGGGACGTGTCCTGCCACAGGGTTGCATTGTGGCAGCTGACCAGTGCATAGCTCAGTATGAAAACAGTTAATTTCCAAAAGTTAAAATTTCTGACTGTGGGTACAAATTCTTCCTACTCATGGAAATGCCACTGGATCTGCAGTGATGGTACATTATCTGATACTGCTATTGTTCATCTCACTTATTCTACAGAGGAGAGCGGGAAGATGTAGAAAGCTCACTAGTGACTTTGTGGCAGAGATTCAAGTAGATTTATGTTGGGTATTTGGGGATTTTGTGAATCCTTGCTTAAGCAAGGGGATTCTTTTTACTGTGTGGTCCAAACCACAGACAGACATGTTCCTTTGGGCTGGACTGCCCTTTGGCAGTCATAAAAGGTAGGACTGAGAACCAGGTGTATCTGTTACCCTTCTCAGGCAGAGCATACCACCATCCCGGGCTTGCTTCTCACTGTTATGATCACATTCTTTAAAATTATTAGAAAGATGCCTCTGCCCGAATTAAGGTGCAAACAAGGCCATATGCCAAAGTCAATAGTACAGATTTTTATCTAAATGTCAGGTAGAGAGAGACAGAAAGAAACAGGAAAAAGAAAGAGGAGGGGGGAGAGAAAGTGTCAGAGAGATGGCTTAAGTAGGAAAAATATCAGCACTATGTGGATTCCAACGGTGTCCTGTTGGTCCTCTTCTTCTGGTCTTCTCAGCGGTGAGAGTCCTAGTCTTCTTGGGTTCCTTCCAGCCTTGTCTGGATCCTTCTAAGACATTGCAGCTGCTTGTTAGGTGAGCGCAATTGAGTCCATCATGGCCCATTGTGGACCATCAGCAGAGATGAATACCTTGAGCCCCTCAAGTGAATTTTCAGTAGTTCCCCGGAGGGGAGTTATCACAGCTGAGTCATTAGTGTAAGGACAGAGAAATACTACCTACCTCGCAGGATTTGCCTCTTTCCTTATCTTGTTCCACACCCAGCTTGCAGCCTGAGGTGTTCACATCCTCAGCACCTGGGCAATTACTTTACACATTGTCAGCTTGCATGTTGATTGTCTGAGCCATCAGCATTCCAGTCTCTGATGCTTACTTCTCCTGGGATAAATGGACAATAGTACCACCTTTATCTTATCTCATCTCAAGTGCCCCTCACACTCCAAATTAGTAGGTATATTCAGGGTGGGGTGGGCTTAGGAGAGCAGTTGCTTCATTGCACAATTTGCTACAGTGGACAAAAGTTTTTCAGTGATTTTAATAATGCTTAAGCCATTAACCAATTCAGTCATTCCCACTCACTGTGTACAACTCCTTGAATAAGGGGGAAAATAGAGAAAGTTTTAAACAATAGTTCTGAAAAGAAATCAATTTGAGACTTTGTATATTTCTATTAAATCCTCACTGTAACTAGAAATGAAACAAAGTGCTAACATTTGCGCTTACTGTTTCAACTCTATACCAATTCATTAATCTTCATGCAAACATTTACTTACTGAATGATTCAAACTGATAAACGTGAGCTTTTTTTACCAGTCAATTGAGAAAAGATTTTGTTTGAACACTTTTGAGGTCCCAGCGTAGGTGACATTTTCTTCACTACTGGCATGTATACCTAGTTCAGAAGAGGCTTGAAGCTAGAAAGCTCCTTAAATACACACTACAATAACAGGACACTTCAAAGGAAGGCATGTGAAAGTTTTTTGCAGAATAATTTTCAGAATGGTTTAAAAGAAAAGATAACTTTGAAAAACCGGGAAAAAATTCATCTTGACTTTAATAGTCATTCAGTAGAAGTTTTTTTTCTTTTCTTTCTTTGAAAATCACCATCTTAGCAAATTCAAAGCTGTAACAAACAACTTGGGTTATTGCACAGCACTAGAAGACCTCTTAAAGGGGCATACACAGTTAAAGCTGTGCCTGAAATGAACTTGAGACGGAGGAAAACCAGCAGTTTTCATGACTTGATTTCTTGGTGTGGCAGAGGGAAGAAAGTCACTGAGGTACATGAGGGGAAAGATGGAAGGTTTGTTATTTTCAGATTTTCTATTATTTTCCTACAGCTTTTATTTGATGTTCAGACAGTAGCCTGACAAATGGAGGCTCTGAATATTGCCAAAATGACCAACTTTCAGGTTCTTGTTCTCATCATAGAGAGGACATGCACTTTAGCAATAATTTCAAATCTTCATGGCATCAAATTGTTTCAAGATGATTTTTCTCTGACCCATTTAATTTTGCCTGTAGGAAATGTCAGGTGTACCTACTAAAATAAGGCCACAATTCAGCAAGCTTTATATACCACAAACTGCAGAAAAAATATCCCTGTGTTCTGTATTATTTCACCTTGTTTTGCAGGTTTGACACAGAGGCAAAATATTAATGACCTCAGTATTGATTAAACTGTTATGATTATCATTGTTATCTTTCAGTTCTTAGCTTTGCTAACTGATATTGAGCATTTCTTAATGCTAATACTGGCGAACTTTTAAGGCTACTGTGAAGAAAAATGAGAATCAATCATGGATCTTCTGTGTAGTGACAAAAGAAAATCCTTTCTGAAAACCAGAACTAGCATGTGAGTATTGACTTGTAAGTGCATTGCCACAATGCTTTCTTTGCTCTTCCTTTCACAAATCAGTTTTAAAATCCTACTAAACTTTTAAACATTCAAAATTCTTCACGTACTGAGTAAGCATAAGCAAACCAATGAAAGCAGCTGCATCTAATTGGAAGGCGGCAGACTATGAGTGCATAAACTCTGCTGACTAAAGAAAGGGTATCTTGGTAATTAGAGGATTGATTTGGTGGTGGCCCCTTTCAGCAATCACCCCTGTGCACCCACAGACTGTGGGTAGAATTCCAAACATGGCAGACATATCTTTATGGTTGTGACAGTAAAGAATCAAGTTTGCAATGGCAGTCACAATGATGCAGAATTTTCTAAAAGACAAAGCGTCGATCCTGATCCTGCTAGAGCTGATGAGACTCCACCAGAGAAGTATTTTTGGAAACCCCACCTGTACCTTGCTGTCAACATGAAATGCACATTTTGGAGTATATTTTCTTGCCATAATAGACCTCTTGAGAGAAAATACTACCCACAAGAAAAGAAAGCCTAAAAGAGTCAGTCAGGAAATAATGGCAAGCTAAAAAATAACTCAGAAAACCCACTGCATAATGAGGAAAGAAGCAATGCAGAGGTGCTTTAAAATAAAAGTTGAATATTAAAAGAGAAGCAATGTTACTATGACCTTTACTGTATATCTCTTTGCGGTACGTCACCAAGGCCATTGCTTAGGTTTTGGCTGCAGCACACTCACTTTGATCTCAGGTTATCAAGGCAAAGAAATACTTTCTTCCCCCTAATTGAACAGTTTCCTCCCACAGGCACCACATAACACAGTAGATTTGCAGTCATATCAGTAGGAGAACTTTGCTTAAGAAAACTAACAAAAGCTTTCAAGAAAGTGCCAGGCAGTTCAGTACCCAATTCTCCAGGCTGCAGAGGCTACAAGGTACTGAAGCCATGTGCAGGTATTCTGACTGATTAGGAAAGATCCCAGAAAGATACCAGAAGGTAAATGCAACCAAAAAAAGCAAGTACCAGCAATGCTTAGTACAAATTTCTGCATGAGTCCATTAATCACATCAAGGGACACTTCCATCCTTAATGGCATTATAACGAGCAAAAGCTTAGTATTTAACTAACTTCAGCAATTGATTATGCTTGTGGAGAATTTTAATGTATTACTAATGCAGTACAAATTGCTGGAAATAAATATGTACAGTAACCAAATGAGATTTGATTATTTGGTTTCTATTTTTGACAGCAACAAAGTTTTCAACTACAATAGTAACAAAGTCAGACATTAGTATGTTCTCCAAGACACATTAAAACAAATATTCCACAGCTCTTACTTTGCTGCCACAAGATATACTGGGTGATGAATAAATAATGAATTAACATTATCCAGGTTTTGCTGCTTCAGTAACTTGAATGAAATCTACTGCTTTAAACAGTGATCTCCAGTTTTTCCACTCTAATAAGATGCTGCAAGCAACATCACATGTTGCTTTTCCAGTGAGCCTATGAGATGACATAGTTACAGAAAATGGGAAACATGAGCAACCTGAGCGGGTCTTGTAGGCAAGGTGCTACCAGTGAGTCAAAACTTGGGACTCACAAACCTGCACCCTGGCAATTGTATTAACGTGGTTTTGAACTGTTGCTCTGAATTAATCTACATCTTTGATATCAACTTGAGAGGTCTCTCACTACTGAAAGTGTGAAAAAGGAGGAAATAGAGGAAGTCTACCTAACCCTCCTTTTCATTTATAATGAAATATATTTAAAATACCTACATGTTTTTAATTAAGTGATTTTGCTGAAAATTCTGGAAAATAAATTGGTTAGATAATCTAGAAAATAGCTTGGTTTGTTTTTTACTATTTCACTTTTTTTTGTCAAGAATTAGTCATTGGCAAAGACCTAGTGCTGAATACATTATAGACAATACTATTTGAAGTCCATGTACAGGGGTAGTTGTGTAGCTTTCTTTGTCAGAGAGTGTCATTTCAGTTTAATAAAACATCAATAACTATATCAAAAGAAGCTTCTTAGTCACCACATTTCAGGTGAGAGGTCTTAAATTTGTTTGTTTTGGTAAGCAGCACAATAACGTGTCAGTTTCCATCCCAATATATATCAAAAGCAGTGAATATTTAATGGAAATAGACAAGTTTACTGTGCATCATAGCTGAATGTGTTTGTAAAACTAGCCTCTTTATGCTTATTCCCAGTCCTTACCTTCTACTGCCATTAGTATACAGCAAAAACTAAAGCTGTCATCCTTCCCTTTGAACAAGTGCATAGTCACATATAATGGTGTTGACCATCAAATTATACTGCTATTAGATAGGATGTAATATTTTGCTCAATTCAGCCGTGAACTATTACTGAAAACCTAAGGTTGACTTAAATAAGATCCAGGAGGGAAGTGTCATCATTGATGAGAGTAACTATGACTCTCTTAAGGCGGGAGAATGGTTACTAACTGGGCTCAGCTGCGGAGGTCTCACATCCCCATGGTCCTGCCTCAGTCAGTCCCTCGGACCCATCCCCTCGGTCCCTAAGGGTAACCAAGTCGACATCTGCCCCAGTGAGATGTGGTTATAGTTAGTCTCTCCCTATCACTTGGATTCATCAACCAGTGATAGTACTAAATTTGGTGAAACAAATGTATGGAAACAGCTTTACTGAGTTTGTTAACCCAGACGCCAGCCTACAGGTTTTAGTTGGGCACAGCTCAGCAGTTACTGAGGGTGAAGCCAGACAAGGCCCAGAAAGCAAATATAACTATATGAACAGTAGAGAGTTAAATTCAGAATATAAGTATAAGCAAGAGCAGAAAAACTTAGTCTTAGAAATATTAGAGGCAATAATTCATTAAGGTATGCAGAACATACTGGTACAGCAGAACAGAAACTCATGTACTCAGAAGAACACCCTGATAAAGAAGGAAGATGAGCCAAGATCTGGGTATCCCTGCAAAATCATCAGAAACTCTTGCTAGATGCACTAGAAAGTCAGCCAAAGTAAGAAAGTTCACAAAGTTCATGATGATGATGGGAGGCGGGCAGGGGGATTCCCCGAGACTGAAGGCCGGAACCCCCTCCCAGATTCTCCCCAAACTGAAGACCACACCTCTAACTCTGCCTAAACTCCACCTGTTATGAATATTGATAATGTATGTTGCAATTCTATGAATATACATGCAGAAATGTTGTAATCACTTGTAAAAATCATATATAAACCTATTCCTTTATTGATAAGGCGGAGCGGTTCTTCCAGGATGACCTGACCGTTCCTCGGGCGCTCCGGAGGCCCGCGAAATAAAGTACCTCCTGCTTAAAGGCGACAAACTCTGTCTCTAAGCAGTTTCTTTTCGTTCGTGCCTTTTTGGGGGCAAAATCTTGGCATCAAAGGTACACTGTCTGCTTATACTGTTTCACATTAATTGACTGATTTTACCAAATTTGACAAAATGCTCCAGTCAATGTGATTAATGCTCATATCGACAGCCACACAGACCAGTAAAGCACATACTGTTGTATGGAATCTAGTCATGACATGTCATAAGCCATCAATCTGAGACAAAATGTTACCAATTTTGATGAAAGTTCACGGGCCACCTATACTTAAACTGGAAAAGCAGCATATATAAATTATATGTGTTCGATAAATAACTGAAGAATCAAATATTTGATAGCTAGCTATTCTTGAATACTGTTAGACACCAGATTAGTTATTGTTGGGCCAGAACCAGCTTGTGAGGAGTGTGTTTGTGTGTTTGAGGGGGAAGGGATGGATCAAACCTCACGGAGGTGGGGTGGCATCATGTCCCTCATGGCAGCCCTGGCAGCCCATATAGGGAAGCCCCAGAGGAGCTGTCAGTCACAAACAGCCCAGGAAAACTGTGACACACCACACCTCCTGCAGCCCCTCACCCAGCCTCAGATTGGCAGGGACAGTGAGAACACTGCTTCTCACCCTGACCTGGAACCCCCAGAGTGGCTGTGGGTCAGAGATCCTGCCTGGAGGGGTTGGCCACAGGGACCAGAGCAGATAAAACCAAGGGCATGTGTATCGTGGCCCTGCCATTTGGACTTGTGAAAGCTGATCTTCTACAAGGTTTTAGTGGTAGTTATATAATCTATCTCTCCCTCTTTCTCCTTCTCTCTCCTTGCTTCTCTGCTTCTCTTTCTCTGCTCCTTTCTTGATGCTTAGAGTGGTTTGGAGCTGGAGGGATTGGATCTTGATTTAAGTGTTGTGGAATTGGTTGGATTCTGGTTTGAGTGTTGTGGATTTATAGTATATGCTGAATCAGTATTGTGGTGGAACATTTTGTCTAGCTTGTGTGGTGTCCTTTTGAACTTTGGCCAAGTCTCCTTATCTACTCCCCTAAATTAATAAAGAAATTCCTTGGGAACAAGCCCATGGCTTATTCTCTTAATGCTATCTCGAGGTATTAAAGAACCCTATATCTATATATTAAAGTAAAACTCATAGCCAATCCCGTGAGCTGGCAGCTCCAGGGGCTGGAGTTTTACAAATACTCACAACAGTCTTGTTGTGGAAAAACAAGTTAGCCAACACATGTAAAAGATGACATCTTGTGAATAAAGCTGCTTAAACCTCTTTCTTAAACATGCCTCTTTTTAAGTAAAAGCATCTAATTAATGAATGCTTCCCAATACATTGTATTTTATGCCCCTCTTAAATATCCATTACACTTATACTTGCAGTGTTGCTATGATCCTAGTTATCTTACAAGTATTTTAGAAAATTGCTCAATGTGACAAAAACACTTAAATTGTAATTCTCACATAATATCAAAACATTCTCATGAACTTTAAAGTGTTTGTAATCCAAGAAATAAGGATGTTATACCTCATTAACAAACCAAATGTCTTCCTGTATTTGTTGTTTTGTTGTTGGGGGGGGCATTGTATTTTGACTGCCCACAGTTTCCCAACAACAAGGCATCTCTGGGTATGTATTTAGATACCGTATTATTTTATAATATTTAGGACTAAGAGAAAACTATTATGGCAAGACTACATAATACATTTATACAGTTGCCTATGACACTAAAGGACTGAATTAATGAGTTCCCTCAGTTAACTTGTATTTTGATGTTCTGTTCCTTGCTACAGCTTGACTAACATGAATCCTACATATGAAGACTGCATACGAAGCACTGTTTGGAACATATATCTTTCATCAGGGATACATGACTGGACTTCTTCAGGGGAAGAAATATATAGGGAGGAAGGTTGTATGGCTAGTTCTCACTCAAATTGAGCATAGAAACAGCTGGGATAAGCACAGAAGATATGGAAATAAGATATATTATTGTCAAAAGGGATGAGATACAGGATAGATACAGTTCTCTCTGCTCCTCTCTTAATTTGTCATGGAATTAATACGTATGGAATGAAGAGCTATTTGGACAATCTTGAGGGCATGCAAACAGAGAAACTTCATCCAAATTAAATTTAAAAGAACTTTGATACAGGCAGGTCAGAAAATGTGAAGAATGAGATTCTTAAGAAAATGGAGCTGTCATAGATCCCAACAAACTCATAGAGAAAGTGTCAGATGTAAACCTTCATTAAAGGTAAGACATATACAAGTTTAAAATGTTAGTTGCTTGAATGAAAAATCATTTGTTTATATCTCTTGTACTTAATAAATATATTTTGCTGTAAATAGTGGGTATTTCAAAGTTTCTGAAAATCTGAATGGTTAAACTGAGTGCATGATTATGTTATAAAGTTCCTTCCACCTGAAGTCTGACAATAACTCCTCCAGCAGAATGATCCTTTGCTGTCAGCAGAAAGATTTCCTTCAATCCACATACCTTTGTGAATGGTTGCTTTCAACATAAAAATATGGGGTTTATATTTTTTTTCTGTTGTTTTTAGCATTGGAGATAAGGTTATCTTCTGCTGCATCACAGAGGGTTGTTCTCCTACAACTGAGATTTATTTCATTGAAGGTGACATGAGGCATACATGAAGTAGGGCAGAATGTAAAGGTTTGTGCTCTGTCTTCCCCTGATACAGATAAATGCAGGCTTTTGTGTCTTTAGTGTTATTGAGCCAGAACATTTCTCAACTGCCAAAATCGCCCAAAAAATCAAAATTTCATAACTGGTGTAACACTATGTAAGACATACAAGCTAACATTTTCACAGCATGCCATCTTATCTTTCCCAGTAAGTCTTGCATTGGGTAGGCTTTCTTGAATGAGAAATCACCAGCAGTGTGGGATTATTTATGGGATTGGTGATATACTGTGTGCTATGGAAAGAAAAATATTATTCATATTAGTGTATCATTTTTAATAGTGTGTGTAATTTTAAACTCACAGAGTGGGGTCCAGAAACATAAAACCTCCATGAGTTTTTCAAATCTCAAGTTTTATAAGCTTCATATTTACTTGTTAAATGTAAACTTCCCCCTAGCTTTAAGAAGAGGGAAGTGTGTTTACTGCTCAACTTGTTCTTAAAAGAAATACATTACATTTATTCTGGCAGTTTGTATACCTGACTTGTCTGAATAATTCTTCACAAAGAAGAATGTATGGCAAGTTTGTAAGTAGAATATTTTTTCAAGAATAAATATTTTCTTCAGTCCCTTAAGCAATTTTATAATGGAAACGTGTAACTAAATTCTACTTTTAAAAGCTTGGGTTGTAGAAAACTCAGGGAATGTTACAATGGAAATAGCAAAGTACTTTTTCATGTGCTAACATTTTACTTGAAGGGGAGACAAACTACATTTATAGAGGCTGTCATAAGAAATGAGAAATATTCCTGTGTGTAGTTTATCACAGGACATACTTTTCCAGTAGGAGATGTTTCAGGAGATGGAATTTCTACGAGGTACCCATACCTGAAATCTGGGAGCTTGAAATTCCCCTGTGTTGCACAACTCAGAAAGGATAAATTTTATGGTAAGATAACAAGCTAAGAAATGTGTATCTATTTTCTCTATGCACTGTGAATTTCTCTATGAACTATGAATTTTCATAAGTTAACATCAATATTCATCAGACGGTTTAAGTCTACTGTATCTACATGCAATAAAATATATTCTTGTCTATACAGGGCTGAAATTAGCACTGCTTGTTTTCCCAGAAGATAGTCCACAGTATGTAATAATTTTTTTTTGTGCAACTTTTAATTGATATTCAAATATACGTGGAGATTGTTTATTTTGAAAGGAATGCAGAGTGACATCCCTGAGTGCACTGTACCATGAGTCAGTGTGTCAGGGTAGGTTTTTCAATGGTTTAGTGGAGCAGTTTGTGACCAAGCAGTGCTGTGCTGAGTTACAGAAGATTCCAACCTCTGTCTCTGCTTTTGCCATATGTTTGCTTTTCTCTCCAAGGGTATATCCATCAAAGGTGCTGACAAGCAGCACTAATCGATGTATATCAGAAAGGCTGTGTCATGAGAGATGCTTGAGGTTAGCATTTAGAGCTGAATGGATACATCCAGGGAGGAAGAATATGAGATTCTATACTAGCTGTCTGTTGGGGCACTGAGATTTTCTTTTTTTTCCTTTTTTTTTTTTTTTCCAACTATGTGCCAGTGAATGGGAGTCAATTTCAGGGTTTTTTTTCCATTACTGTAATTTCTAGACTGCAGAAAAATACATCAAGGTATTTGAATAGCAAATGATGTAGTGATAGAAACCCCTGATCATTCATTTCTCCTCAGCACAACAGGAAGCTGGCAAGGTGACATTTGGACTTAATGACTTATGCAGACTCCATAACACTGTGAAGTACTAACAACTTCAAGTTGCATTTTTCTAGCTAAAAACTGTAATGGCCAAAGACAGGTATAAATACTGCTTGAAATAAATTTTTTACATCATCTTCCTAACAACTACAGTATTCTTTAAAGACAGTAATTAAAAAAATTTATCTACTTGTGCTTCTGTTGACTTTCATCCTTACAACTGACATCCCCTACATGATCTAAAAGTAGACTTCTGCACTAGGAATTTATTACAGACCTGCCTGTTTAGTCTTTTTAAAAAGAAAAATCTGAACTTTGAAAAAGCTGCTATGCATATTTTATTTGGTTTTCTATGTGTTTTTATTTGTTTTCTGACAAATAATGGGGGTTGTAGCTGTTTGTTCATGGTATCAATGTTGTATATACTGTTTAAATTTTTGATTTATGCACTTTACATATTACTTCATAAAAGGTAGATTTTATAACCAACTTCTGATTTTTTTTTTTAATAGGCTGTGCTTCATTTTCATGACTGTTGTGATAAGAAATATATAATTATATCTGGCTTGTCATTTTGGAACCTTTATCTCTTGATGTCCCTCTTCAATATAAAGGAACAATTAGGGGCATGAATAATTGATGCATTTCTTTGCATGATTTTTATCTGCTTTAGAGTAATATATATTTATTTCCATTTTCCATTAATTTTGGTTTTGATATCTCATGCTTGTGTCATAGCCTGTATGTATAAAAGCTCCATATAAATGGATGATCTGAGATTATTCTCTATGAAATTCTTTCATGGTTTGAAGAAAGTAGTTGCTCACAATATCACTGAAAACCAGTTGTATTTTCCTATAAGGTACATCAGAGTTCAGAGTTTGCATATGACGAAATAGAACCAAAACTAAAGCTGAGGAGCTTCTGCTCCTTTTTTTGCTCTGTCTGTGTGAGAGGCTGGCTGTGGTGTCAGGACTGAAAGCATTTCTGCTCCTATGTAGTGCCATAAACAGCTCTACCCTGGACAGAGTCCACATCTGTGCATGCCTATGTGCAAAATGATGACAACTCACTCTGGTTTGTCTTTAACACAGTTGTCATTTTACTTCATAGTTCTGAACATACAGTTTAGTGGGTATGCTGTTATTTGGACAAAGGTTGGACTCGATGATCTTGGAGGTCTTTTCCAACCTTGATGATTCTATGATGCTTTTTTCATATGAGGGATTTTAATGACATTTTGCAGGGTTCAGGGCTGAGGTGAAAGAGATGTCAGGCCCTTAGTATCTTCTACTCTTGTTTATCATTTACATATTTTTAATCAAGTGCCCTCCATAGCTACCATTGAACTGATGTTTTCCTTGGACCTTATTCTTAACCTCCCTAAAAAATGGAGTATTTACATGTTTTATGCAACATAAGCATATAATGGAATTTTCTTCACTCATAATAGTTTTCTGAACATGCTGTTTGGCAGTGTGAATATTCACAGCTAGTTTAGAAGGGTGTTAAAACTTTCCTAGCAGAAAGAGAAAAGTACTGAAGTGGATGTGTTTTTTAACAGTATGGATTATTACTGATGTCTGTCTTGCGGCTGAAAAGATTGATTCTGCTTGTGTGGAGTCTGTTTCATACACGGACAATTTTGAAAAATTTAGTGAAGCTGTGGCAAAATGGGTGAATGAAGATTACTTCCATTGCATGATGGAACCAACAGATGTGCTGTTTGATATCAAATAAAGCTAACAAATGAAATACTAGACCATTTATCCACTTGTAACATGTTGGAATACGAGAGAATCAACTAGCCTGAGACTCAATATCTTTTCACTGCAACCATTCCTACATCATTAGTAGATCCCCTTAGATTTAGGATCTGATTTAGTATCTGTTAAAGTAAATGGATTCCTTTCACTGAATTGAGCCAATACAAACCCATGGACACAGGTAGAAAGAAAAGTAAAACTAATTGAAAAAGAATGCACATACCATTGTGAAACTTATGGTACACTTGATTACGCAAAAAAATTAAGAGTACTAACAACAAACCTTGGAAGTAAAACTAGGAGAACTTGTAGTTGTCAAGACAGAGCATTGTAACTCATTTGTGTTGACATTGGGATTGGAGGAAAGATATGGTTGTAGGTTCTTTACAGTCAATAAACAAGTCTTGCACCTGTGATTTGCCCTTGAACTATGATGTTCAAGTAAAAATGTAACAAGAGCAGACAAAGAGGTTTTCTTTGCTTTCACAGTATAGACACAGTGATTGCACAGTAACTATGCAAAAATATGAGTAATGTGTTTTAAAGAATTTATATTTTGGCATATTCTTTCTCTGTTTTTAAACTAAAGTGTTCTAAAAGAAAAAACGGATTTGAAATGAGAAAATGAGGGGGTTTTACAGTTTAAAATGTTAAACTGAACATTTCAAGTGTCTAGGGGCTCTAGAAAAATATTTGATAATACAACTGCACTTAAGCTGATCTTTTTTTAATAGAGATTTTCAGTACTGATAAGTCAGCATTTTCTAAGAGAGAATTATTCAAATTTTTAAAGCCTTATTAAAAATATTTTCTTAAAAATCTGAATTTGTTGTTTAAGTAAATCATGAAGATGTCAGGTTTTACACCTAAACTCTTCATCCTGGGCTTCTTTATTTTAATGGAAATATGACAATTATTCCTATAAAATATTACCTCAGAAAAACACCCAATACTGTAGTCACTGAGACAAGGTAAATTTGCACCTACTGAATTCAATGTAGCTGTGACTACAGTGCCACCAGTCTGTCAGCTGGCCACTGTGTTGCACTTTACACATGTATGTGTATATGCAGGGTACTCAGATTTGGTATGAAGTGTGAAATGGATAGAGTATTCTGAGTAACAATTGCAAGGGTTCCTAAAATTTGATTTCTGGACTGAATGTTGAGACTTCAGGCTTGGAGTTGAAGATTTTTACTATGGTTTAGACAAAAGGGACAATTGCTCTTGCAGACTTGTGCAAACACCCTGGCAAAGACTTGTGACTTCTGTTCTGGGCAGTTACACACTCTCTCTTCTACACAGGTGCTTTTCTTGCAAAATTTTTGATAATATCTGACAGGGCAACAGGCAAACAGGAAGCGTCTGATTGCATAAATCTATCTTACAAAAGAAATGGGGCTAACAAGCAGATTCAGATCCTGAAATTGCTGGCTCTGGGATTTTTCTAATGAGGTTGATGGTATGTTGCTTCAATCTACAGGGTACCTTGAATTAATAGGTTGAGTGATGTTACATCTGACAGAATAATAATATGTAACAGAAGTTAAAAATTATGCTTTAATGTGATTAATATTGTCAGATAATGAGTTTTTCAACTCTGACATCTATATGGAGACAGTTTCCCTCTCACTGAATTTCATGACTACTTCTAACTTAAGTGATAAACCTTTAAAGTGATGCAAACAGATTTAGTAATACAGCTTATAATACAGCTTCCACTTAACACTAATAGGACTTTTAAGGCTAATTTCCTGTGCATCAGCTGGAAAATATGCCACTTAATATAATCTAAACATGTACTTATAGCTTAATTATTCTCTACCGTTAGATAAAGTGCACCATTACATAGTTCCATAATTATTTTAAAGATATCCTGTAATACGCCCTTGTTGGAGAAAACACGTTCAAAATGTTTTGATTTTGAATCAATATCGTTGAAATAAATCTGACCATCCTGTGTGTACAGAGTTTGTAAAAAAAGCCCAAAACCCCAAAGTGCAGTGAAAACTTATCTGTGAATCTGGAGAATTTTGTTTTGGAAATTGTGACGACAAACAAAATGAGAAACACTTCTGAGAAATTATCTGATTTTGAATCTACTAGAAACATATAGTAACAAACAACTGTTATTTTCTTGGTGTAACTAGCAGGAGAGAACAGACTTTGTATCTGAAACAACAGGACAACCCTGCTGCTTAGAAAATCTACCCAACTGATGAAAATAAAACGTCCCTACTTTTAACAATGTTCAAAGTGTCTGTCCTGAGTGATCATTGCACAGTGTTTGAATTCTGAAAAGTATGAAGTTTGACAGTTGCAGTAAAAAACAGGACAGTTAAAAAAAATATTTTCTTTTTTAGTTCTGTCTTCCCCAGGGTATGTTTGATCAACCAAAGTCAATTTGAGAAAAAACAGCGAACTTCCTTGAAGTGGCCTTCAAAATAAAAAAAAAAGGTAAAATGTTAACCTGCTGGGAGTATGTAAGACTGTAAAGTCCTGTAAATTACTTGGAGGAAAAGCAGTATGCAAGAACTCCCAGTTATTGCACAGTGGTCATAATTCCTATAATATAGGCTTTCAAAATTTGGTCATACCGGAGAAAAAAAATCTGAAGATTTCTGCAAGACTTAGGTTAAAAATGACCTTTCAAACAGCACATAGTGTGACCACTGGTGTTAAGGATACCAGGTAAATTTGGTGTCTCTCTAGTACACATACATTGAAACAACCAGGGAAATGACAACAAAAGACACATATGATAAGACTGGCAGATCCACTACCATTCAGTGCATACAGTTCACACAGTTGATTAAATTACTTTGTCTGTGCTTAAACATATTGTACTGTAGCTACTTATTATGTTAACAAGAAAGGAGGTCAATAAGATGAGCAATTGTTCTTGGTATTTTTAAGAAGTGTAATACTGCTGCAATAACATCAATGATCTTTACTGCTTAAAATAATTGCAGTGTATTAAAGGGAAAAAGGATCCAGTGTTTCTAATATCAGATGCCAATGCTTAAGAGTAAGAGCCTAGTGTTCGTCTTATGTAAGTTTTCATGCCTTCATTTATGCTTGCCGAGAATCTGGCTTTTAAATGAAATGGTTTAATTTCAAATTTGATCAAAAATAACTTTTTAAATTTGGGATTAGTTACATACCTGAGACTAGATTATTAGTTATAGACACTTCAGTGGTCTGATAGGAGAGTGTGACTTACATTGTATAAGTAGACACAATATTAGATGCAAAAGTATACATTCTTAGCTAAAAAAAATTAGCCTATTTTCTAGAGAGTAAATCTGAGTAAGAGCCTTCTGTGTCATAAATCAGAAAGGGTTAAGGAACTTCTTTGTGGTTTAGCACATAAGTGGCAGAAGTTAACATGAGGAAGATCAATGTGACATACACATCCTTCTTTTCTGTGTTGTTGGAGGATTGGAATTAATGGCATTTACTATGATCAGTAGCTGTGGGCTAACACTAAGCATTTCAAAATCAATTTAATGGATTTTTTACAAAAACTTGAACTGTGACAAACCTGTTTGTATTGGCACTATCACAGCAGTTTAGACCAACTCAAAGACCTCCTCACCTCTGTAGGCTGTCTCTGTGGTGAATTTGCACAAGCTGATGCATTAGGTGGGGTAATTTTCTTCACAATCACAGACATTTTCAAATGCATTTTTTAGATTTCATTTTTAATGTATTGATTAAAAAATTCCAAAAGACAACTTTTTATTAATAGTCCCTGTCCCTAAGGAAACGGATATCTCCTACCCCTTATAAATCAGTTCCACATGGAAAAGGAGATTCTGTATAAGAATGACCTATACCTAAATGTTCCAGTATGGCACAGGCTCCTTGGTCCTCTTTATCTTATAGCATCCCTCATCAAGAAAGAGCATAATGCAAAAGTCTTTATTCATTATCACTTCTAATCTCTAACAGAAAATGTCACTAGAACCTGATGCTGTCTGCCTTGGTTCAGTTGACCTGTTTCAACCCCAATCCTGCATTTCAGTTTTCTGCATCATTACTTTAGCAGTAAAGATTTACACATATCATCACGTCTCAGAAACTAGTTTTGCAATGCAAAAACATGACCATGAGAGTTCTCAAAAACTGGGTGTTTGGTGTCCATAAGAAACCAACACGTTACAGGATGTATTAAAAAAACTTGCAGTCAGGAGTGAGTATCACTTCCCTTAAGAGTATTTGCAGATGCAAATTCAGATTTTAACTCAGTGCTCCTGGATTAAAAATATTTTCTACTACTGCTTCTTAAGATCTGTGAACATTTAGGTTGCTAAATATATAAGTTTAAAACAGCTTTTGAGTCTGATGACTGGCTATTTTCTAAGACACATATCCTGGTTAGGAAAAATATTGAGTTACAGTATCTTCCTTCTTTTTTGTTCTAAATCTAATTGTATCTGAGGGAGACTGATTTGTGCAGCTGGATGTATCTATCTCAAGCTTAATGAAAACACAGATGATGATATGGTGAGGAAGCAATATGCCATAAAAAGAGACCTAAAGCGTTTCCACAAGGATAGAGGTAGAGGGGCTAAGAAGTCCTCCACAGTTAGCTCACCAACTGTGAAGGCAATTGTAAAATTTTGCTTTCATGTTTAAAATTTATCTCACATTAGTTTTCTCTAAAGTGGGGGAAAAGTCTATTACAAATATGAATAATTGGAGTGCCGTCTGCTTGAGGGACATCAGCTTAGAGTTTAGCACAGTTACTATGAATTAAAATACTGTCAAAATTGTATGCCAACAAAAGAGACTTTTTTCTGGCAGAACGCTGACTCTTGGTAATTTATCTTAATTTTCTATTTATATAAGAGCTGTAAGCGTAAGCATACAAGATTAATGAAGGTTGATTCGACTGTCCTCTTTGCTTCCTGTGCCTTCCCCGGCATTATAAAGGTGGCAGATTGCTAATCAAGAATCCTTGACACTTTGTCCAAACTCAGGGGTGAGTTTCTCAGAAATGATAATTACCTGTAATTCCAACCATGATCTCTTTGACTATGAGTCACAGTTAAACTATTCATCTTTTCCACACATCTGCCTTACAAAATGAGACCACACTTATAAATAGCATTTCATTTCCAGAGAACTGTTTCCTCTTTCATAGTTTTATCTCTGACACTGCATCAGAAGATGTCATGAACCTAGAGATGGCAATAGTTCACAGTGACACTGTCTTATGTACTAAATAGGACACTAGTCTGTTTGCTTCATTTTTTAAACGTATTTCGTATGCTGTACTGAAAGATTATATTCAGCCCACTGTATACTATATACAGTGCACTGTATATTGTACTTACAGGTGAAGGTTATAGATTGAGATCATATCCACTGAATGGGTTTTCTTCTGAGCCTTACAAGGGTCTTATATTACTAGAAGATCATGTCTCTTAAATGCTAACTATTCTGAACCAATATAATGCTGCTGTTTTGTAAACTCTGGTATGTAAACAACCCACTAACTGATATGTCTGAATCAATGTAAAAGCAAATATATAAATTACTAATAAGTCTTTCATGGACTTTGATCACTTCAATGGAAGAAGGGGCTAGTGGTTTGTCAAGCACAAGGGTACTGGCACCTGGTCAATACCTCATCTATGGATGTAGTGGGTCTGGCTGGGATGGAGTTAATTTTTGTTATGGCAGACTTAATTATCCTGTGCTTTGGATTTGTGACTAAAACAGTGTTGATAATACATCCATATTTTAGCTATTGCTGAACAGGGTCTGCATAGTGGCGTTGTTTTCTTTTTTTTTTTCCCCACTGAAGGGATATTTTGTACTATACAGTGTTGTGCTCTGCAATAAAAGCTGGGGGGAAAAAAAGGAGGAAGTTGGATCTTCATGGTTATGGGGTTTTGCTTCCAAAGCAACCATGATGTATGCTGAAGCCATGCTTTCCAGGAGGCAGCTGAACATCTGCCTGACTATGGGAAACAGTGAAAGAGTTCTTTCATTTGCTTTGCTTGTACATACAGCTTTGCTTCACCTAATAATGTGTCTTTATCTTAACCAACCAGTTTTGAGATTTGCTCTTCTGATGCTCTACCTCATCTCTTTGTGGTAAGAGTGACCAAGAGACTGGGTGGCAGCATAGCTGCTGGCTGGGGTCAACCCAGCACAATGGACAATAGTATTTGTTGTTGCCTTTTGTCTTTTAAACGTGTTAAGTAATAAATAGCCTAAATCTTGTATAGCCCAGGGTATTCTGGGACAGGGTCCTGAAAATTTGTATTTGGCCTTGGAAATACATTTCTTCTTCTGACATGGATAAGTTGGATGGATTTGCTGCCCCAGAATGGCATTACTATTTAGTTTTTCTTCCTTTCCATGGTATTTGCATTTATTAGAGTCTTGCTCTATTGTTTTTCATTGTTTCCTGCATTTCTCTGGATTATAAGTCAATTGTTGCTCTCATTCTTTCCGTGTTGCTCCCTGTGATAGTATATGTATCAAATGTCCCTTAAACTTCAGTGTTTCATTTTACTTTGTGCAACTTTATATAAAAAGAGCTTGTGCATCAGTGCAGGACAACAAAGAAATTGTAAGAAATCTTAATGCTTGAAAATGTTACATGAAGAATACCTCTGTTCAATAGTACTGTACCTTTGGGCAGTCACATCTCTATTCTCTTTTCCCATCTGTTACGTAGTCCTAAAGACTCTATTTCTTAACAATTCAAGGGCTACAGTGACTGCATAGAATGCATTGTAATAATTACACTTCTGCATCAAGGTTTTGTTCTTTTATCACTGTAAAACAGCGTTGCATGAGTAGAAGACAGAAAACATGCAACTCAGTTCTGTTAAACCAAGCAAAACTTTATACACGTGTGCTATAAATTATCAACGTATTAGATTTTCAGAAATATAGACTACGAAATAAAAACTGGTCTAGAAACTAATAAAAACTGCTACATTATCTATAAAACAATAAATATTGTTACATAGGATTTAATTTTTATTGATTGTGTGTAATCAGTTGTGTGAATTAAGGACATTTAGTTGATTTCAGTAAGTGCTGTTTTACAATGATCATAAATTAAGATACTGTTATTGTAAAAAATAGTTTTTCACGTTTTACAGAAACCCAAACTGTCATCTTCAAAGCTGTGTAATAGGGTTCTCCAAGACTACATATGCCATGGCTTAATTTATTTACTGCAAACCTTGAAGCACTGGGTGAAAAGGAAAATTATACGGATTTTTTCAGATGTGACCCAATTATTTAAATTTGTTTAAACTTGAGAGGATTTTTACTGACTTTGAACGTACCTAACAAATGCAGTCAACTTGATATAGAAAAGTAAAATTCATGCAGATTAGATACACATTTGAAAAACTTTTAGCTGTAACTAACAAGGGAAGGACACTTTCATCACTATGAGTAGTTCCATGAAAACTTTTGCTTTATGCATGAAAAATATATTCTCAGTCTAGCTCTTTATTTTTTCTTTTGACTTGATGAGAATTTCTGCCATTAAAACAAGAATATCTTAATATTTTCATCCCCACAAAAGTACACTGAAAAGCAGGGAAGCATTTTCTTTCAATAGTAGTTTTTATTCGCTTGTCATCATGTACAATGTCCTAGACTCCTGCCAAAAATCGAGTAAAGATCAGGACAGGTAGGACACATTCAGAATCTAAGGACAAATGGATAGTGGTAAAAAGAGATTAATATACACTGAGAAGATTTGTCTCTATAAATATAGAATTCAAATAGTTATAGATGGGGTGGGATAAAAAAAATTACATTGCTGTTTCTTTGTTTTAAAGGTCAATATCTCTATAGTGGCTACAATGGTATTTCAGATTTTTGTTCACAAAAGGTAGTTTGCTATTACCTTAATTTCTCCTTGCTATCCTGTTCTTTTTTTACTACCTTGCCTGCTGCCCTGGCACCTAACACACTGATTAAATGTGCTATGAAAAGAACTACTGTTTATATTTTGATTTTAGAAATAATTTTAACAGTAGGAGGAATAAAAAAAAAATTAAAAAAATGGATAGGTCAATAATAATTACAAAATGTTTATTACATTAAAAACTCTTAATGCCAGGATGGAATAATTTGAGACTGTTTTTACCTGATCTCCTTTCCTAATCTGTAACGACTTCAGGTTGGTTACTTTAATACCATGCACTTACTTCTCCCTGCTGATCTCTGCTTGCACAGGTTATTGTGACTCTTGTTTCACGACAGAAAAAACTTGCTTCTCCTCACTCATGAAGCATATCCTACTAAATACTTTTGATTCATGTTTGCTGCTATTACAAAACAAACATTAGCAATAGTAAATGGGGCCAGACAACTGCTCCAAAGAATTGTTTAAGATACAGTGATTTTGTAAGTACAGAGTTTGGGATGATTCTAATGACACTGAATTAGCCAATTCACTGAGCTCCCTTTCCTCTCCAGGCTTCTTTGTCCCTGACAATTTTTCACCTCTTTCCAAGACTTTTTGTTTTCACTACAGCAGACTTTGGTCTTCTGCCCTTTAGTCTGTGCGCTGGGTTAGAAAACGTACAGCAGCAGCCTGACTTCCTTCTCCTTGCACAACACAAGTAACAGTAGTTTATTTTTTTGTCTAACAACTGACTTTGGAGGACAATAATTAAGGTTCAAGGTTAAACCTCAGGATTAGATTAATTTTTAAAAGCCAGATATATGTCCATGCACACTTATATGTATACTCACAAAAATATCTGCTATAGACAGCTGTACATATGCAGGCATTCTATGTATTTAATTAAAATATTCAGTATAGGATTAAATAAAAAAACCTGTCCAGCCTATATAATCAATGTCCTGTACTAATATAAGAATAAAGAAGAAATATCCCAATTCTGTATATTGAGTTATCATTAGGAATATTTTTTGGGGTGTGGGTGAGATTCACATATTCTAGTCAGATCAAACTTTTTTTTTTTTCCTGGTTATCACTCATGCACTGTGAATTTCTGTGTAATATACCCTTTTCCATAAAAGTTTCAGCATAACTCATTCTCCAAGGAGTAACTAACTTTCACACCCATGTGCTGAATGTCTGTGAAAGAGACATCAGAAAAATGTCTGAACGGTGGGGAGAAAACACTTCCCACAGAAGATTAAATACATGTTTAAAGGCACATAGTGTGTTCTGACAACAGCCAAATAATAACTGTCTAGAATTTGTACCCTGTAATACCATTTTTCTTTTAAGTGCTTGTGCAACTGTTTTGGGGTGAGTTTATGGTTGCAGCTGTGGCTGCTGTCTTTAGTGTCCATTTCACATATGAAAACCATCTCTGCAAAGACATTGTTTCCTATATGCCTTTCATGGCTAGTCTTTTCTCAATTTCAGTTCATATCATTCTGCTATAGATCCTGCATTATTTCACTGAATAACCCATGGGCATCAACCTTTCTCAGGACTGTTTTTTCTGTGCTTCGCAAAGCCACACAAACTGAGATCTTCCTCTGTTAATCTCAAATTTATCATGTAAAAATTAACTTCGTTTTCTTAATCAATGCCCTTGATATTAACATCTCATTTTTTTGAGCTTCTTCCACATTGCAAAACATACTTTGTGTAAGTCTCAATCTGTGTGTTAGCCTTGGTGAAAAAGTTAAGAACAACTGCTTCAATATATTTTGCTTCCTTCCCTTATATCAACCATGTTCCTGATTGACTTTGGTAAACCTCAACATTTAAGTACATCAGTGCTGAAATACCACAAAAGCACAGGTAACATTTTTGTACCACCTCATAGCACCATCTTTTTGTTTTGTTTTGTTGCTTTTTGTTGGGTTTTTATTATTATTTATTTTATTTTGTTTTTCTTATTTTATTTTCAATTAACAGAGTCTTTTGAATGAAAAATGAAGATTCTGGCATTAAATTTTAATTGAAGGTATAGTCAAGTCTCTTAATATGAGGCATAAATTACTATTTTCCTTGTAAGCAAGTAACATTTACAAAGTTATACACTTGATCTGTTTCCAATTTATATCCTCCTTTTGCTCTTCTTTATTACTCTTTACGGCACGTTTCATTACATATCTCTTCCTATTACTTACTTCTTTGTGCTCTTCACACTGTTTAATCTTTACCTTTTTACTCTGCTTTTCATAGTTTTTCCTGCTTTTATATTTTTATTCAATCCTTCATTCTTCATTTCCTTTCATATATTTCTACTTTGTTTTCTATTTTTTAATTTATTTAATTCCTCTTTTGTTCTCTCCGTCTCATTTTCCATATTGCCATTGTCAACCGGTTTAAACACGTCTTAGATTAATTTTCTATTAGTCATACATTATATACCATTTCTGATTTCTCCAGCTGTCCTGTGAAATTCTTTGATATTCTGTGTGTGTGTGTGGGGAGGGAGGCCAGTTCTCCAACATGAGTATTGATATTTCAGTGTTAGTTTAACATATTGATTTTGTCCAGTCTTTTCTATGTGTGGATCCAGGTGAATGTTATTGCTACCAAATTATTTTCAGATTTAGGAACATAGTGATAAGGATCAGGAAAAGACCATCTTCCACAATCACAAGTAGTAGATGCTTGATTAAGAGCATTGACATCAGCAATACGTATTCCCATACAACAATCTACTTTCTGTAAGCTACTGAAAGCTACAAGGAAAGAGCAGGAAAGACAGTGGTTCTTTATTTTCCAGAAGCCCTTCAAAAGTAGGCATTATTACATAAACACTACAGGCATTTTTGGGAGATTTTTGGTCCATACCTAACTAAAAAAGGAAAACAAAACACCAGACATGCTTCCCCCCCAAAACTCCACAAAAATAGTGCTCCATTTCTGTCTGAGCTTCAAAAAAGTTATTTTCTGACTGCAGATTTGCTGATCGTTTTATCATTGAATATTAATGACTGCAAAGCTCTTCTGTGATAATTCACCTTTCAAAATTCATGTGGATAGAACCCAGAGCAAATAGGGATGTAAGCTAATTTCTCACTTCTTCAGTTAAGTAAAAACATGATTTGAGACATTTACTGTATAATATTTAATTTTGTTTATCTTAGTCAATTACTTCTCAGTCACAACCGGAAAATACCACCATCATTTGAATTTTCTGTATCAGAACCTGTTCTTATAATTTTTCAAGAGACAAAGGCAGTTTTTTAACTTATTCTTGAATTTTGAGTTTGAGTTGCAACTAGATAACTTATTTTTTCTGCTTGCACTATAAAAAGACTTTTTTTTATTAAGAAAATAATATCTAGTTTATAACTTTTTAAATATAAGACACCTATAAATAAGTGGCAAGTGCCACCAAAGGTCCTTGAGGAACATACAAGAAATTGGACTTACTATACTAGAGTGGCTTTATTCTTGTTTAGTTTTGTATGAGCTGCAGCTGCTAGCTGTTCCTTTGCAATGAACTTCAGGTTTCTCTAAAGGTCAAGAATAATCTTGCTTTTAAATGGAAGCAAAGAGAATGACATTTCATTGACTGTAACTTAACAATTTATTTATTTTTATTTTTTATAAAAAGTATTGATATACTTTTCATGTGATGAGCACTTATATTTTGAAATCACCACTAAGGTTTCCTGTCCTTGACTTGTTTTTATCAAGGCTGTATGGTATTCCTTTTAATTTCTTTTTTGCACACAAAATCATGGTTGTGCTATGCTATATCAGGATGAAGGTACTTTAATTTTTTAGGCTTGTTTTTAGTTCAGTAACAAGCACAATTTCTGATGAATAGGGGAATGATCTGACACTGACCTATAGTCTAAATCTTCCAGTTATACAATACTAGCAGCAAAGTATTTCGAAAATAGGTGAGTCCATCTTCTATATGCAGTAGTTAATTTGTATTGAAATTAGTAATTTGCCATTTAAAAAAAAATTAGTCAAAGAGGGATATACATCTTAAGATTGTCTTTACCTTCATAGTTAGGCTGATCATGAATGTGAGGAACCCAGATTCATGGTTACCTGAACAGATAGGATGGATTTTTAACATGCCTTGGAGGAGAACAGTGAAAGAATAAGATGTAATAGTTGCAATTTTTGCATATTTTAACAAAGAAAATTGAGATTAGACATAAGAAAAAATACTTCACAACGAGAGTGGTTAAACACTGGGACAGCTTGCCCAAAGAGATGCAGAATCTGCATCACTACAGGTTTTCAAAACTTGACTGCCTGAAGTCCTGAAAAATCTTTGAAGTTAGTCCTACTAAATAGAAGCCTGGACTAGATGACCTTGAGAGGTCCCTTGCATCCTAAACTATTATATGAATCTTTCACTAACATTCAGAGTCCTCAGAGGGACTGTGGGAAGTCCAAGTTTAACTTAATGTTCTTTCCAAGTGAAAGGAGAGATCTGAATCATATCCCATTGAATGTCAAGTCCACAATGTGCTTGAAGTCAATTTCTTTGTTTCTTTGTTTCTTGACCCTACATTACCAAAGTTATTATCAGTTGAATAGCTGGAACAGAAAGGTTGTTGGGAACATCCCTTAATTAGCTTCTTTCTGCACTTTATTCCTTTTCAGTCAATTGTTTTTTGCAGATTCCTTCTTGAGATACTATCTTGAGATACTATTCTTGCACTATTTATCAAGTCAGAGCACCTAAGTTGATGTGACAAATGCTACCATGAGTCCAACACCTGCTGAAAACCAGTAGTTGCATGAAATTCTTTGGGAGCATCTAGTGGTTCATGTTTGGTACACCAAGTTCTCATTTCTCAGAAATTCGTCTCCCCTTTTATCTGTTTTTGCTTGTATCAGAGGATATAAAAAAAATATATCCTCTGTGTCAGAGGACATAAAAAAAATAAGACTCATTATTAATTTTCCATCTATGGTCCTGGTGAGTTTGTTCCACCATTACTTGGAAAGGATGAGAACTGATGTCCGTTTGTACAATCAGAAAATTTATTTTATTCTGTGTGAATGAAGGTTGCTTGAAGAATCAGAGGTGGAATTCCATGTTAATATGTAGGAGTACTGCTATTATTTTCACTCTGAAGGTAAGAGGGTGCAAAGTAGGTAGAGGTGACTGCGTCTTTCCAGATGGTGAAAACAGGTAAAATAACTGTCTTTACCTGGACTTGTAGATGTCTGGACCCAACCCTGCTCTACTCTGGAAGTGCCCCACACATTTACTGCGTTTCCCTAGTTTCATCAGAGCTCATTAGCATGAGCACAGGTCACCCAAACACTTTCTCACAGTTTCAGGGCCAGAGCTGACTTGCAGCTAACGAGTTCCACTGGTGTACACAGCCCACCTGTCTGCCTTTGAGCAGCCACATCGCCACTGTCCCCCAGCATGCAGGTACATGGAGTGCTAAAACACAGGCAGCAGGCTGCTCTTCCAAGAGGTAGGGCTGTCTTTTTTCCCAGAGCTGAAAGAGATGGTCTCAGTAACCAACTGTTGATCTTTTCTATAGAAGTAAATCATTCATTACCAACAGAATATGCCAGACACAGACTAGATGATCTCAGTGATCAGGCACATCTATCCACGTGTTGTATCAGTGCCACCCTTATTAGTACAGATACTAGTGTTATTTGGAGAACTACAGGGATGTGTGAGAAAGTGTCAGTCTAGTCCAAAGGTACAGAAATAATTCTAATAATGTATTATTCTTCTGCCTTGTGAGACTGCCCTTTCCTCAAGCTGTTGGCTGAAGAATCAGGAGGTGGGGAGAGGAAAAGACTGCCTGCTTTTTCCTATGTTGATTTATGTCTGTTCACTGCAAACAAGACACGATGTATAATGGATGCAGTCTCTAATTAGACTGTTGTAAAATATGCAATTACAGCTACTAAGACCACTTTTATGTCTGAACATATAGATGATATCAGGATTGTCAGTGAAACTTTGTAAGGGAGTCAGTTGGTTTCCAAAATCTGCATTAATGTGTTTTTTTCATAATCAAGAGTGCCTTCAAAGCTATGTACTTTCTATAAAAAAATTTGCTTATTACAAAAAGCCGGACAATGCAGGTGATGATTTTGTTTCCTTTTTAGGCTTTTAAAAATAATTAATAATTTCAGAGAAACAATTAAAAAGCACAAAATTTTCTCATTCTTTCATATGTAAAACAATTTAGGGTTTGTTTTTTTTTTCAGTGTGAGGCTTGCTGAATTACATGATATGCTAGGGATAGCATTAAAATTGTATGAATAATTTACTCATACTATATGCAACTATGTACTTGACTTGCTTTTGATAAGCAATGCAAAAATATTTCCTGTGTCTGTGATCTGTTAGCAAATTGTGTATCTTTGTCTTGTGGAATTCAAGTGGCTTTGTGTTCCTGTTAGTCTTGAGCTAAAGCTTCACCTTCAGCTATTACCTAGATTTTGTAGCTAAAAGAAATGTTTTACCTATAGGGAAGATGATGAAAAATATTTGCTGTAAACCAAGAAGAAAATTGACTTGTTCTACACAGAACAACTAGGTAAATTAGCTTTTCCTCTTAACTCTTATTTATCTGTTTTTTTCCTTTTTTTCTTCCCTTCCAAATCACCACATGGAAGCCAGTGCAGAAAATTAGAGCAGAGCTAGAGATAGTGGCAGCTTTTGTGGATGGCCCTTGTACAGATATGAGGGAAGGAATAAAACTCAGGAGGACTTCTGGCTTTCTCTCCAACACACAGAACTAAGGCTTGCTCTGTTTATAGCTGTAACATGGTGCTGTCTCAGAGGCACCCAGCCTCTGCTGTAAAGCCTATAGTGCTCTGCTCCTGTAGCATCAAATGTAGTACTTCATGCATTTGACTATATTACTTAATAAGAGAAGAAAGTACAAAAGCTGATACTGAATTTCTAGGTTGTGTGATCCACAACAAATATGGCCAGTATTTTGTTAATCAGAGACCAAGGTCTTTTGTCCTTTATGCACAGCTGCTCTGAGATAAGAGTGGGGACTAATAAATCCAACAGCACCCAAGTTAACTGCATGCCATCACTTGTGTCTCTGCATCATATTTTCAAATACTTTCATTTCATGGTGTTCGAGGTAACTAATTTGCCAGGAGTATGACTAACTTGGGCCTTTGGGTGTGATTTGCTAAGGTTCTGCACAATGCAGAAGTGATTAACCTTTTTCTGTATGAGAAGTGGCCTGGAAACAGAGTAGTACCTTTGTTGCACCACACCTGCCCTTAGAAGCCCAGACGACCTGAACTGGCTCTGCACAGAGCCAGCTCTGTGTCTTCCTATCCAGGGCATGATTAATCTACCTGGAATTGATTATAAATGGTTAATCCTCTTGGATAAAACACAGATGATGGGGACTGACTAAGCCCCTGCTGCATAAGAAAAATCATTATTCATTGACTCTGATAGCAGCTCATGTGATCTAAAATAGAATAGTCTGTTTTACCAGAAAAATAAACAACTGCAAAAAATAAAATGGAATTGGGTTTTTATCTCAACCAAGGATTACATCTAGAAAGATTTTAAAAAGTGGATTTTAAAAGATTAATTTAAAATAATCTCTACAGTTTGATGGGATTTTAAATTGTATTAATTTATTTTTAATATGTATTTAAAGTCCTTTTAAAAAGTAATTTTCTTTCTTTTTCTGTTGCATAAAAATGTACCTTCCAATTTGTATCATACCGTTGTCCTAATGTTAGTGGATAGGTATTTAATTTTAATTAATATTGATCCATAATGCTGTGTCTTTAATTGCAATCCTATGTCTAAATATACTTGAATTATGAGAAAACTATGAAAATATCAGATTCTCACCCAAGCCTTGCTGTTTTCTGTCTGATGGAATTAGAAATCCATCCTCCAAAATACTACTTTTATGTCACTTTTTACACAGACAGAACTCAACAATAAATGCTTTAAAATAAGTAAAACACTGGGTATTGTTACTTGAGGAAAGGTAGTGAAAATGTTCTTATGGTATTGCTTAGTGATTACCCTCCTTGTGATCAATGAATGTTACATTAATTCTGTACCCCCTGTATGGCAAGGAGGTCACCTCAGTTCCTTTCGAGCTTGCTTGATATTAGGAAAAATGGAAATAGTTTTCTGTGAAGGGTCAGAAATATAATTGGAAAGCAAGCTATTAGACACAAAATTACATATAATTTTTCTGGATGAACTCATCCATGGTGAGAAGAATGAAAAAACAGCTTTCTTGAAACAGGGTTTTGTTCACAAGCTAAAGAAGTATGTGGATAATTCTTAATGAAAATATGCTTGGATGATCCAGAGTATCAAACCTGGCAGAATAATGTGATACCATATTTTACTCCCCTTACATTTTTTCCAGGTGAGAAGAGTAACAATACTTACAAAAGTAATTTCTTAATTAGTCCAGATGAGGTAGTGGAGTCCTACCAGCTTTATTTTTTCACTGAAGAGCAAGAGAATTGTTCTGTCTTGATGTTTACAACAACTTAAAGGCCAACTAGATTCCTTGGTAGTTTAGATTGATGCCTGGTGAGCTGGTGCTATGAAAAAAATTCAGGAGCCATAAGCTGGGGTGAGATAAGAAAGGGTTTAATTATGCCAAGGCAATAGATGTTACACGGCGCGCGCCGGGCTGTGCTCGAGATGTTACATTTATAGCAATATCTGGCCAATCCCAAGTGTGTCCATCCTCTAACTTTTGGCCTGGTCCACCCCCTGGCCCACCTCCTGGAATTGAGTCGGGGGGCTTTTTGGGACCCCCTCTTCATCATCCTTCATCTTCTTCAGGGTACAGAGAGCAGGGTGACCCAGTTCTTTGACTCTGTCCTGCGGTTTAGGCCAAGATACAAGCGTTCTCCAAACAAGACAGGCTTGCCTTGACTAAAAGACTAAACATTTTCTACTAGATATGGGGGTATGAAATGGGGTGAAAGGATTAAGGAATGTATAAACTAAGGGATACTACGGGGAGGAGGGAGAAAGGGGTTTATTTCTAAAATCTACTTCTATTACCTATAAAACTTATAAGGTTTACAAAATTAGAAAAATAAAAAGACATTAGGGGTTTAAGGCATCAAGATTCCACTCATGTAGGCAGAAAGCAGTCTATCCAATTTCAAGGTATTTCAAATATGCTCTCCAGTCTCATGTATTTATTGTACGAATATATAATTTTCTAATGCCACCTCTATAAGCAGACGTCGCATGCCATTAATATGATTTTCTGCTCACAGCAGTTATATTCCAATACAGACCCATTGGCTTTAGTGAGCCACTTCAATATTTATGTAAACACCTTAATAAAAAGAGAATATTGCCTAAGTTTTTTTCCCTGTTCTGAAATGACACCAGAAACACAATGAACCCAAAAACCACTCACCACAAAGCAACCCCATGTTTTGTTTCCATCACACAAACACTTCTTTATTTTCCAGCCATGGAAAGAGGATCCTGGAAGGAGAAAACCGCAGCTGACTATGCTCACAACCCCTCCACGCCCTATTGATTTTGTGTGATGATGGGAACCCCATGCCTGGACACAGGATTGCAACTCCTGTACTGCAGGGAAGAGCGTGGATGTACGGCACTCCTGGCTCAGGGCCATGGGTGAGTATTTCATAGTACAAGACTTGTAAGGTTGGGAAATTTGATATGGCTTTCAGCTATCATCCCATTTCTTGAACTTTAGACACTTGGTACTATTTATCATGCTCTCTGTCATTATTAGCACCTTGCCAAAAATTCTAAGTCACCATTGAGGTTTCTTTGGTTCTCAGTGCTTTTATAAGGCTTCCTTTCATACCTTTATTTCCATGCCTTCTCAATTTTTCTATGCTTTAGAATATTTAATTGCTCTTAATTTTAATATTTTTCTTCTTTTCAATTCACAATAAATGATTACTGTATTTCTAACTGCTGTTCATTACTTTGTTACTGAGCCAGAAGAGCTTTCAGCTGTACTTATCCCTTCATGTTTGGGGAACTATGACAATAATACTCCAATATCCCAAGCTAAATAGCTTGTATTGAGATTCACACAATTTTTCTGTTTAAATTTTCCTTTCCAAGTGTTTTTCCTCCCAGCCTTTCCTAGTCTTGAGGAAGCAAATATTTTTTACATAAGTGTATGAAAGCGTTGTCTGTTTCTCTGCAATGATTGCAATCAATTCATGATTTCTGGTCTCTAATCCTTGGATTAGAAGGGCAGTGATATAGAAATATCCTAAGCTGTTGGACATTATCTTTATCTCATAGAAGCTCTAAGGATAGTTTACTTCAGCCTGTGTGAGATGAGCACTAACATCTCATCAATCTCCCCACATTTGAAACTTTTCCACATGTTTTGTGTGCCTTTAAGTCTTTCTCTCCAAATCAAATCTGGTTAATTCAAAGAGACATAGCCATGCTGGTTCTCCTCCTGCTGATTACTAGTTAGCACACTGATCATGTATATTAGAGATTATGATTAAGCAGTTTAGATTTCTTAGAATCTGCAGATAACAGATGTCCTTCTCTCTTCTCCCTTCCCCCTTCACCATGTAGGTGTTCACCACTTTTACCCACTCCCCATCCAGTGATTTTTGCCATCTCACTATTCAACTCTATGAGGCTTCATTGCACTAAGGGGAATTTTGAGCTCTGCCCTAGGTAGTAACTCATTACGAAGTCCAGCTTGCTTTCTGAAATTACTTCTTTGTTTGAAAGGGGTTGAGTTGATGCTTCTCTGTTCTGCTAGACTAAAGAGCACCCTGTTGTAGACGACGGGAAAAGTATCACATGATCACAGTATTGATCATGACTAATCCAACTTTATTGCTGTAAGCTTCGTGCTTATAAAGGTTAATAATTAGCCTCATACATATTCCAAGCATAGGCTCATCATTGGCTTCTAATTACCTAAGGCATATTTATGCAAATGCTGCTTCTTTCTCATGGCTATAGTTACATATTTGCTATTTAGCTACTTTCACTACTTTTCCCATCCTGTTGTTTTATTCTTTCTATCATGTATGCAGTTTCTTAGACAATACAGCTTCACATCAGACAATGCAGCTTCACAGTTTCTTAGACAATGTAGTTTCACAAATACAGTGAACAGTGACCTTCTGATAGTTTTCCTGCTTTAGCATGAGACCAGAGTTATAGAATCTTTGTCATGTCCTCTTTCTAATAACCATGTTTCTACAATATTTTCCACAGCACCCTTCTATGCTCTATGCACAACAAGTGTCTGTAGAGGCATTAGATTTTAGTCAGTTATGACCTAATTGCACTTGCGGACTAAAGCCTCAGTTTGTCGCTGCCATTCATTCAGAGGACAGCTCATCAGAGTGGGGAAAAGTGTTTAGTAGGTAAGTACATTTTGGTGGCTTACATCCTCCCTTCAGAAATAGCATTTAACACAAGCATTTCCATCATGTAATGTAACCTTGGTCCTGTAGTCTTCTCTATGTGAACAGCTCTGTGCCAGACCTTGCGGCCCCTGGTACACCATATTTAGAGATTTTCAGAACAAGTACCCATATTTGAATTTCAGAAGTCCTCTGGGAACACAGGTAATCTGAAACCCAGAGCTAGTAGTTTACTAGCAATGTTATTTCCATTTCAATTAAAACAAAGAGAGAGCAAAGTAAAATTGAAGTAACTAAACAAAGAAGTAGCTACCCAAAGGACATGCAGTATGCAGTAAAAAATTGATTGCTTATGAGATATTGAATCTTTTCCATCTAATCTTCCTAAAACTTTGGGTGATTTGGCAGAGTTTGTCATGTGTGCTCCTGAAGCCTACATGACTGCATGTTCCAGTGAGTCAGCAGAGCTTTTTAGGTATTTCTTGTGATGACCATAGTATAAAGTGTTAATATTAGTACACTGTATTCCAAACCAAAATGTAAGAATTGCCAATTGCTTTGGGGTTTTAATAGGAGATTTTTAACAACCTATTCTCAACTTTCTCTCAATTCCTATATTATAAACAATATATTTATGTATTTTGTGTGAAAGCACTAATTGAGTTGTCAGTTTTATATTTGAATTTAAATATTACTATGAGTGCTTAATGACAGACGACATTTAGTAATCAGGGTTACTGATTTATGATACTGCACACTGAGTTTCTTGTGGCTTTTGTTTCAGACTAAATCAAATACATGCACAAGAAAACTAAATGTCCTTAAAGCAATGTTTAATTCTTTCCTGATTTATGAAATGAGAAATGGTAAATAGGATAGATACATTCAACCAGGGTGGCAGTAGTTGCTTGAGAAATTTTGCCAAAGGAGTTAATTTTAGTTTTACCTGATGGATATATATACAAATCATTTTGAAATATAAATAAGATTTAATGTCAAGACAGTTTGACAATTTGCCTTGAAACTGCTTTTCACCTGCAGACGGTGACTCTGAATGCATTAAATAAACTATAAGAAGTAATACAAAAAGTGGTCTGTTCACCGGGGGGGTAGGTGTTTTGATATACACTGTTCAATGAAGAGCTGTTCATTATCATCACTGGTTAAAGAATCTCTTTCATTACTAGGTGTAAATATATATATATGTATGTATGTACCTATCTATCTATCTAAAATGATGGTGTTATATGAATCTCATCAAAGAACAATTCATTCCTAATAGCAAAAATCGAAGGTCCAGAGCCCTTTTTATAGTTAGTTTTAATAATATCCTGATTGCAAAACAGACAATTTAAGTCAGTAACTTTCTTATTAAACTTACTTTGAGAGATTCAAACTGCAGCAAATCATAAAACAATCTTCATTTGGTTTAAATTATTCAAAAGGAAATGAGACCCAGTAGAGTGCTCCTGTCTTCCAAGTCTGCCATAAAGGCAATGAAAAAGCACTGTTTAGTTCAAAATGGTATTGAAACTGATTTACACTATCAAGTAAAGTGTGCTTCGCCTTTATTATTGCTTAGATATTAATGTATATCATGAACACTGCTCAGTTTATATCTGCACAGACACATTCCAGCAAAAGAGGCATTTCTGTAAAGCTGTCAGGAAAACATACCTGTTACCACATAAAAGTACATGCAACACTCTGAATGCATTACTTTAATGAATTTATTGTGCTATGCTTATCCCAGGCTGCGAGGCAGAGGACAGTGATTTATAACTTGCAGAGCCGTAGCCCTGATAGGATGATGAAGGACCGTTTCTCCTCATTATGCCAGCAGAGCTTCTTTTCATCTCTTCTCTTATTCTCTGTTCATTGTTTGCCCTTGGCATCATCAGTCACCAGGCAGTACAGTTTACAAACATTGTTTTGGCTGGCAGAAAATAAATTATTCAGCCAATGATGTGAAATCTATCAAATTCCTTCTAAACCGCATCTTGAAACCCTATTCAAGCTGATCCATAGTTTAGATAACGTTTGACTTTTAAGAGAGATTCTTCCCTTCTCACTCCTTACTCAGAGCAAGATACATTTCCTTTAATCTTTCAGCAGGCAAAGGCCGACCAACTTCCGAGAGCTGTAGTGACTAAATCATTTTTCTCTGAACATTTTTTGCTTTTGTTGCAAACCCCACATAGGCAACTTTATGGAAGGATAGTTGGGCAGTATTTGTCATCGTGGGTAACCAAATATGAATAACAGCCAACATGGTAAAAGTAGCTGAAATTCATTATTGGAAAGAAAACATATAAACTAGAAAGATGACAGGGACAAGTCTAAAACCAGAAACAAACAATGCATCATGTTTATCTGCTTGGTAATATCTACATAAAATAATTTACATTATAAAGCCCTGCTTGTTTGATTGACTTGGTATAATCCACAAGCAAATCAGTTGGCTACAAATGACTGAAGCTTCTGAATGGGGAATTAGATACTTGTATATTTTATGTAAAAAATTAAATAAATCTGGATTACAAATCTGAACAAAAGCAGACACACTGTTATGGCTTTACTTAAATAATCCAGCTGTCTGCCAGAGTGCCTATATACACATTAGAATGGAGGAGTAAAGAAGAGGATTTGCAGAGTGAAGGGAAGTGGAGTCTTTCAGTGCCACACATACACGGATTTCAAACTGTTGGGACAAAGTCTTGAAAAATATCCAGTAACTATCATTATTGCCAACTATGGGATCACAGACTGAGAGTAACAAAAAATTATTTACTCTGCTATTCCACTACATCTGTATCTTCATATGTGTTTGAATGATTTGAAGTATGATTTTTTTTTTTTAATGGTAGCCATCATAAAATTATGACCCTGAAGTTACTGCTAGGTTTAACTGACCCACCAGTCTGGGCTGTTGAGAAGTGTCAGACCTGCTATTGATTCAGAAGAGATGGGATACAGCCACCTCCACACCAACTACATCAGCTCATTAGCTTTTCTGAAATGCATTAGCAATCGATAGTTTTAGTCTGATCTTTGTAGTACAAAAATATTTGCAGAAGGAAAGACTTCACAGAAAATCTGGCCCTCAGAATTACAAAATCATGGATGAGAAATATGTTTGCTGTGAAAAAACTTGGGGGTCCTGTAGTCCTTTTAAAGTAGCAAAGTAGGGAAGTGTGGTTTACTCTTCATAAGTTTGATTAAGTGCCATATAATATCTCTCTTGTTCCTTTTTGTTTTAGTCATTGGACTGTCAAAGCTGTAACAGATCTGGCTATCAGACTGTCTAAAGTATTTGTTTTAATGAATGATTTTGTGCTTTGGCAGCCTCTTCAGGCAGAGAAGTTGGTGGATTTTTAAATTACTGTTTGGATACATATGAGATTGGCTGCTGATGTCCATTCAATTTGCTTTTTATCTCTCTGTGAGCACAGCAATTTTTACTGGGATATTTTTATAATTTTTGAGGAATTTATACAGCTACTTTTTGGTTCTCTGTATACTTCTAATCCTCTCCAAGATCAGCAACTCCACAGATAACTTTCTGGAAATGGCACTGAGTCCAGCTTTCAGCCAAAACAATGTTGACACTGAGTTCAGCACATCATTCTATTACCTATCAGAGAAATCTCCTAAAACCAAATTACACCGCAACTACTAAAATTAGATGTAAATCTGCAGATTTGCATAATTTGTTGTCTACAGTTTGTAAAAGCAAATGGCCAAAGTTTACAAAGAACTGGTATTAATTTTTAATAAGAAAAAATCCACCAGGTAGAAATAATTCTAGCATTTGCTATCAGTGAATGTTTAATATTGAAATTTCCAAAGTGTTTAAAATAGTTCTATGCACAATTAAGTTAGTATGACTCTTTCTTTATTTTAAATTGTGTATTCTTTTTAAAACAACATTTTAAAAGGGCTTTTTTCCCCCCTTTGAGTACATGTCCCTCTTAACTGCTCATTTTCAACCTATAGATTTGCAAAGAATATGAACAATTACCTCTATGAACTTGTGATATGTACCGCATGTATGCTGTACATATCAGAAGTTATGCTGGAGAGTTTACTTTATTTGTCTTAGATTATTTGACTTGGATATTTTCCACAGACGGCTCTAAGGAAATAACTGATTTTTACAGGGCTTTTCCTGTTTCCTTTTTTGGCAGTAGGCAGAGGTGGTAGTCCTGGAGAAGACACAGATGCACACAGCTGTCAGATAGATGTCCCTGAAAACTCTTTTGACTGTTTATCACAGGAAACCTTGCTGTGGCCAGCATTCATTGTGACTTTTGGTGGAGCAGCTGTTGTGTCGCTGAGTTCCATTGAATTGAAGGTAGAGTCAGAGCCAACATCTTCCTTTTGAAGGATGATTTTTGTAGGTTCCTTTGTCAAATTGATAAGCTTCTATGCTAAGGGACCTCTTAAAAGTAATTCATATTTCATTGGACACACTTATGACCTCATTTAGTTTTTGTAGAGGTATGAAGGAAGACCTTTTTTCTCTTTCTATGGGTAGAGATTGGGTGGGGAAAAAAGAGTAGCCTCAGGATCTGAGTTACTAAATTCTAATTCTCAGAAGCATACTAAGTCCTTTACAAATAAATATCTGGAGTCTCACTTCTTCAAGTTTTTTATCCTGCTTGAGATATAAGAAAGATATTTAAATCTAAAGAGATTGTAACATCCATGATGTTGAATTGCCGTGTTTCAGTCATATCCTTCCTAGTGAATATTAAATGCCACCCTTATTTTAAACATGGAAGTGTAATTTGACGGCAGTCTACACGGTGATAATGGTTGTAGAGGTTGCAAAGTCATGGAGTACTAGTATCTGTAATTTTTCAAGGGACCACATTTTAGTCTGCTGTGGGCATGGAAACAACTGAAACTTCTTTGTTCTGCGTAATATAGTATTTCTTGCCTTACTGTTCAGTATCTGTTTTTCATGCAACATATACCTGTGTCTGCAGTGAAAAATCTATATTAAAACTTCAGATATAACTTTCTGGCTAAAGTTACATAAAATATCCTTCCCCACTGTTACTTCTAACACTTATTAAATGCATAAATTTTAGCAATATTGAAAATATTACATGTAATAGGATGTAACTACTATTAGTAAGCATACTGAGCTTCAGAAAGGAATTCTGGACCACTAGAAAGGCCTCCAGTCTCCTGAGTCACCTCAGCGGTTTCACTTGCAGCATGAGAATGGGTAAGAAACTGCTAATTATTTTCAGATACCAGGCAGAACTGCTCAAGGAAGTAGTAATGGCATATGTAGAATCATATGTATAGCTGTTTTCCTCTAATAGTACTATTTCTAAGTAATGTGGTTAATAATTTACAGCCAAATATACACTTTTAGTCCATCTTATGCCAGAAATCCTCTTTTAAACTTGGATTTAGAGTTTCCTGAGTACATCTACATGTACAGCATCAGGGTATGAAGCTTTTTTTACCTATTGCACCTTTTGACAGATTTCTAATATTAATTTTTCTAATAATGATTAATTTCTAATCACCACTAGAATCGCTGTTAGAATCAAGGACTCTTTGCATGTGTTGAACCCTCCAACATGACATTAGAAACAGTAGTTTTGAATCCACTCAAGCTTTGGAAGTTTCTCCCTTTTTTATTTCTTTCTCGTATGAAAGAGGTACCTCTCAAAGAATTATGCTTTCCAGAAAATTAGTATTCTTCACATCTTCCTATCACTTTCTGAAAACCATTCAGCTCTTCCTCTTAGGAAGCCACTGTAGACTATTTAATATCGCTGATTATTAAATAAAATATTCAACAACACAAAAGAGCCATCATTGTGCTGTTATGATGATTGTGTCTCTTTATGAGCATCTCCTTATGGTCTGTTGTATTTCTGGCTAGGTTAAGCTGTACTGAAATGCCTTCTGTATTTTTCATTTGCCTACTTTAGTTGAGGTGCTTTTATTCTACTGCTAGTCTTCTATCACCAGTCTGCTTTCATGCCATGATGAAGGACAGCAATAAATCCCAGTTCATAACCATAATAAGTTTAACAAGTAACAGGTAAACAACCAAAAGCCCAGGTGAAGAGAGGTGAAAGTTCCTTAGTGTTAGCCTGCCCATCAGCAAACTCTATCTACTCTTATCTCACTTGTACCTGAATGCGATATCCTGTTTGAGACATACAGTTGTAAAACTAGTGAGTTTCCATTTTTTAAATCAACATATATAAAAAATTAGAAGACTGTGCAAGAAGACCTGTAAAGTTCCTTCACCAAAAAAAAAAGAAAAAAATGCTGCTTTATCCATTTCTCAAAATAAGCTCTTCTCTTCCAGCATTTCAGTCATTTTGTCTTATTGTGCTCTTTTTAGCAAAGCTGTATTTTTATGTGTGAGAAGATAAATATTTCAGTATAAAAAATATCAATAGAGTCTTCTTTGGATCTGCTTTAATCTCTTCCCTTAAGGGTTTGAACATTCAGCAAGGACTTCTTGTTTTTTGTTAGACCTCGTTTCCAAAGTCACTAGGAAACATTTTGTAAAAATGCATTTCGTGTTGTAAATTTTATGCTAAATTATATTATTTACATGCTATATTATGTTGGGTGGAAAGATAAATTAATGGGAATAATAATTCATATCATAAGTCATATGGGCCATTCACTTAAGAGTTGGACTTGATGATCTTTTGGGTCCCTTCTAACTTAGAATATTCTATGATTCTGTGACACAGCCCAAAACTTAACTCACTTCTGTAAATAAAGTAAAATGAAGAATTGAAATAAAGGCAGTTTCAAATATAACTGATACACCTCAGGATGTGTCTTTTCATTATATTTCCTAAGCAAGGAAATTAATATGATGTCATCATTCCAGTGATATTTGCCTGTCTCTCCCCTGAGTGCTTGACCATTTCCTTGCTAACTGTTGTAGTATCCCTTTGGCAACTGGGGTCACACAGATGGAGAATAGCCCTACCAGACCTGTGCAGACTGTTAACACAAAGTAGGCTTTTCCTGTGGAAAAACTGACACTTACTCTGTCGTGAATTTTCTATACCCTTCACTTTTAAATTGAACTGTCAGCAGGCACTATACTTAACAAGTCTACTTTATATGCTATTCATTAGATGTCTGCTAATAAATGACTGACAAGGCAAATCTGAAAGATTTCATCAGTAATCTGTCAAAATGCAGCATGATTAACTCTCAAAACTTAGAAGTTACTGTCATGAGAGTTGTCAGTTTGAGTTCATTTGTTTGCTTCACTTGGTTTGGCTGGCAAAACCTATCTTTGTTTAAAATCATGCCCCTGGGACTATCTGCCTGGTTCATTTTGTCTTCAGAATGGCTTTCTACTCAATGCTGGAGTCACGTACTTCACACTGAATTGGTATTGGAGAAGATAGACAAGTCTTCTGGAAAAGCCACTTTATTATGATACCCTCTCCTAGTCTGCTCAAGTAGTGCAGTGTATGATTTATCCTTTAGTTTATACCACTCACACAGATCCATTTCAGAAGCTAGAGAAGGCTTAGATAATGACACAAGATTGGCTTCTGGTTTCAAAGCTTATTGGAATCTAAGATTTTTACACTGATTCAAGTAACTTTGAATCCAGTCTTTGACCATGGTGTTTTGTGAATGTGTTTTTTACAGTTTATGTTCTGATCTATGAGGTAGAAATTGTGATAATTTTTATGCACTACAGAGGGATCCAAAACTCATGCTGTGACATCTCCTTTTTCACGGAGTCTTTAAATGAACTGCTCTGGAGAGAGCCATGTGTAGAGTCCAAGCAGAAGCCAGAGAGCAAACCAACAGTTGGGCAAGAGGGTTGATTTTGATTCCAGTAGGCAAGATCATTCCCTAATCTTCCTTTACTATGGGTGTATCTGTTACGCATACAGCCATATCTACTATAGCATCAGTGTCCTGTATTGCCAAAGTATGGATATAGCTTGTACAAGCAATGCTGCGCTTAACCTGCTCTTGGATGGAACAAGGAGGCCAAAATGGAATTAAACACTGATGCATTTCCCATTCTACCTTTGGCTGACAAAAATACACCAGTGGGAGACTAAGTCCAAAGTATTAAGAGACCAGCAGGAGCACTTAAAATCCTTTTAAACCAGGTAAGACACAATAATCTTGTTTCTTTGTTAGACTTACTAGATTCTGTTCCATAGTGTATACTGATTCTTCTGGCAGAGATTCTGCATGTGGAAGGAAAAAGAGAAGGTCCTATATGTGTTTCAAAAGCTATAGGTGTTTTTGATTAGTTCACATCAGCGTAGATTTTCAACACATACTTTTCCTATGGTGTTTAGATCCATGGAGAGAATATGCAGATTTCCAGATTTCTGTTACATGTTTTTCTCTTGCTTCAAGTGGTTGCTGCTATATAGAACTAAATCCTGAAGCCATTATTTATTCTACTAAAAGTTTGTTTATTTCTGAAAGAACTCTACATGAAGTTTTGGTGACAGTTGGAATTTATGGATATGTCCTAGCACCATTATTTGATCATAGATCCTCTTGTAGGATGTCTGGCCTGAATTGAGCCTACCTGGCTGCAGGTAGTTCTGCATTTGTTTGGGATTCCTACTGTAATCATTTAAATCCTGGGCTATCATGTGGAATTGCTTATCTTTCCCTAACAGCTTAGAGGGAATTAAAGATGGCAAAGCTCCTAATTTAGCCCATGGAGACAGGAGACTGAAAAGCAAGTTGAACCCATGTGAAGACAGCTTGGAACATGGTGGTAGGAAGATGGATCTGTAATTGTAGAAAGGGAGCATTTCACTCTCATTTAATCCAGAAAACATTTGGCTTAGTTGAAGGTGCTATTGTAGAAGAATTGTGCACATGGGAACATATTAAGAAATTCAAAATAATTCCTTTTTTTCCCCAGAAGGTCTACAGCATTAGGAAGTAGGCAACTTACAGGTCAAATATCAAACAATGTAGCCTTGTCTTTCTCAGGATTTTGGTGTAACACAAGTGACATATTTAATGAGTTAAATTGCTGTGTTATGCCAAAATTATGCAAAAGCTTAATTTTTCAGATGATATAGATAAATATTTGCTTTTTATTTTCAGGTTTCCAAGTGAAGTGATTGAGAACAGAGATTTTCAATTTTTACAGCTGTCCCCAAATGTCCTGTCCTGCCTTTTCATCTGTAGTTTTTTAAATTTATAATTCAGTTTTCACTCTTGAAATAAGATACTGTTAAAATCTTGTAAATAGGTGATAAAATACTAAATTTTGTGAGTGGTTCATCATCTTGCCTTCAACCTTCTAAAACATTAAAATGTTTCAGCATCTTTCCAAACATTCAGTAATTCAGCAGGATTACTTGTGCTCAAATTAAGTATGCACATAGCTGTTTTCAGGGATTAGATTGCTCACTCATGCTTTTAAAATCCAAGCCTGTGTAGTAATATTCAAGCCCATGTTGAGGAGAGCAGCTGTCCAGCTGCCTCAGAGTTGCTCTTGGGAGCACATTGGCTCTGGTTCAGAAAAGGAGAGTGTTGGTTGTTTTGAGTTTTTTAAACTTCATAGAATCGTAGAATGGTTTGGATCAGAAGGGACTGTAAAGATCATCTAGTTCCAACCCTGCTGTCATGGACATCCACTAGATCAGACTCCTCAGAGTGTAGCCTTGAACACTTCCTGGGAGGGGACCATCCGCGACTTCTCTGGCCAACCTTTTCCAGTGCCTCACTACCCTCATAGTAAAGAATCTCTTCCTAACATCTAATCTAAACCTACTCTCTTTCAGTCTGAAGCCATTCTTCCCTGTCCTGTCACTACATGTCCTTGTAAAAAATTTCTCTTCATGCTTCTTGTAGGATCCCTGAAAATTTACTGAGTGTGTGCTTGATCCCTTTGACTATGTCGGAAAAGATAACATTAAATAACACTGGTCCCAGTACAGACCTCTTCTAAGGTATATCACTTGTCACTGATGTCCATTGGGACTCTGAGCCGTTGATCACTAATCTCTTCCTTATCCATCTAACAGTCCACCCATCAAATCCATCTCTCCAATTTAGAGAGGAAGATGTTGTGGGGGCTTTACAGAAAGTCTTTACAGAAGTCCAGATAAATGACATCTGTAGCCCTTTCCCTGTCCACTGGCGTAGTTACTCCATCATAGAAGGTCACTGTGTTGGTCAGGTAGGACTTGCCCTTGGTAAAGCTGTGCTGGCTCTCTTGAATCACCCCCATGTCTTCCATTTGCCTTATCGTAGCTTCTAGAAGGATCTGTTCCATAATCTTCCAGGCACAAAGGTGAGGCTGACAGGACTGTAGTTACCAGGGTCCTCCTTTTTATCCTTTTTAAAGAGAGTACAATGTCTCCCTTTTTTCCAGTCACCTGGGACTTCACCAGACTGCCCTGACTTTTCAAATGTCATGGAAAGTGGCTTTGCAACTGTATTAGCCAGTTCCCTCAGGATTCTGGGATGCATCTCATTGGGTCCCATAGACTTAAGTACATTCTGGTCATGAACCAAATTTTTACTTACAATGGGAAGCACTTTGCTTTCCCAGTCCCCTTCCTACTATCCATCCACTCAAGAGGTATGGGAAGGGACACTGCCATTGAAGACTGAGGCAAAGAATTGTTGAGTACCTCAACCTTCTCCTCATCCATTGCTACCAGTGTTGTTTTATTAGGGTGGGGTACGCTTTCTTTGACCTTCCTTTTCTGGTTCACATACCTGTAGAAGCTATACCTGTTATTCTTTGTGACCCTTACCAGGTTCAGTTCCAGCTTCACCTTGGCCTTCCTCACCCCATCCCTACACAACCAAATTTCATCTCTATACTTTTTCAGGTTTACTGTCCTCATTTCCACTGCTTGCACGTTTACGTCTTTCCCTTTAGTTTGACCAGCAGTTCCCTACTCAGCCATGCCAGTCTCTTACCTTCCTTGCCTGATTTCTTGCTCCTGGGGATTGCTAGTTCTTGCACTGTATGGAAGACTTCCATAAAGATCTGCTAGCTCTGTTCCACTCCCTTGTCCCTGAGGACAGTCTCCCAGGGGATCCTACTGACTATCTCCTTGAAGAGCTGGAAATTTGCTTTACTGAAGTTCAGGGGCCTGGCTTTACTCCTTACCTGACCCATGTCCCTCAGGACTGCAAACTCCACCAGTGCACAATCCGCTCAGTGCAGGCTGCCTCCAATCTTGACATCCCCAATTAGCTCGATTACATTAGTGACTATCAGACCAGGTATCGCATCCCCTCTGGTAGAACTGTCTATTACCGGGCTCAAGAAGTTATCCTCCATGCATTCTGAAAGTCTCCTGCATTGCCTGTCTCCTGCAGCCCTCTGTGCTACCTTCCCAGCAGATGTTGGGGTGGTTGAAGTCCTCCAACAGCATAAGTGTAATGTGATTACCTTGTTTGAGACTTGGCCTTAGTTTGTGTTTCTCTTCTCGGTACTGGTGCCTGATAAGTCCTTCTAAATATAATTGAACAAGTTCAAATACCACATATCATCAGTGAACAGAGAAACATAAAATCATCTTTGCTTCCTCTAACCAAATCTGGATGTTAAATCAGCCAGACCCCCAACTGCTTTACATTTGTAACTTAAGAAATATAAATGTGATACATGCTGAGAAGCTCTGACTGCAGGAAGGTGTTAAAATAATGAGCAATTTATTTTGAGGGATATTAAGAGTTTAGGTCTGACTGTCTGCAATGAGGAAAACCAAAAGTAATATAGTTAAAGTATATGAAATTGCATTGGTGTGAAAACAGTGTGAAGGAGGTCAGAAATAAAGGGTTCTAAATATATTTTCTCATTCAACTGTATTGATAAACAAAATAAAAAAATTTAGGTAATATAAAAAGGTTTTATATTCATATATATTAGGAAGACAAAATTATTCTACAGTATTTCTTCTATTTGTGTACCTCAGCTTTATTGCATATATCTGAGACCCAGTCCTTTAACCCCTGTTCACCTTGAAATGGTCATCTTATCCAAATGATCCCATTAAAGCCTGTAAGTTCACTGTGGTGGATAGTGTCTGAAGGTCCCAGCCTTCAGTTGATATGAGTTGGTTTTGAAAAAGGTCCATATTAGATTAAAATACAGTTATAGTTTTCTGATTTAAAACAAACTCACTTCTTTTCCTAGTTACAATAGATTTATGCAAAAATTGAAATATAAATGCTTCTACTTTATACTGCATTTAAATGCTGTTATCGAAGTCTTGTACATCAAAATGCCCACAAAGTGTGTTTTTTATACCTTTGTCTGTTGGGGTTATGGAAAAATTCTAGAGAGTAATTTTGTCATCCTCTTATTCTCTGGATAGCAGCAAATGAAAATGCTGGATCAAAGCATTCTACTTTTATCTGGAAGAAGTCAGAAAAATATAATATAAAGGCTCAAGCATTCTTTTTAGGTTTTATCAGGTCACAATGGTGGTAACTTCTGCTTCACTGTGTAATGTACTGTCATGTCACCTCAGATAGAACAGGAAAGGATTTGGCATGGTGTCACCTGAGATCATTATGGCCAGGACTTATTCTCTGTCGTTTAGAAATAACCCCCCCCCCAAAAATAGTCGTAGGAAGACATTGAGGAGAAAAACCTCATGTTTTGGTATTTCTCATTTGTGAATATGTATAAGGGCATTTCAAAATATGTTATTTTTAAATTAAGCCAGTATGTGCCACAGTGGTGTAAGTTCCACCCTTCATTAGGAACCATTATACTTTTTAGGGAAAAAAGTTTGATTAAACCAGAAAAGATTTTGTTCTAATCACTGGAATATGTTGCCTAGAGGCAAGACACTGTGTATCTCTTTCCCTACATTCTTATAAGGAATTAAAATTGGAATTTTATTCTTGTTTCTCATGATTTTGAGATATTATTTGTTCTTTCAGACAGTTCTGAATTGAGTATTCCAGTATAAGACTGTCATGATGGTTTTGTTCTCATTTTCCCACCCTCCCCAAATCTTATTCAACCTGACAATGGGATCATTCTTGTTGTATTCTAGCCTGACATGGAAAGCAACAAAAATCTCACGTATCTGCATTTCCATGATTATTATGCAGATTTCATATAATAATTTTACTTGAATGCTTTTGAACATGTATTGTTAAAGGGCCACATGTAGACATGCAGAAGTCATCTTGTGAGTTATTGTAATTAATGTAATGTAATGTAAAGTATAAATATAGTATAACGTTAATGTAATTCTTAATATACATGGAATGACAAAATCTAGCCCCAAACCTCCAGTTTGGAATGGCCTTTCCTTGTAAGGAACCATTTAACTTGTATGATTTCTGAAACTACCATGTTATATATACATCTCAGTTAAATTTATATATCTTAGTTGCAATTTAAAATTTTGGCATTGATTGCAGCTAATAAAAACTGTATCTTTTTTATTCTGCTTAGTATTCTATATTCTATGCAAGTCACATTATGTAAAGTCCTACATGTCAGGTAATAAGAATTCAAAAACAAAACCTGTTTTTGTCTAGGCAGCTCACTTCAAGCGAATTGCAAATGAAATAACTTGGCTCAAGCAACCCCCTCTGTTGTTGTGGGTCATTCTGAACAAATCAAACTAAACTTGAAATCATCTGTTCACAGGATGAAAAAGAACTGGAATGCTTTCAGGTTAATTTGACATTGTTCTGGCTTCTTTTCAACCTTCTGGTTTCTGGTGGAGAAAAGGTAAAAGCTCACTGGTAGTGGAAATGGGAGTTGGGGTTTTGTAGTTTGTTTTTGTTTGTTTGTTTTTAAACTTACCTATTTATACTGATACCAAAGAAATAACTTCTGGAAAACCAGCTAATCTCAAAGTTTTGTGGAGAAAGTGACAAAAAGTCATTTTTTGCTACACAGATGGTTCGTGACAAACACAGCAGGAGCAACAGCAATGCATTAATTTGTTCAGTTCAAGAGATCTGCTAGTCTGCTGATAGTGTCATCAGAAATATTTACAGCTGAACAGGTAGAAGCAGAGATCTTCACGTTCAACTGTTTTTTCTATCTTAGCAAAACTTGCTCTCTAAGCTCTGTATCATTGCAGCCCTAATTCATAAATATGTTTAAATTTTAAACATGCTTCTGAATTAATTTGTAATAAGATTCTACTACTTCATGAATGAAAAATGTTCTGTGCAGTGAAATCAAAGGCAATCTGAGTGCCACACAAATTCATGGACAGCCTAATAGATAAATATAAGATGATTACTGTGCATGGATTTGTTCTTAATATAACTTGGTTATCAGATAGAGTTTAAATTACATAGATTCATTTTATGTATTATTTCGTCTAATATTTGATATTCATCAGGTATTTCTGCAATGCTTTGTAACACAACCATTACCAAAATATCAACTTATTAAAAAATTAATGAAATGTGCATTTTTGATCCTCAGATTTTAGAGACTGAATTTAATCATTAGTGTCATGAAATACGTTGATTCTTGGTGTTGCAGATATATGTGTGGAATAAATAATCTACTGGGACCCAATTCACGTTCCACAAAGGGATGATTGACATTGGTGAGAATATAGTGCCATATGCAACTCTGGGTTTCCACACCATTAAAAGCCTGATTTTTCCAGCTTTCATTTTCAGAAACTTTAAAAAAACCCAAACATAAATGCAGATATCAGAATCCTTCAGCGTATAATCTAAATGAAAGATGTGGTTGAAAGCCCAAGCATTACCAAGGTTAGTATTATGGTGCACTGTGCTAATTATTTTATTACTTTCCAGGAGACATCAACTTTATTTAAGAACTTGTATTTAACATATAGCTGTGTTTTTGTATTTATGCATTTATATATGCGTAATGAATGGTACCATACTACTATCTGAGTATATGGGCAGGGCATGAAATTCATATGATCAAATCAGATACGTAAAAGTAAGTGTTTTTCCCTCCAGATACTTGAAAAATTGCTTCTAGGCAGAGGTGATGGATCCTTCAGCCATGCAACTACTGAAAAAGAAAAAAAAAAAAAGCAGGTGTTTTCATGTGTCCTCCCCTACTCTCTGAGTTTGCTATTAGCTGACTCCAGACCATTGCTATTAATCTACCCTCTGAACCTGGATTTATCAAACACCATTGCGGGTTCTGTTTGAAGGAAAAGGAAGGTGAAGTTCAGCCCGTAGACAATTATAATTTTTTTAAAACTCTGATTTAATTCCTGAATTCATTCTTGAACCATGTCTGGACAGATAGATGCAAATTAAAACTGGGGAGAATTTAACACACTGTTTGCTTTTTTTTTTTTTAGTTTCTTTATTTGATAAAATGTTACTTGTCTAAAACATAAATTTAACATTGTTTTGTTTAAAGAAGACAGGACACTGTCTTTTGCCAGTAATTACTGGCAGTATTATTATTGCCCATAGTTGCTTTCATTTTATCTATAGAATGGTGGAAAATCCTGTCTTCCTGGAAAGTTTTTGGTATTGTAGTTATGACTTTTCTTGCTACCCTTTTACCTTCATGATGTACCTGTAAACAGCTTATCTGCCAAAGTCATTGGCTTAACAGAACAAATGTAGTGGCTACTAATACATTACCTACCCAAGGAATTATCCTGCAAGTCAACAGTTTGATTGATGAGTGCAGTCTGTATCCTTGACTAAAGGAGAATCAAGGCTTAGATCTGTGGTGATTTTGCTGGTCTCCAGGGTAGAGTGTGCATGTCAACTTAATGTGTGAAATTACAAGTGAATACATGCTTAGCACCAACAAGGAACTCCTATTTAAGAGAGGCAGAGATGTTCCTTTCGCAATGTATAAATAAAAGTTTTGTAAATATAGAAAAAGGCAAATCAGAAAGGAGACAATTCAATAATGAAGGGAAATATGAGAATATTCTAGTCCTGTTTCTAACAACCGCTTCTAACTTAATTTAACAAGTGATATATGTGACCAAACATATATACATATATTTACAGAACCAAGAGTACTAGACCTCTTATAGGGAAATCAAGGACACTGAAACTGGCAACAATGGTTACTTGTCAAACCTTTTTGGGTGAAGAGAAGTAATAGTTTCAGATTCAAGATGAAAAAAGGGATTGACTAAAAAGCTGTAGTTTCTGAAAAGAAAATGGATGTATCATACGAACACTGTGAAGTCAGAGAATAAATATTTCCTTTTTTTACATTATTTTGATCTAATTATAATTAGTCTAATATTCCCAGAGATTGTTAATATCCAAATCTTATAGAAAGAGGACAGATATTACTGAACTAATGGAACTGCTTTTTGGAAATACACAGAAAACTATAAATTCATGCACACACACAAAAGCAAGAAAGGCATTTCTCCTTACAAAGGCAAGAAAGAATGCTCCTGCATATTATATTTTGTAGCTCTTCATTCTTTTCAGGTTGAAATAATGGAAAATATTAAAAATAAAATCTCACCACTGAGTTATCAGGAGTGTTTGATTTAAAAAAACTAAACAAACCCCCCCAGCTTTCTAGGCAATCTGGGTTTGTTGGTTTTTCTTTTCTATTATGATTTTTAGTAAGGTTGTAGAATTAGTGAGGGGGGTATATCCAGAGCATATGTAGAACACTGAGACTTCAGTAAATTACTTCATATTGTCTCACAGCAACTGGTTTCACAAAATAACAACTAATCAAAATTGGTTTGTACTGTAACACCAGCACACAAGCTCCAAACTGGCTACCAGACAAAGCACTGATGAACGGATGCGTGTTGAATTGCAGAGAGAAGCCAAGTAGCTATTTTTGTGCAGGCTGTACTTAGTTATGCCAGGGCTGGATGGAGTTCATTGTTTCTTCAATTTTTTAAGGTAACAAAAACAAAATGAGCATAATAAATCCTTGTTCTTTTTCATGAAAATTTTCTGAATCATAAGGGCAATTTCACAGTTGGGCTGGGTTTGACAGTCTCAATAGAATAGAGGAAGGAAAATAAACTGCTTCCTCAGAGTCAGTCCCTCCAAGGTTAGGGCTATGGACGAGGCCTGCTGATTGAGCAGTGATGAGGATTACAGTTTTATTGCTTTTGAGAGCAGCTTGTCTCACAGACATCAGACTGGCTTGCAGTAGTTTTGTACCGTGGACATTTCTTTATAGCTGTTTCCTCTCTGTTTCATGAGGTTACACTGGGAGGGAAAGGATTAAAACATCTGAGTTTAGCTATCTGCCTCCAAGTGTCTGCACTCCCTTAGTAAGAGATGGAGATCTAGGCAAGACAGTCAGGAGAACAGCTCAATTCACCCTGAAGTAAATACTGTGTTTTTTTTCACTAGTGATGTGCTGATTAAGTCTTCATTGTAACTGGAGTTTTGACACTGCACACATCATCATCTGTGTTTGTTTATCATCCTCTTTGAACTGAACCCCAATCCCTTTTTCTTAGGTGCTGTTGTGAACAAAACAAAACAAAAACATGCTTGGCGGAAATATTTGAGTCTGACAAATGTGCACCATTCCTAGACTGGGACTTGACTGTACTTCCCTGAAGCAGAGCTTGGAGAGCCATATTCACTGCTTAAGTGATTAAAATGCAGGCCTTAATATTGATAGCATTGCAGACAATATTTCAGAGCTTTGGGACTCCCTGCTCTGAAGCTGAGAGCCTCTCATCTCTATCCTTTGCTTGTCTGTTATAGTAGCTGAGATACCATGTATCCAAATGGATCACTGAAACATTTGTGAGTTAGAAATAACCATAGAGTCATCTGTAGCTCATTGTTGCTAATGGCTAGAAACATCCTATTCCCCAAAATAGGGCCAAAAGAGAACTAAGATTTGGACAACAACTTGAAGTCTGACGTATGGTCAGAATAATCCTACCACTATAAATGACAAATGCGATTTACAGGATTAGACTGCTTTCTACCCTTTGCCAGCAAGAATGGCAACATCACATGTTGCAGAGTTCTTTTGCATAAATCAGCCACCAAAACTAAACATTGACTGCTTTTAAGTGTAGGGAAACTATGAAATCCTCTCATCACATATTGAACCAGGTGCAAAATAAGCACATATTTTCTTACTCCTCTTGTCTCCTTTTCAATTTACTACAGGTTAAGAATCTTGAAAAGTATCTGTCAAAACTTTTGAAACTAATCAATGTTATTTCTGGCAATAAAGGAAAAACTTTGGCATTTCAAATTAGAAGAAATCTGATCAGAAAATAGATTTCCTCACTGAATTCTGAAGAAACTAGTAGAACATGCCAAAAGTCTTTCAACTCTGGTCCCATCTCAGGCTTCTAGTTCTTCCCAAGTAGTAGGCATCAAGTTTCAACAAGACACTAAACCATCAATCAGAGTTCAGCCTCAGGCACAGAACAGAGATTACTTTAGTTGTATCAAACTGTGACCTATTTGCAAGATCCTGGACACAGTAAGAACTTGCTCACAGTATTGCTGTCTGCTGCTTTTAACACAGTGAATTACAAATTATTTCTATCTTACCTTTGTTATAAACTTTTGCTCTATTATTTTTGTTTTATAGTTATATAGAATCTGAAGACAGACATTGCAATCATTAACCCATTCAGCAAAAATTTAAAATATAGGCAACATAAAGCATATGCAACACTTTTGGTAGGATATATATAGTCCTTGATGGAATGGAACAGCTATAAGGGAAGCATTTGTGAAATGCTTAATAAACATTGTGCTCTACAGGGTAACATCACTCTCATTTTTAAAAAGGGAAGAAAGGAACATCAGTGAACTTCACCTCTGTGCCTGGGAAAAGCAGATCCTCCTAGAAGATATGCTAAGGCACATAAAAGACAAGGAGATGATCCGAGGCAGCCAGCACAGCTTTACTGATGGTAAATTGTACCTGACAAATATGGTGGCCTTCTATGATGGAACAAAGTCAATGGTTGACAAGGGAAGACAGACAGACTGTCTAGAAGTTATGGACACCCAATCCCTGGAAGTGTTCAAGGCCAGGTTGGATAAGGCCTTGAGCAACCTGATCTAGGGAATCGCATTCCTGCAAATGGAACTAGATTATCTTTAAGGTCCCTTCCAGCCCTAACATTTCTATGATTCTATGATTTCTTATCTCTGAACTCTTCACTATATATTTGGGGTTTTTTTTCTCCCTGACATAAGTAATAACACTGCCTTAATTTCTGCTTCTAAGCCTGATTTGGGGCAGTTTTGTTTAATTGTATTCATCATGAAAAAATTGAACTTAAAATACTTATTAACTGCAGTTTCAGAATTTCTGAGGAAAATCACAAGTACCTATGATCCTTAGGTCAATGATAAGCAGTAAATCAAACTTTTAAAGTCTCTATTGCATCCTTGATGAAGAAGAGTTTTTGTGATAAAAATAAAAATTATATATTATACATCTGTTTTTTCCTATGAAAGATGCAAAGACATGTCAATAACTGGTTAACCTTTCCTTATTTAAGGGAGATACCAGACACAAAAATAAAAAATGGGAAGATACAGATACAGGCTTATGGAAAAAGAATATATCATTACGGAGAATGTGTTCTGTCAATGGCTTACATTCAGATACTTCAAATAAAACTTCAATATAATCATAGGAAAAAAGAAAACCTTATGTAGTAATTATATGAAACCAAACATCCATTTCTGAAGGTCAGTAGTATAATAAACAGCAAAATGTGCCCAGAATTAGTTTGTATGTGATGCCATTTGTCCTTTATGGAGGAAAAGAGTAAAGCAAATTTTCTCTGAAAACAAATTAGATGTATCTGAGGCTTTGCTACCATGGAATTAGGTAGTATTCCTTTGCAACCTTTTACCAGTGTACATATGAGAGACTTTTGGAAGTAAAAATAAACCAAAACAAAACCACAAATAGGATGAGAAATCACATTTGCTCGATTCCAGCAAGTGAAACAGAACTGCACAGCTATCAAAAATAAAACCCAGCATGTAATGCTAAAATGTCACCTTACATAAAGTAAACCTCTAAACAAGTCACACTACAAGTAATCATTGAGATAGACTTATATGAGACAAATCTCTCAGGTATTTATTATACCAAATCATTAAAAGTTCAAATTTTTCTTTACATATGGTGTTGAGCAACTCTGGCATATAACATTAAACAATTTTTAATCAGTTTTGCATAAATGGGTAGCAGTAACTACATTTTATGAGTGTCCTTTTGTAGTTGCTCTGTGTGTCTTAACTGTGCTGACTTCTAGAACTTGAGTAGTCTGAAGTAAAAAGTAGATATCGGAGTAATTAGAAAGGAGCCATTTTGGAAAAGGGTAGATTTTTGAAATCTTGGAAACTTTGAAGTTAAAATGTCACTTGGAAAGCTCCAGGGTGAGATTTTCTTTAAGCCTAGCAAGAGTAGGGTTTTGTATCATAATTTAGGTTTAACGTTTCAGTTCTACCCCCTTAGACCTTCTTCAGGTGTAGGTTTCAGCTTTGAAATATTCCCAAATAATAGTAGGAGTGATTTTTTTTTCTAAGAGATGCATTGAAAAGCCTACATATAGGTATGAGAAAAAATTCTTGTTGTGTGACTGTTTCCTCACTGACAGATGCTTTTGAGGGCTGTCAGTTGGCCATTCCTTAATCCACTCAGTGTGGGTTGTACTTATATTTTGTAGTGGTCATTATTAAATCAGCTCAGCTTTCTTATGGTAAATTACAGATTGGTCTCTGAACCATCTGCGACTGTGTATCTGAATGTATAAGCTGGTGGGTGCTTATTTAGAAACAAGGCAGTGAACTGATGATGGTTCAAAAAGGAAGAGAAGCTTAAAAAAGAGCCTGGCTTTTAAACATCTGAAAAGAAATGATTGCTTTGTGTGGTGCATCTTGACCAGGCTGCAGTCCATGCTGTGCCAGCACTGCAATTGAGAAGCAGTGCTGCAACATCAGCAACCATCTTCCAAAATTTCAAATTTTATATATTCTTCTAACTATAGTGATATATACCTCAAAGACATTTGTTTTAAAGTGATAAATGTATGCATTTTTCCTTAGTGAGGAATGTACAAAAGACTCTTTAAAGTAATACAGACATCAAATCTGGAGTTATGTATTATGGGATTTAATATGGAATAATTTTTGAGATAATGAGCTAACATTTCCTGTCTTCTAGAGAAAATGATATATAAGCAGTATAGCAGTGACTTGCACCAATGACATAAAAGATATTTTTGTATTTACGTGTTTTTCGTTAAATGAAATGAAAGGCGATATGGCACATGGAATTACAGAACTTGTCAAAGGTACTTTGTTTCCTCAGATTTTACGGTTTAATCATGTTGGTTCATGGTTTTTATACCAGTTAGATACTTCTTTTTCCTTGTTAAAGTTTATTTACTCTGTGGACCGTACTAGTTCCATGAGATTTCTGTTTGTCGTCTGTATTTTTAACCTACAAGGAGCAAGATTTTTCAAGCTTCAAAGGCATCAGATTTGTGAAGACAGCAAGAGTATGGATTTAAATGATTTCTGCAGTGGTCAGAATCCTTCTAAAACTGAAGGCTCTTATTCTGAATCACAATCCACCCTGCCTAAGGTCAGCTGCATTTAGCACAAAGCGAAATAGCATACCTGTCTCATCTGCATGGCCTTCCCTTCCTTCAGAACTGAACCAGATGTTGCCAAATAGGTGCCTCTGGGTGCCTTTGTTCAGTAAATTTAAAAATCTCATTCAGGGTATCTCTTTTTTTTTTTCTGAAATAAATTCATAAGGCTATTTTAGCTCAGGAGAAATTTCCCCACAATTGCTAAAATGTCCTTGTTTCACAGATTCTCAGCATCTTTCTGAATTCCTGCATGAATTCCTGCACTGGCTGCTGGTGGCTTCATCCCATGAATCAGACTGGCTATTTCCTGAAAAACAAATCGATTATGCTTTCCACCATCCACTGTTTAGCCTCCTGAGCTAGAGTACTTGCTGAAATTCAAACATCCTTTTAACTCTCAGCTCATGTCTTATGTTTGTAATCCTCAGGTGCTGCCCTTGGGTGAACAATGTGATTTCTGCCTCCCCCACCTCTGCCACTGAGCACACAGGATCTTCCTGATCTTCACATAAGGTGAAAAATCCTTTATGTTCTTAAAAATTTGCCCGTTTTGTTTCTTGACAGATTGCAAGCAACTTGATTCCACATTTTCAATTTATAATGATATCAAATGAACTATCTCTGAGAACAAGTCTGGTAGCTGAAAGCAGGACACTTATTTCAAACTCCTCCAGCACTGATGCTCTAAGTTGGAGGGAAACTGTATTTTCATCATCTTTAAAATACTTGAGAGAAGGAGTAGAAGGAGATGGGATTTTTTAATTATTATTGGGTTTTTTCTCCTTTTGAAGTTCATGAGACTTTTCAGTAATCATGGTTCTTTAATTTTTTAAAAGGAGAAACTCTCCCTCTTTTACTCAGTAATTATCATTAATTTGAAATTTAAATGTGATAAAATGGGATTATGTAAATTCAGTTAACTGTTCCATGTTTAAATGGACCTCAGAATAAAAATTTAAAACATGGAAATAGAAAACTAGAGCAGAGAGTTACAAATGTAAGGAAGGTGATAATTATAAGAAACTGACAGATGTTTTGTTCATAGGTTGATGCAGTGAAGTTATTAAGAAACTGCTACATTAGGGAAGAACTATCTGACTCTAACTTTTACTAGCCAGGCTCGTACTACATCTTCACTAGACCAAGGACAATGGAACAACATAAATCTTAACAGCTGTGTCCTGGCCAAAGCAAGCGAGAGAATATCTCTTATATTTCTGTACAGATACCACCACATAATAGCATCTATGTCTCTGAGTATTTGCTACCCAGAAGATATGGATCTTTCCAGTTCTCTTTCCCAAAATGAAAATCTAAAAAGGTCAGAGGTTATAGAAGAGGATATTTTACTCTGTCAATATTCTGTTAGCGCTTGATTCAATAAGGTGAATGACACTTCAACCTGATTTCATTTTGACTGTCTCCTATTCCACACTCCAGTGACAAGACATTTTAACTTCTTCAGAAGTAACTAGTCTGATACAATCTGGTCCACTGTGATAGAGCGTGTCATAATGCTTCAAAGTATGCTTAATAAAAGCAAAAATAAAAAAACCTGACTATTTACTTACCAGAGGAAAAAAGTTGTTACAATTTTAAAGGAGTCTGAAATCCTTTTTGTACTCTTTCTTCCTTTCATGTAGATAATTTTTCATTACCAGAGGGTCTAGGAGATTTTATTTTAGTACCATCAGATTGTCAGTACTACAAAATCAGTTTTTAATCGACATTGATTGCAGGGAAGAGACCTGTCTGCTCAATCATGAGGTATAGATCAGCTTGGGATCTTTACATACCATGTGGTGTGAATAGGAAGGCATTTACTTGACAGCTGCTTTTCCGAGGGTAAATTGCTGATAGCTGTAATGCTCTATAAAGGCACTAGAGAGTTTGAGAGACTCTTACACACACACACACACACACACACACACACACACTCTCTCTCTTCATTTTCTTTCCTCTCCTGTGCTTTTGTTCCAAACTGGTCATTCTTCCTGACAGAAAAAAGGGGTAATTGGCTGTAACTTTAGTTTTCATTAGTGGCTCCAGCATACCTGGGCTGATATCATTTTTGGTCTACATTTACAAAATTGAAGATTCAATGTGTTGTGTGTCTCTCAAGTCAGCTTACCTTCTCTTTCTTGTGAGCTACGTGATGGTGATTTTTTTAAGATTCCCGAGTCTGTGGTATAGAGCACAAGCACTACATATAGAAGAGATGCATATCTTTGTGCAAGTTAGAAGTGGAGATAAAAAGCTACTGTTTAATAACTTCCTGGGAATTGTACCTTGTGCCTCAATGAAAAGCTCAATAATGTATCTTTTACATCAACCAGTAGTCTGTGTAAGGTAATATTTTGATATCTGACTTGTCTGTCTCTTCAATCTACTTATGTTTTCTCAACCTCCCCAAATACCAGAGGAGCTGACAGAGATCTTGGCCAGCCCAAACCACCCAGATCTAGGCTCAGCAAGAGTGGGATGAGTTTCCCCTGCTGAGATCCCAAAAGCAAAAGAGCCACATCAATGAATGGTAATGAACTTGACCTCTCCTGACCCTAACACTTATAGTTGGGAGCCAGCTCTGCTATAGCGGAAGGATCTTTGTCGGATTCTTTCCTCATCGCAAATATGGTCTGAGGCCAATAATGAATTTTAGCCTTCATCTTCAAATGCTTCTTTTTCCCAAAAATATAGTAATACATCCCTCTTTTCTCAGCTGGCGGTCTGGAAAGCCTTCATGAGAGAGGTACTACCACAGATGTTTTCTACAGCCCCTAAAAGAATGGAGCTCTAACATGGGATGTAGCATGTCTGCACTAACATGCCTCAAATACTACTGACACTTACCCTGCTTATCCTTCACCAGGATTGTACCACAACAACACAGGCAGTAAATATCTAGCGTAACTGAGAAAGGCCCAAAACACCAAAGAATATTTCTTTCTATCAGGGATAGAAGTATATTCTCAGCTTATGTTTTCTTTCCAAACACAGTTTATAGGAAAGAGGCATATCGGCTACTAGATTTTACTGTATTCATCATGAAAGGCAAATAGTTGAAGCTGTATCGTAAAGAGAGGGGTACCAAAATAGTGTGTTAAGTGTAGTGTTATTGATTAGTCATAATTAGAAAAAACACTAAGTTCATTCTTAATGTAACACTGTTAAAGAAATCTGGGGAAGCTAAATGTTTATAACCAGAATAAATCTAAATCATCTGTTTGACACAAAAAACAATACAAGCTAATTAACAGTGTTTTCCAGCACTCTTTATAGAGAGGATAAAAAAAAAGTGAGAGGGAATGAGGCAACAAGCTCTGTCAGAGGACTTGTTTGTACTGCCCTTCTAATAGCTCTTGGCATATTAATGTGCAGTAACTGCTGATAAATGGAGCCTCAATAGCAAAATAAATAACTAAACACTGGATTTTAGCTCCTTGTCTAGTTTTTTAACATGAGTTTCAGTGTGTGATAGCTGATGATTATTGATCATGAATTTCAGTGAGCTCTTCTGTTCTGGGTTCCAAAGTGAAAGAACATCCGGGACTGAATTACTTTGTGCCAGATAAGCTTTCTGAAGTTTGTTTTTTAATTGTATTTAATTGTCATTGTTTTGCTCTTACAAGCTAACCTGCCTTAGTATAGCTTTGATTGTGAAATACCACTTGTACTTTCTTCTAGGGATCATGCTACTGTCTTCATGTTGTCTGTGTCCTCTGAGTATTAATAAAAAATAGCCACTCATTGCAATATCCTCACAAACTTCCCTCATTCACCATCTGAACTACCTATTAGATGATATCCATGTGCTTGTTGATAAGGTCATTGAGTAATAAGAGAGTCCAGCTTCCAGGAAAGGAACACATCCAATTCTTCTTACCTTGAAAGACTATCATTAACTTGATATTCTGTGTATATGCTGTTCGGTATATATATCTTAGAATAATTATGAAATGTATCGTGTTGGAGAAGCTCTTTTTCTCCTCTAAACTGGCCACAAACAATAAACACTGCCCACTAAGTTACCTGCTCAGTGATGCAACTCTGACTGGCATTACTGCTATAGCTGAGTAAAACGGGTAACAAATATGTCTCAGGTGGACATGCTAATGGGCCTGATTCTGTCATAACATGCGGACACAATAATTTAATTTCTGATGCTAAGAAAGTGGGAATAGTATTTGTTCCTTCAGGGAAGATGCAAATAACTGGATCAAAGCATTCACTCTTGACAATTCATTTGCAGACCCTCAGTCTGACCATATGACTACTTCACAAATATATTCTCAGTAAGGCCACACAAGAGAAGCATAGACCTCAAAATGTGGACTAGGCTGGTACACTCTTGGCTAGCAGAACTGGCATTTCACTTCAGTCTTAGAGGCTGCAGCTGAGATGTAATTTTGGGGCAGTATTACATGCAGAGGCCCAGAAGGAACACTGGTACCAACATTCAGAACATATTGAACAACTTTTTGGTCCATTTTGACCCGACCTTTAGGACATTTAGAATACTCCTGTGCACATTTACTACACAATGGAAGAAAAAGGATTCAGAATGAGTTCATCAAAATGTATTCCTGCTGTGTTGTATAAATCTTCCTAATCCTTGCTCTTTTTTACCTCTTGAGATTTAAAAAGTTGTCATACCTTATATTGCACTGACATGCACAGCCACTTAACAATCTCAAAACTATTAGTCTACATTCACCTAGTTTTCATTAATCAGATACATCCCATTAGCACAGTTTACATTTTTTTTCATACCCATAATATTCAGTAAGTAGCTTATAGCCTTATTTTTTAATGAAAACTGTGATTTCAAAGAAAGGAGTATCTTAAAGTTGTGTTAAGATGATTCATGCTATTATATGTGTGGTTTCTGAACCTTTAGTTATTTAAACCTTTAAATGACTTTCAGTAGAAAAGAATCACTGCACACTACTCTCCTGATTAATTGAGGTAATACATAAAAAACTCTACCTATTTCTCTTTAAAATGACATGATTATCAATATTTAGTACTCCCTTTGTTTCAAAAGTGTCAGAAACACTAAAGAAACACCTTAAAATAGGAACTTTTACTTGCTTTATGTTGTCCTATGAGTCTCTGCAAACAAAGACATACAGATCAAAGACTAGTGAGGCAAATGGGATGTTTTCCATTCAGCACAGATTAGAGAACTCAAGTTTCAAATTAATCTTACAATTACTTGTGTCATGTTTTGAGTAATATAATATTATCTACCGTTACACCTCTTCTGAAACAGCCAAGGGAACTTCTGAAGTATGTATGTCACTGATTGCAAGCTCCATTTATTGTTAAATCAACTAATATTTGTGTTAGTTATCTTGTTCCTCACCTGTAAAAAAGCTGAAATTTTTAATAAACATGGAAAAGATTTAGGGATAACAATTCATACCAGTGTAAACTCAGTCAATATACCAGCTTTTTTCTAACAAGATGGACTTAATGCTCTTCTGCTGTAAATGTATTCAACCTCACATTAAAAGGCCAGAAAACTTAATTGTTAATGACTTTGTGACAGTAGCAGAGAAAGAAAATGTCTTGAAAAGACATTTCATGTCTTCATGGTTTTTGGGGTTTTATTTTAACGTATTAATGCTATTGTTCAGACCATCTATTCAGAATGGAGGTTTTATCTGTCAGAAGCGTTTGACCATCTGCACTGAGTAGTGGGCTTTGGACTTGGTATGTAGGCCCGTATGCTGTTTTCAGGGCCTCATAGAATCCTTTGTGATCCCCTGTATCTGCACATAGTTGAGTTTTTGCAGCTAGATCGGTCCACCACTTGTTCTGGACGTCACGGAGTTTCTATTGGAGCTTGCTGCATGCAAGACGAAAGGCTATTTTTCTTGTGTGACAGGATGGCAGTGCAAGGTGTGCTTGGTGGGCAGTTCTCTTCTTCCTCAACAATTCCTGGAGTTCTTTCAGACTCTTTTCAGTACCAACCGTGTAGTCCAAGACTCAGCAATTCAGTCCATCACACAACAACCGGTGAAATACGAATTGGATACTGCCCCCACTTTAGGAGAAACCCTCAAGGCCATACAGCAGGTGAAAATTGGCAAGGCAGCTGGGGTTGATGGAATTCCACCTGAAGTCTGGAAACATGGGGGCCTTGCACTCCACGCTAAATTTCATGAGCTTGTGGTGCGCTGTTGGGAACTAGGCGAACTACCTTCAGACCTTCGTGATGCAGTCATCATCACCTTGTATAAGAAGAAAGGTACTAAATCAGACTGCTCAAATTACCGTGGTATTACTCTGCTCTCCATTGCTGGCAAAATCTTGACAAGAATACTCCTGAACAGACTAATACCCGCTATAGCAGAAGAAATTCTACCTGAAAGTCAGTGTGGCTTCAGAGCCAACAGGAGCACCACAGACATGATATTTGTTCTCAGACAACTGCAAGAGAAGTGTAGGGAACAGAACAGAGGTCTCTATGTAACCTTTGTTGACCTCACCAAGGCTTTCGATACTGTGAGCAGAAAAGGTCTTTGGCAGATTTTGGAACGTTTAGGTTGTCCCCCCAAGTTCCTTAAAATGATCATCTCACTTCATGAGGATCAGCACGGCCAAGTCAGATATGGCAACACACTTTCTGAGCCCTTTCTAATAAAGAATGGTGTGAAACAAGGCTGCGTTCTCGCTCCTACCTTATTCACAGTCTTTTTCAGCATGATGCTCCAAAGGGCCACGGCAGACCTCGATGATCAGGATGGTATCTACATTCGATATCATACTGATGGAAGCCTATTCAACCTAAGGCGACTGAAGGCCCACACCAAGACCCTAAACCATCTTGTCCAGGAGCTGCTTTACGCTGATGACGCCACCCTTGTTGCACACACAGAATCAGCCCTGCAGCGTTTAACATCCTGCTTTGCAGATGCTGCTGAGCTCTTTGGGCTGGAAGTCAGCTTAAAGAAAACTGAAGTTCTCCATCAACCTGCACCTCAGGAAGTCCCCCATCATCCCCATATCACCATCGGCCAGTCAGAACTCAAATCAGTCCAACAGTTTAATTACTTAGGCAGCCTCATCTCCTCAGATGGTAAGATCGACGGGGAGATAGACAATAGGTTAGCGAAGGCATATAGTGCCTTTGGAAAGCTCCATAAAAGAGTATGGCGTAATAAACACTTGAAGAAAAGTACCAAGATCAGTGTTTACAGAGCCATAGTGCTGTCTACTCTCTTATATGGTTCCGAATCATGGGTCATCTACCGCCACCACCTGCATCTCCTAGAACGCTTCCATCAACGCTGCCTCCGTACAATCCTAAACATCCACTGGTCAGATTATGTGACCAATACATCTGTTCTTGAACAGGCAGCAATCACAAGTATTGAGACCATGCTACTGAGAACGCAACTGCGCTGGGCAGGGCACGTCTCCAGGATGAAGGACCACCGCCTCCCTAAGATCCTGCTTTATGGTGAACTTGCCACCGGCTGCCGCAAGAGAGGAGCTCCGAAGAAAAGATACAAGGACTCCCTGAAGCAACAACTCAGCCTCGGGCATATTGATCACCATAACTGGTCTACTCTGGCTTCCAATCGGGAGGCCTGGAGACAGACCATTTATAACGCTGCTGATGCCTTTGAGAAAGCACGCAGGATCACCCTTGAGGAGAAAAGACAACGCAGAAAGAATCGAGCCTTGCAGAATATACCATCTAAGGAGTCCTTCTGCTGTGCCTTTTGCAACCGGACATGCCTTTCTCGTATTGGCCTTTTTAGCCACCAATGCGCTTGCAAGAAACGTGGGTAGAGCCCTTCCCAAATCTTCGTTCGTGAAGCCTAGCCACGATAATGCTATTATGAAATTGGCAAAATAAATTTTTCTAGTTTTCCATGGCTTAAAGGCTGCTCCTAAGATTAACTCAGGAACACAGAGGAGAGTTATTTAAAAGTCAAATGATTTTATGAAGTAACTAGAGCTGAGAGCTTTTAGGAAAAATTCCCTTAGAAAGTAGCTAGCCAGTTTGTAGCTATACTACAGCAGCAGCAGGTGTAAGTTGGATGGTAGTAGCAAATATTTAAAACTTCTTACTGTTGCAGACATTACTGCCTACCATTAGTCCCAGTTTGTAGTCTGCAAAACAGATGATATTTCAAGAAGATGGAGTGAATGTTAGAAGATATATGCCTCCATCATGCCAACTGTGGGGAGAGTTCAACACATTGTACTTTAAGTCCTGAAGAGGAAGAGGTGCCTGCAGGGACATAGAGGAGATTGAATATCAATTGAGAAAAGTTACTTTATTAGCAGTTCTTCAGTATAACAGAAAAGTAAAATTAATGAGTTAAGAGGAAAAGGCACTGACAGTCTCTTAAGGGGTACAGATGCTTGTGTGAATGAGTCATATCACTTAGGGGACTAGGAGTCTGGATGTACATACATTCTCTTTATCTTTGAACAAAGAAGGGATAAAATACAAAAGGGACATTGTTCTGCAGACGTAAAAAGAATATCAGAACCCAGAGGACTGTATATATTTTTCAGAAAGGCTGGTTCAGAGAAAAAATTGCCAGTATCTAGTTGTTGTTTTATTATGCTACTTTGTGGAAATGTAAGTGAGCAGCATAGACTGCAAATTTAGCATCATAAATAGCGTGAAGATTCAGAATTGGAGATAACCTTGTTATCTTGCTCTGTCTTCCTGTGCTCATTTCGAATCTCATTAAAATGTGTCATGACTAAAGAAGAAAAAAAGTCTTGTTTATACTGTCATTTTGGGGTTTTTTGGGGGTTTATTTTGGTTTGGTTTGGTTTTGTTTTTTTTCCTGGAGATATTCAGCCAGAATGCTTAAAAAACTTTTTACATTTTTTTATGCTTGTCTTTCATTTACCTACTCATTTCTTATCACAGTTCTGTATCTTTAGCCCATTAGAGTTCTGTTGAGAGGGAAAGCAGGCAAACCACATTATTGTGGAGCTACAGCTTCCAGGCCACTCAGTGTACAGAGCTTTAGGGAATCCCCTGCTATGTAGCAGAGTGACACACGTTGTCTCTGCTTTTGAGCTAGGTTTGCCTTTCATGTTGACTCGCACATGGCCTGTTCTGTAAAAAGCAGTTGTTTCACCCTTGCTTGAGTCTGTTATATAATGAGAATCCACATCCAGTGCAGGAACTGCTGGGAACCAGCTCAGGCAGAGATGGGACTGCATAGGCCTGGCTGCAGCTGAATTGCATTTTTCGGAGATGACAGTGAAAAAAAAGTCAGTCATGGATACAACATCCAATAGAGCTGTGAATGCTGCTGTAGCTGTAGCTGTTGGCAACTGACTACATTTTTTTCAGTGCCATGAGACAAAGGAGAGAGGGAAGAAAAGAATACTGCCTTCGACTTGTATATTAATGGGAAGTTGTTTTACATTTCAAATCTTCTTCAGAAAATTCCAAGGGAGTGATACTGTGTTTTGTATTTGCTGATTTGTGTTTTATGCTTGAAGTCCTACAAGTGGTAGATTGCTTCCATGTTTAATCCATGCTTATTATAAGAATATAAAGAGGAAGAAATATTCTCTTGTAGAGATACATACTAATCTTTAATTCACAGAATTCTTTGAATCATAGAATCATAGAATCATAGAATAGGTAGGGTTGGAAGAGACCTCCAAGATCATCAAGTCCAACCCCTGATCCAACTCCAATTACTATATCATGGCACTAAGGGCCACGTCCAATCTCTTTTTAAAAACCTCCAGGGATGGTGAATCCACCACCTCTCTGGGTAGGCCATTCCAATGCCTGAAAAAAACTGTGATCCTTCCTAGAATGGACTTTCAGAGGTAAAAAGGAACTATCCTTTTCTTTCAATAGGAGGATACTACAAAACCAGGCACAGGTTTTACTTTTTTTTCTTTTCAGAATTTCTCTGAGGCTTAGTGCAATCAATTACTTCATGACTTTAGTAGCAAGTCACTGAAGCCTGTGAATTGCTTGCCTGTCTGGCTAGGTAATTTTGTTCTGATTGCTGCCCTTGTCCTAGAATAGAATATATTCACAAAGTAGTGATATCTATTCTATTTTTTGTATATGAAGCCTGTGACTTATGGGCAAGGCCATCTAATTCCACAATCACTCTCCACTTTGGTAATACTTGGTTTGGACCTGCAAGAATTTGACTGATTTTGGAGAAAACTTTATTCTGCTACTGCCTGAGGGTATGCTATTAGAACGTGCTTGCTCAAAAATAAGGAGACACTCAAGTAAGGTGAGCAAATGTCACCTAAAGTCTCTCTTCCCCAAACTCAGAAACAAAGAAGTCAACAGAGCAGGCAAGAGTGAGACACCAAAATTCTTTGCAGTGTGGAAGAGGCAGGGAAAGAACAGATGACCTCCAACTGCCCAGACCTCTCTGGTCTTTACAAGTCAGAAACCATCCCGAGAAGTGCCACTCAGATACTCATTTCTATTTCTGTTCTCAACCTCACCAGTCAAAACAGCCCTATGGCACTGTGTTCACTGCCAAATGTTTCTGTCCCTTTCACTTTCAGCTGTGTCTGGAAATGTTTAATGTGGCACTGCAAAATGACTGGCAAAAAAATTCAACAGCATTATTTACGATGGTACTTTGATGTTTTATTGAATGCAACCATCTGTTCAGGAATGTTTTCCAATGTTGTGGGCTAGATCTAGAATTTACTGCTGCAATATAGGTTGTCTGAGGGAGTTTCACAGCAGGAATACCACCCAATGTATCACAGGTATGTGAGACTCTGGGTAAGAGGAATATTGAGAAAGTTCCTATTTCCTCCCATAAAACAGAGTCAACTGACTTCTTGATGGTAAAGATTCAAAACAGTTTCAATTTTTTTTCCTTTACAGTCTGATAGCTATGTTCTATGTGTGCTGTAAACTTGTGATTCAGGGTATTTCCTAAATGACTTCAATGGCTCACAGGACGTATACTTGTAGCTGATGGCAGAATGCACTATAGACAGATTTACGAGCATTTTACGAAGATATTCGTAGCAGACAGAATATATAACAAGATGGCATTTCATTAACTTTTTCTTTTCTACTGTTAGAAATGGGAGTACTATATTGAGAAAAATAAATTTTGGCCTTTTCTTCACCCTCTGAATTGCTTGTTACTTTGAGGTGAAATAAGAGGCAGCTGCTGATAGAAGTCAATTTTTTTGTTTATTCTGAGTGTTTGAAAATTCAAGGATATATTCCAGAACTGGTTTGGAATAGGAGATGATGAGTATTTTCCCTTAAAACCAATCTATAAAAGAAGAGTGAAAAGGTACAATGGTGCATGGGCACTGCCATTACCTGCTATTTAAAGACTCAAATAACTAAGGAAGGACCAAACAGCTTTGTAGTGTGCCTTTTCTGCAAATTGACCCATTAGGCATTATCAGGGATTGTGCAGGGCAAAGGAAAAGCTGTCTCACAAATCTTTCTACCAAGTTGCTTTTCAGAGGATGCTGTTCATTCTAATTCTTTTTTCTTTCACAGAAACTCCTTGCCCCTATGCTTTTACTGTTTACCACTTACTTATATCAGAAAATGTAAATCATGGTAGGGAGATTAGAGAATGCATTCTAAGGATGTGAGAAACAGATCTCACTGCATTATAACACTCCTGCATGAATAATTTACCTCCCTTGACTACACTGCCATCACAGCTGTCCCGAGCTTCACATTGCCATGACTAGACTGTTCCTTGCACCCAAGCAACTGCTCTAAAGCTAGTTCAGATATGACTACATGGTACTGGAGGGCACAAACAGACTTACTGTGCACTGGGTTCACTGCTAGTGTCTCAGCAGGTGGAGACATGATCACAGCCAAGGCAGCTGCAGCCACAGATAACAGCATTGCTAGAACCCTAACAACTGTCCTTTCTCATGAAATCAGGTTGTAGACTGGGTAGGAAACAGCAGGATGGTATGGCTGCAGCTTCACTCAACTCAGAATATGTTTTGTAATGTCAGATCTATCTAAGTATATATCTATATGTTAAGTCTAAAATTATAAAAAGCAATCTTAATAATCTCGCTTGTCATCTCAGTAATACTCTGCATGGTTTTTCCCTTTATTGATTGTTTGGCTTTGTGATGCAAAAAAGATTTCACATTTAGATGTCATTGCGGATAATCATCAATGTAAAGGAAAACATTCTGACAGTCTGAGGAAATCTGACTTGTTTCCCTCCAAGTCCATTCAGAAAACATTGCTGTGGTTCTCTATTAAGATCCAAATAGAACTGACAGCACTGAACACAGTGTATGAGACTAATAAATGGGGTAGTGCAATCACTACCTAATAATCAGCATGTAATCATATGATGACTTAAGAAATCTACATGCTTAGAGTGTGAATCAATGTAGATATGTACATGCTAGGTAAGTGGATTGGTATTGAGGATAATTCTTCATCTATACATGGCTTAACATTTGTTATAAATTATCTCTGCTTGTATATGTTTATATTTTGTTGGTATATCACATTTGTGTCAAAGAATACATATGTCAACCTTTGTAATTATTTCTGTAAAAACCCAATAATTAACAGTGTTTTCAGCACTGTTGATGTTCTAGTCATCGTCTATAAGCTGCTTTAAAACATGAAGATGCAATTGTTTTCTTTTATGAGCATATTGTTTTCTGCTATGTCTTAACGTTATGCATGACTTAAGTGAAGATGGCTTGAAAAAGATGCTTTGGGAAAGATCATAGTTTCTTTCTGCATCAGGACAGGCTTCGGCTGCCAAGGTAGAGATTCATGACAATTATTTCATAGCTCCCGAAATATGAAAGTATGTAATCATACAGACTCCCTCAGCTGTGAAATAAATGTTGTGAGAGATGTAGTCAGAATTTGAGTGGTGATAAAAAAAATAGAGCTTTATCTGAGAAAATTACTCAAAAATACTCAACAAGAGCATATACAATACTGACTGCACTGAAATTGTGGCCATTTAAAAATGATAGGGTTATTGCATCTCTCACCATTTCTTTTCTGCCTCTGTGCTAGAAGAAAAGACTGGAAAGAATCTACAGTTTGACAAAGCTTTACACAACCTGGATATATTGCTGTCTTTAATTTACTGGCAACCCATCCTCAGGTCATTCTCTAATACCCACTAAGCTGCTTTGGGTTTTAGCTTATTGCATTTGAATTTAGTGTACACACAAGTGCAGAGCTTAGTTTCCTACCTATAACACAGTCAAAATACAGTAATATTTCCTTTAAAACTACTCTTCCGACTATACTCGTTGCTAACAAATTATTGTGGTATTTCAAGCAAAAAACAGAAAGGTTGACAAATCATTACCTTTTGAGAATCTGTGAAACAGCTATAAATTCATTGGCTTACTCACCTGTAACTCAATTCCTACTTGTCTGTAACTATTATGCTACTAAAGATTAGATACCTATTAAACCACAGTGCCAGGTTCTGGCCTACGATTTTCATAGGGTTTGTGCCACCTGTATTCTTACAGTATCACAGGGAACCAAGAACCACATGAACAAAAAAAGCCACTTACACTGAATTATTTGTGGTTATTACAATGTTTAGATATGGAGAGGCAAGAGTGTTTCTAGAGATGGAAATCTCTATCTGTATGCAGCTGAATCATAGAAAGGATTTTTTAACTCAGAACATCACAATATGAGGACAGGAAACAGTTTTCTTACCAATTATCCACAACATCTGCAGAAGCTAAAGTCTCTGGTACAATTTCTGACAGTGTGAAATTTTCAAAAATATATCACTTTTTAAAAAGCTGTATTTTACCTTCAAGATATGAGCTATTCCATGCATATTCTCCAGCACTTTGCATCTACAAGCTAGGCTAGAAGAGGAATAAATATCCGAGAATGAGATTCTATATGGTTACATGAGTAGGATCACATATAAACCAGATAATACACATTCAAGAAATGACTGGGCATGAAATGCCACATCTTTTTACAATATGAAGATTCCAAATGAGGCATTTGGGTCTGCCTTATTGGAGCATAAGACAGTGACTGTGCCTATAATCAGTGGTCACAATGTTTGCTTTAGCAATAGAGTTGATACCTACTTTAAACTGCTGGCAACATTTCACTTTTTACAAGTAGGACATGAATATAAAAGCGTGAACATGCCCTCATTTTTGGACAACCTTTGAACTCAGAGGATAGAAAAGATGGACAAGGCAAAAGGAGTTGGTACTTTTGAAAAGTGTGAAAATCACTTTGGTTGATTTTACACTATCTGTATTTACACACTTTTAGGAAATATTCTTCCAAAAACCTACTTCACATTGAATATTGTCAGTGACACCTAGAAAAATAGATGCCATTTGACAGCATTGAGGGCACGGACCCAGTCATTTGGGGTTCCAGGCAACTGAATCAAGTTTATTGAGAACAACAGCATCTTATATATGCAGTTTGAACAGTAATAAACCATCCTCAACCAATCACTTCCAAGTACTCCACAGAGCATGTACAATGGTGTTTCAGGAACTACATTTCCCAGAATATCCTTTGGCATTCTTCCTGTGATACAAACCACCACAGTGATTCACCAGAGTACTAAAGTCTCCAATAATAAAGGCATTTAAACTAGTAGGATGATTACAGTGAGGGCCAGTTTTCTTGAAGCAAAGCTGAACATGACATGCTGAAGTGTCATACTGTTTTCGTTTAAAGAAGGGCATTAGTGTGGTTTGTACAGTGAATGCTAAATAAATTCCTTTTGAATTAATTTTTAGTCAGCTGTTAGGTTATCTGTGACCTCAAGGAATAAAGTATGTATGTCTGTGGAGAACTGCTTTAGTAAAAGCTTTACTCACAACCAGTAAGCTTTTATGATCCTTTTCTAGTTGTGTGCTTCTTTTTTCTCTGCCCAGAAACAGTGGTTTCCCCCCAGCTTAGACTTCATACGTACTCTTAGAAGTGAAATAAAGAGAAGAAATTAAGAGATCTACAGATTCTGGCAAAGAAAAACCCCGAAGGGCTTACAATAACTAAGCACCTTTCTTGGAACAATTCTAAACAAGTCTCAGAACTGAACATGAGGTAAGCAGGTCTGTCTTAGTCTAACTGTCTTTAGGAAGTCTTCACTTGAATTCTCTTTAGCTTCCACAGAACACATGACAAAAATCTCAGGGAATCACCTCTTCTTTACAAGAGGGATGAGTACCAGTAGTTTACTCTATTCTTTCCTGCTAAGTCTTTAAAGAAATTCAGAGATTAAAAAATTGAGGGATTAATTGAAAATATATACACAACTGGCAATTCCTCTTAAGCCATAAGTCACATCCCAGTGATAGAGGCCTAAAGATGTTGAGGTGACATCAACCACAGAAAGCAGAAAAGTCTTGTTCTGAAGACCTCAGTAAGTTACAGGGTAACCATGAAGGGGCCAGCTTACCTTAGGAAGCATTTAGTTCAGCTCCATTGTTCCCTGGAAGCCTACACCTATAATTTTCCATGTATCCAGGACTGACCCAATGTGCTACCTTAGCTCCATGATTATTTTCCAGCTAGGACTGACAAGGACCTTGGCATCATGTTCTCTGAGTGACATTGACCTTTTGATAATATTCAGGTCACAGGCATTTAGCAGAATTGTAATTATTAGTTTTTAGATTTCTGGTCTTTACATATCAGTTAGGTTACTGGCTTCATAGGCAGAAAATTTAGATTCAATTGATTTCTGAAAGGAGTTGGTTGGGTTGACTGGTCATCACTGAGCAAAGGTGTCAGGGTGTGAGATACACATTAGTTTAATCCAATTTGACAGAGTGGAAGGTTTTGGAATGGAAGTTTGCAATTCTTCTCCCTCTCTTTCCGTCTCCCTCTCCCAATCTGCAGTGTACATATGGTTCTTGTTTTTTCCAAAGAACTGTTTTCTAGCTGTATCTACTAGATGTCACCCTTAAAAAAAAATTACTCAAATGCTCCTTGAATAAAATTTTCACAGCACAACACATATATTGAGATAAATAAACAACATCTTGCCACATGTTCTACTGATTTGAACTGAACTACATAGAATCAGAATAGTTTGGTTTGGAAGAGACCTTTAAAGGTCACCTAGTCCATATTTTGGAGATGTCCCCAATGAGAAGGGACATCTTCAAAAAGATCATGTTGCTCGGAGCCCCATCCAACCTGACCTGGAATGTTTCCAGGGATAGAGGATCTACCACCTCTCTGGGCAACCATCATTTCTTTCCTCAACAGCTGTTGTTTGTTGATGTTGCTGTGTATGTTGTACTAGTACAACTTTTTGGGCAATTGTGCTATAAAATGTAATTCAAATGACTCTTGTTTAAAAAAAAAGTCCAAAGGGCTAGTTAACAGAGATGAGACATCTACAGCCTCTCTTGACAACCTGTTCCAGTGTTTCACCACTCTCATGGTAAAAAATTTCTTCCTCTTATCTAGCCTGAACCTACCATCTTTCAGTTTAAAACAAATATCCCTTGTCCTATTGCTACAGGCATAACTAAAAGGTCTGTCCCCATCTTTTTATAAGTTCCCTCAAAGTACTGAAAGGCCATCTCCTTGGAGCCTTCTATTCTCCAAGTTGAACAACTTCAACTCTCCCAGCCTTTCCTCATGAGAGGTGTTTCATTCCTCTCATAAGTGGTTTGAAACTGCAACAATACACAGAGTATAAATAATGAGTCCAACACTGTGACTGCAATGAATAACTGAAAATATTGCCATCTAAATGAATTCTGTGCTGTAGTAAAACTACAGATGTTCTGCTAAATCATCTATGCAGTTATTCATATTATAAATACAAAGAATGATCCACTGTTAACAGACCTTCCTGGTAGTCTCATGTGGAGTCTGCAAACTGAGGCTCACTCATAGAGGAGCATGCAAATATTTCCCTTAGGAGTACACTTTGGAATTGAAGAGTGACTTGAAAATCTTATGAAAAACCTCCTGTGTTTAAAAAAGTCGTAAAGCAGGCAGACAGCAGGGCACTGAAGTCATCAGTCAAAAAGCACAAAATTGCTGTCCCATCTATTGCTGCTTTCTGTGCTTTCAGTCTTAAATACATATATGGAGAACCCAAATACAAGTATTCTGTCTTATTTCAGAATAAAAAGGACCAGACATTCACAGTGAGAACATTTCATCCCTTTAGCAGATATTAGAAACTGCTGGACTATTTACATATAATAGATGTGGCTCCATCCATCACTCTTTTAACTTTTTTCTTTGTTTGAATAATATTTAATCACAGCCAATATGTTATAGGAAAATCTGTCTGGGTACCTGGCTTCCTACTGGAAGTAATAGTGATGATAGAAAGCATAATTATTTGGGCCATGGCAAAGGCTTTTTTCTTTTCTAAAGATCATTAGGTTTTATCAATGTTATTTTTTCAGAGGCAATAATTCCTGAAACAAAAAGCCTGGCCAATTAAAACACTGAACTTTCATTTATTTTGCACCTGTCAGGGACAAAGACCATATACATAGGGAAGGGCTCCTTTGAGCATGAAGCATAAAATGTAGCTAGAAGCAGGATGTTAGAGAGAAGTTGTGGGCAGACTGGTGTCCATGGCATTAATTGTAAACACCCATTGCATTGCTCATACACACTTTTATTGCTCATGCTTGCAGAAATTATTAAAGCACAAGTGCTAAACAGATCAGGATTTTGACAGGAAAAATGTAGTGATAACTACTTGTACCCTTGTACCAGACTTCTGTTCTACTGTCTTGCATATAACTACCATTACATGTAAGGATTCTTTCTTGTAATATTTTGCATCAACACTGTAGTTCTCAGTGTGAATTTTTTTAAAATATTTTTTATTTAAAATAATATTTACCCAGGCAGGTTACATGGATGGTTGGGAAATATTATTGCATTGCTCTATGAACACACCATCTATTTTAAATGAATGGCATCTATTTTAAATATATGTTTTTCATTTCATAAGCTCAAATTGATTGTACAGTTCTGTAAAGTCAAAGCTATTAAAATACAATTTGTTAGAATAATGTTAACACTGTCTTCCACAGAAAGAAAAGTTGTCCAATTTGATAGTGGATAATATGATTTATGTTTATAAAATTCTCAATTAAACACATAGTTATGCTGACATAGTGCAACTATTTCACATGATGACAATTCGTTCCAGAAAAAAACTAATTGGAGGCAGACTGAAATTATTTGGAGCATGTCATATTTTTTCTGAATAATTTCTCCTAATAAAGAGATTAACTTTTAAAATCTACTCCAAAATATGGGATATTATGTAAACTATCATCTATTAAGAGAAAGGAATCTCAAACTGTATTCCATTTGGTACAAAAATTTAAACATGATGCATTTCAGCACTAATGTTGCTCTGTTGCAGTTTGCTTCATTTGGGTCAGTTAGTTCAAAGGTTTGATACACAGATATTCATGGGTACTTGGGAGTCATCTGCGTATGTTCCATGTTGGAAGCTATTAAAAATTCCCTTTTCATCCCTAGCTGCCATACAGCATAGAAAGCATTTGTCACAGAATCATAGAATCACAGAATGGTTTAGGTTGGAACGGACCTTTAAAGGTCATCTAGTCCAACCCCCCTGCAATGATTAGGGATACCATCAACTAGACCGGGTTGTTCAAAGCCAGATCCAACCTGATCTGGAATGTTTTCAGGGATGGAACATCTACCACTTCTCTGAGCAACCTGTTCCATCGCTGCTTCTCTCAACTACTGTTGTACATTATATTGATTGTATGTTGTACTAATACAACTGTTCAGGGATTGTGCTATAAAGTGATCCCTGCTTAAAAATCACAACAACAAATCCGAAGACATTTATTTGGATCAGCTGAGTGCTCTGATTTGCAGTGCCCCAAAATAATATAGTTTTATGAGAATGACATACGGAGAAGGGTGAAGGTCTTAGTATGGCTGAGAACAAGGAATTTACTTCAATATTTACTAGTGTCTAATTAGGAGGAATAAAGAGGAGAGATTTGGGAGAAATTGGTCTTGATTCTCTTGTGTCATTTCTGCTGCCTTAAATCTCTAGCCAAATCCTGCTATTCTCACTTCAGTTCCCATGAGTGAAATTTTACAACTTTCAGGTGTATTTCTTGCTATTGTTCTGCACAGAATCACAATAACAATTATTTAGTTCATTTCATAAAAGCAATATGAAAGCAGCGCATTCCCAGTAATATGTCGATGTTCAATGTTCTTTCAGAAGTGATGACTAATAACTATAAATCAAAGTAAATAAGAATAAGGGAAATCTGTTTTCTAAAAAAGGGTATCCCTAGATATAGTTAGGAATTATTTAGAAAAAAATGAATATTGGATTTCCTTTTGTACCCCCAATCTTAAAATGGCGTATTGTTAAGGTGATTATCCTGCCACCATTTGCACCTTTCAAAAAGTAATGTCTTTCATAAAAAAAATACACTTACATAGTTGGAGAGCCTACCAGAAGTAAGTTCTTTCTTGCAGAGATGAAGTAGGTGTTTACTCACTCTTCCTATTGTTTTAATTGATATTATTTTTATGCTTAAACTTTTAAACTGCCATTTCATTCTTTGAACCAAAAACATGCTCTCCAAGCCTATAGATTAAAGAAAACAGAATTTAACTTAAAGTAACAAGAAAAAGCATTAATGCACTTTTTCAACACATACATTGAGAAAGTTTTTAAAAGAAAGAAGTTTCCTACCTGACATATATGCCCAAATCTCAGAAACTTGGAAACCAGATGATCCTATTCTTTACCTCAATGATTTTTGAAGAATGTCATGTATTTATCATGAGACATTTGCTGGCAAAAGTCAGGAGGAATAGTAGCATTAGTTGTGAATTTCCTACTACTTGACATTTAAATTATACCATTTGGACATTATTCAAAATCTCTTGACATAGCTACAGCAGGTCCCATCCACTGAAAATAGATAGCTGGCAATTCAATGACAGAAGAAAAAGAGACGTAAAATGTTTGATTACAGTGATGTGTAGCTGCTTCGGTCATTACAATGTCACAGCAAGGTTATGAGACATTTCCATTTTTAACAATCTTAATGGGTTTAGGTCCTGAAGTCCTTATTAAATTACAGACAATTGGATTTGTCAGTTTTAGGCTTAGCCTATATATCTGAGATGGAGGAGTAAATGGTAATGTGATCTATATTGAGAGTTAAATTGGATGCTGCTAGTAGTATCAGTGGTAATAATGCCAGTTGTGTAACACATAAGTATGTTCTCTGTGCAGAGTTTTTAAGTGTAATACTGTCACTGGCTGAAAGTTTCTGAAGCAGTGAAATTGCTTAGTTGTCATTTACCCGTAAAGGCAAAGTGTGAATAAGCGCCCAATTAAAATTTATGTGAAGAATCTGAAAAAAATAATTTCATAAGAAGGATAAAATATTGATCTAAGTTTAAGGAAAATGTAGGAAGAATTAATTTTATACTTTTACAGTGTTTTCCAAAACCTAACATCTCTGAAATTTTATAAGCAGTTATGGGATATTTTTGTCTTGCCTTTTATGTACATGCCTGCATTCACTACCCAAGTAACCAAGTAATCCCGAATTTGCTGCTTTAAGGAAAACTGCCTACAGAAAAGTAATAGCAGAAAACCCCAAGAAATTACCTTTTTTATGATGCTTATTTCAGGTAGACATTCTCTTATCTTTGCAGGTGCTGGGGTCCATCAGTGCTGGCCAGTTTTGAAACATCACCTCCTAAGAGCAATTACGAGGTTCTCCACATGAGCAGGCAATTCCCAAATGCTGGAAGTCAAGCAGCGAGGCAGAAGGCCAGCTTTGCTGAACAGGGATCTTGTCTCAGAGGCAAGGAAAAAAGGAAGGTGTATGCCCAGTGGAAGCAAGGTCAAGTGACATGGGAAGAATACAGAGATGCTGCTTGCAGCGGTAGTGAGAAAATTCATGTGACAGAAAATCAACTGGAGTTGAAGCTGGCCAGAAATGTAGGGGACAATAAAAGAGTTTTTTCAAATATGTTAATGGCAATAGACAGGATAAAATATCATTGGCCTGGTACAGGGTGACTTGCAAGAAACGTGGGTAGCTTGCAAGAAACGTGGATAGCTTGCAAGAAACGTGGGTAAGAGCCCTTCCCAAATCTTGCAAGAAACGTGGGTAGAGCCCTTCCCAAATCTTCGTTCGCGAAGCCTAGCCATGAATGAATGAATGAATGTGAATGGTACAGGGTGAGGATGGTAACCTCACAAACAGGGACAGAGACAAGGCAGAGGTGTTTAATGCTTTCTTTGCCTTTGTCTTCAACAGGGATGACAGACCAAGGGGGTCTCAGTGCCCTGAGCTGAAGGACCATGACTGCAAGAATAATTAACTCCCAGTTGACCTGAATTTGTGCGAGATCTGCTACTCCAGCTGGATCCCTACAAATCCATGGGGCCTGATGGGATTCATCCCAGAATCCTCAAAGAGCTGGCTGATGTTATCGCAAAGCCTCTCTCAATTTTTGAGTTGTCTTGGGAATCTGGAGAGTTCTCAGTTGACTGGAAGCTGGCAAATGTTGTACCAATTTTCAATAAGGGCAAGAAGGAGGACTTTGTAATGTACAGGCCTGTCAGTCTCACTTCAGTGCCTGGTAGATTATAGAGACGGTATTGAAAAACATCTGAAAGACACAACCAGCAGGGTAGTCCTGCTTATCAAACCTGATTTCTGTTTATGATAAGGTAACCCACCTAACTGATCAAAGGAAGCCAATTGATGTAATCTTTTTGGATTTCAGTAAAGCTTTTGATACTGTCTCTCACAGGATCCTTCTGGACTAACTGTCCAGCACACAGCTGGATAAACATATGTGGTGGGTGAGCAATTGGCTCACAGGATGAGTACAGAGGGTAATAGTGAGTGGTGGAACTTCAAACCGGCAACTTGTCACTAGCGAGGTTCCACAGGGCTCCATCTTAGGCCCTGTGCTCTTCAACATCTTCATAAATGACTTGGATACAGGACTGGAAGGGATACTAAGCAAGTTTGCATAGGACACAAAACTGGGAGGAGCTGTTGACTCCCTCGAAGGCAGGGAGGCCCTGCAGGGAGACATTGACAAATTAGAGGACTGGGCAATCACCAACCCTATGAAGTTCAACAAGGGAAGTACCAGATTCTGCACCTGGGATGGACAACCCTTTATGTCCATAAAGACCGTGGAATGAGAGGCTGGAAAGCAGTACCATGGAAAGCTGGAAAGCAGTACCTGGGGGTCCTGATCAATGGCAAGTTGAATATGAGTCAGCAGTGCCCTGGCAGCCAGGAGGGCCAACCGTGTCCTGGGGTGCATCAGGCAAAGCATCACAGCTGGTTGAGGGAGGTTATTGTCCCACTCTGCTCTGCACTGGGGTGGCCTCACCTTGAATATTGTGTGCAGTTTTGGGCACCGCAATATAAAAAAGATATTAAGCTATTAGAGAGGAAGGCAAACAAAGGAAGGCAACAAAGATGGTGAAGGGCCTTGAGGGGAAGCCGTATCAGGAGTGGCTGAGGTCCCATGGTTTGTTCAGCCTGGAGAAGAGGAGACTGAGGGGAGACCTCATTGCAGTTACAACTTCCTCGTGAGGGTAAGAAGAGGGGCAGGCACTGATCTCTTCTCTGTGACCATGAGACAGAACCTGAGGTAATGGCCTGAAGTTATGTCAGGGGAGGTTCAGGTTGGATATTAGAAAAAGGTTCTTCACCCAGAGGGTGGCTGGGCACTGGAAAAGGCTCCCCATGGAAGTGGTCACAGCACCAACCCTGACAGAGTTCAAGAGACATTTGGACAATGGTCTCAGGCATGTGGTGTGACTCTTAGGTATGCATGATCCTGTGCATGGCTACAGGTTAGACTCAGTGATGGTTGTAGGTTCCTTCCAACTCAGCATATTCTGTGATTTGCACTGGTTTAACAAAACAAAAACAAAAAGGTGAGATTTCTAAATGTTTTTTTAAGATTTGTAAAAATAAATACCAGCATGTTAAATAAGTATAAATCATGTTTAAATACATCCATATATGCATAAACAGGATTTCAAATCAACTCATCTAAATCAATACTGAAATATTTAAACTATATCAGTTCAACACCTGAAAGTGAACTTGTATGCGATTTATATGGTACTCGCTCTTGTAAATCTATATTGTCTTTTAACTTTCAAGGATTAGAATTGTAGAATTGCTGAACTTAATATTTCCTGATGCTTTGCATATAATACATTTCATTATTAGAAAATATAGAAGGCAATAATTTTGGGGACAAAGGGGATTGAGCTATTCCATTTTTTGAACTTTTACTTCACATTTCTTGCTATGAATGTGTAAAATTGCTTAAATAAAAAAAAATTCTTACTCTGAGACTAATTTAGGACATAGACAAATTACTTCCAAATGCACAAGTAATTCCTACTGTGATTATTACCCATAATCTTGAACAACTCGTAAATCCTTTAAAATGTCCATTAACGAAATGTGCTTTCAAAATAGTGTTCTGAGAAATGACTGTACACTCTTATTTTTTGCAGAACTGGCTGCTGGTAATTTCTCCAGGTGTACTTTCATTTTTAGAATTTATGATTTTTGCCTTTGTCGTGTATTTTCATACAGCTGTGTTTTTTATATTTTTTTTTGTACTTTCCTTGTCTTTATGGAGACTAGCAGAACTAAACTATGGTGTACCTTAAAAATACAATAGCTAGAATTATAAAAGGCAAAGCAGTTTCTTGTTACAACCATGCTTTTAATGTCTAGTTGAAGTACTGTCAGACCATAAGTAAAGCTAGAGCGTGTCTTTGCCACCCCATAGAAGTAAATCTCTTTACCTGAGCTTTCCACTCAGTAAGGTACATTGGGAGAAAAAAAAAAAATCCCATCCTTATTCTGCTTTAGGAAAAGACTGTCATCATAAGAGTACAGAATTGAACTACAAACTACCATGTTTTTTTCAGTTTCTTTTTCCCTCCTTTGAAACCTATCTACCTACCTAGACAATTCCTTTTAAGGAAAAAAACAAATATTATAGCTAAGATAACCTATCTGCACAGTCACTTTAAGATTTTTTGAAGATGAAAGTATATGCTTATATCTTTTCTTTAGGATTATTTTCATTCAGCTGTGTGAACAAACGAATAAAGCTACAAAAGTGAGAAGCAGGTGTTAGAGTCACCAGTGAAACTCAGACATGGCAATATTGGCTGCTGTCACATCAAACCATGGGCATAGAAATGTCCACGAGCAATACACAAACCACTTTTTGGCATTTGACCTCCTCATAGTGCAGAAAAATGAAGGGATTCACAGGAGTCAATGTGCTAAAGATACCCTGAAGGAAGTGCTGATGAAGAGGGATTCTGCCTTACCTCTCTACACCTGGATAACCTAGATGTCTAATGCTGCACTAGACATAGATGCTTATTTTAATTTGAGTTTTACAAGCCTTAACTTCTCCTAAATTAGAACCATAAATCTTACAGTGACAACTTTATTTCTACCACTGTACCTTTTCTACACTACTTCATAACTCTTTCCTGTAGCAAAATCTTTCTTATACTGGTTCTTGGAACAAACTTTCTGCTTCAGCAATGATCTTACAAACTTCCTAAAGAAAAGAAACTTGGAAAATGCAAAAATCTAGCATTATTTTTTCCCCGAAGATATCATATAAATTGGATATGCTGTTATTGCAAACTATGGTTTTTCAACAGATACCTTAAAATTACTTTAATTGTAAACCCAAACCTTATTTTTATTTTCATAATCCTTATAGCTTGTTGCATGGCACCAAGATTCTGATTCTGTAGAAGAGGAATACATGAGCAAGACCAAATGCAGATTTTTGGCTTTCACATGGTTTTTAGTCTAGATTTCAGAACATTTACTATTGTTAGGTTAAAAAATTATATTTGTGCATTTCTCTAAACATTACATAGCTAGCTATCTCTGATTAGCACTCTATTTTTTGTTAGATTATACTTAATCAAATGTCTTGTTATTTTAGAGAATTATGGGGGGGTTTCTTTGCCAATGAATAACTTATGATGTAGTTTAATTCCCATATGGCTTTGAGGACTACATTGATACCTGAATATAATAGGTTTCACACACCTATGTAGAATATTTGGCTTTAAAAGCTGCATAGTAAAGAGAGGTTGCATTTACATTGCTCAGCATTACTGATAGGTAGCTAAAAACTGTATTAGCCCAGTGCCTAAGCACTCTATTTTCAAAAAATTTGCAATATATACTGCAGAATTGTTTTACTGAAAAGACATTTTGATAATTGACCATTTAAAGCTTTGTAGATACTAAAGCCATAATCATTATGATAAAAGAATGAATGAACAGTTGTTATTTGGTTAATGAATTAAAGACTAGAAGTCCTAAAGGTCCCTGACAGCTTGGCAAATATTCACTCGCTAGTATCTGGTTGTGTCAATGGCTCTGCCCATATAAAATTGACTAATTGGAGGTATAACTAAAGCTGGATATGTGAAAATCATAGAATTATAGAATATGCTGAGTTGGAAGGCACCAATCAGGATCATCAAGTCCAACTCCTGGCACTGTGCAGGACACCCCAAGAATCACACCATGTCCCTGAGACCATTGTCCAAACGCTTCTTGAACTCAGAGAAGATTGGTGCTTTGACCACTTCCCTGGGGAGCCTGTTTCAGAGATCAATCACCCTGTGGGTGAAAAATTTTTCCTAATATCGAATCTAAACCTCCCCTGATACAGCTTCATGCCATTCCCTTGACCCCTGTCACTGGTCACAAGAGTGAAGATATTGGTACTTGCTCCTCCTCTTCCCCTCATGAGGATGCTGAAGACCACAATGAGGTCTCCCATCAGTTTCCTTTTCTCCAGGTGGAACAAAGCAAGTGACAGCTGCTCCTCTTAAAGCTTCTCCCTCAAGGCCCTTTAGCATCCTCATGGCCCTCCTTTGGATGCTCACTAATAGCTTAATGTCTTTTTTATATCGTGGTGCCCAAAAGTGCACACAATATTCAAGATGAGACTGCACCAGTGCCGAGCAGAGCAGGACAATTACCTCTTTTGACCAGCTGGCGATGCTTTGCCTGATACCCTGCAGGACACGGTTGGCCCTCCTGGCTGCCAGGGCACTGCTGACTCATATTCAACTTGCCATCAACCAGGACCCTTTCTGTGGCACTGCTTTCCAGCCTCTCATTCCCTAGTTTATACACACAACCATATTTGCCCTCTTTCAGGCATAGGTTCTGGCACTTGTCCTTTTTAAACTTCATACAGTTGGTGAATGCTCATCTCTCTCATTTGTGGAGGTCTCTCTGCAGGGCTTCCCTGCCCTCAAGGGAGTCAAGAGCTCCTCCCAATTTAGTGTCGTCATCAAACTTGCTTAGTATCCCTTTCAGTCCTGCGTCCAAGTCGTTAATGAAGATGTTGAAGAGAACTGGGCTGAGAATGAAGCCCTGTGGAACCCTGCTAATGACTGGATGCCAGTCTGATGTTCCCCCACTTAGTATAACTCTTTATGCCCAACCTGTGAGCCAGTTCCTCACCCATTGCATAACATGGTTATTCAACTGAATGATGGACGTTTTGTCCAGAAGGATACTGTGAGAGACAGTATTAAAAACTTTGCTGAAGTCCAAAAAGGTTAAATCTAATGGCTTTCCTAGATTAACTGGGTGGATTACCCTGTCATAGAAGGAAATCAAGTTTGACAAGCAGGACTTCCCTCTCATGAAGCTGTGCTGGTTGTGACCTATGACAGCATTGTCTTCCAGATGTTTTTCAAAACTTCCTAGAATAATCTTCACCATAATTTTACCAGGCACTGAAGTGAGACTGAGAGGCCTGTAGTTTCTGTGTTCCTCCTTCTTGTCCTTCTTGAAAACTGGGACAACATCTGCCAGCTTCCAATCAGCTGGGACATCTCTGGATTCCCAAGAAAATAAAAAATTGAGAGAGGTTTTGTGATGACATCAGCAGCTCTTTGAGGATTCTGGGATGAATCCCATCAGGCCCCATGGATTTGTAGGGATCCAGCTGGAGTAGCAGATCTCGCACAAATTCAGGTCAACTGGGAGTTAATTATTCTTGCAGTCATGGTCCTTCAGCTCAGGGCACTGAGACCCCCTTGGTCCAATGATATAAAATCTCTGGGACTAGGCCAAAGTTTTGAGCTCCTCTTGTTTGTTCCTCATGAAGCATGCATTAGTGTAGAAACATTTCAGGTGAGGTACTTTGTAGGCAACACCTTGTGAAGCAGATTAAGGGATCCCATGAGTGCTCATTTCCTCAAGTTTTGACACACCATCCCCTTCTTATCACTGCCAAGCCTGGAATTTTCCCTTTCTGCTTTCTAAGTTATCAACAAGCCCCGCTAGTTCATGTGCTATAACTTTCTTCCCTCTGAAAAAGGTGCTTCCCATCCAGTGGGAGTAGACCAGTTGTTGAATAGATCATCCCATGGTCAAAAAACCCCAAATTTTTCTGATTATATGCATTGACCTGATGGATCTGCCTATTCCTATCAATATTATTCCTTGTTACCATAAGGATTGAGGAAATCACTACCTGTGCTCCTGATCCTTCAACCAACCATCCCAAGGCCCTGAAGTCTCTTTTGATCGCTATGGGTCATTCGTGCTTGTTTAGAGACATTTAAATTGCCCTCACTGCTCCCAACAACGTCCCCTCCATGCCTGATTAGCTGCTGAGGGCCCCTGGACGGGGCTCGGGGCTGCTGCTTCCTGCAGTATGTCCGGAATTTGGGGATATAGTGAGTAACATTAGTATTACCATAATAGAAATAATTTAGAATTAAAGCTTACCAGAATTTCCACAACTTTATATTGTATTACTTTATGCCTCAGAAAACCATTCCTTTCAAAATAAATATATTTATATTAGAATAAAAAAGAAACACGTGATTTTTCATTGAAATAAAAGAGATGTTAGTCTAAGGAAACATGGATTTTTTAAAGCATGAGTATCATGTTAAATGGCATATAAGCATAATAATAAAAGACATAACGTGCTGCAATTATTTTCTGTTGTTACGTACAGAACAGAGAAATTTGTAGCTGCTAGGACATCTGTGTTTCTAAGCTTCTTATTTAAAAAAAAAAAAAAAAGAATTAATAAAATCCTCATCTGTCAGTTTAAAGTGTCATGAGTCCCCTTTCAAATGGAACATTTGAACTGGGAATAACAGAATAACAAGCAAGAGAAAAAGTCTATTAAAAAACAATGAAAATATTCCAAAATTCTCTTGTGAGTGGCTAAGGCTTTTATCTGTCTGTCTTAGGAGACATTTTCACTGCTCAAATGCATAAGGTGTAGCACAGTGTTCTTTCTATCTTCTGTATCCAATGTGCCCTGGCAACATCGAGCACTTAGTCATTGTTTCCTGTTACTATACATGTGGTCTGTTTTTTCTTGCAGAGATGATAATTACAGAACTTATACTAAAAAACACATCTTAAAAAAGATGGAGAGCAAAATATCCCCAAATTGTTTACAGCCAGACAGTCAAAAAAGCAGAAGTGAGACCTGTCTCATTTTTGTACTCTGATTCACCTGGTCTGAATGGGGAGGAACAAATTTTACACTGGAGGTGGGTAGTACCACTTTTCTTTAAAAATGCTGGTAATAGCAACCTCGTACAGTGGCAGTAGTTTCCTAGAGTGAGCGTAGGCCAATCTGAAAGGCAGATGTCTCACACAGCAACATCGTGATTATGGCTGAGATAGGACCTCAGAAATTAAAGTCATTCCTAAGCAACACAGCTGTATGCAAGGGGCTTGCTCAGACACAGGGTTTAGTGTGGCTCAGTTTCTCACTACTGTGATGTGATGCTCTTCTTCCTCCTGGAAGCTCTGAATTGTTAGTGCTGTGCTAGTACAGGCCACTGGAATCACCAAGACAAAAGTAAGTATTCAGAATTTTACTTCATAAAAGCAATGTGTTTGGCCATGATGTCAGTTGCTTGACTGTCCCATAATAAACAGGAACTTAAAAGTTAAAAAGGTCTCCAGGTTCTGTGTGTAAGAAAGCCTGCTTCCAGAACTAACAGCACTGAGCCCAAGGGCAGAATGCAAGTCCTAGGACTTCAACAGTGTCCAGTGGATGCTGCTGGAAGCTTTATAATGTTCCTGCTGACTTATTCCTCAGTGTGGCAGATCTGAGTCAAGCCTTTTTCTACTACTTGTGATAGCGTCTGTGCTTATTTTGTGAGCTATGCTTATGACACATCGAAACCTATTCTTTAATATCTCCATACATTTATTCAATTAGCAATGGATAATTTGTCTTCTGATGACCTTTCTACTAAGAACTATTTTCACACCAACATTTTATTGCCTTTCTTAATTTTTTTTTTAGTTTTGGCTATGAGCTTTGGTACTTCTTGCACCCCAAGACATTACAAATGTCCAGAAGTATATGGATAGTAGGGACTAAGGATGAAGTGGAATGATCATATCAAGGCCTTCTTTTTTTATGCTTATCCACTAGCAAGTAAGAATAAAATGTAGAGTTGAAAAATTATATCTCAGTTCTTTTAGACATATAACCTCTTTGCATAACACCACCTCTACTACAGTAGTAGTTTCAATAATTTCCCCATTTTGAATTATGAGAATACATTTCTAGTAAAATAAAAGAAACCGGTAGTACAAACCAAAATTAATGGCTTTTTAAAATGTATGTTTTAAATGACTTCTGCAAGAAGGGCTAAGCATTTATTTTCATTTACAAATAGCAAGCACTTTGGGTTCTTATTATTCCCTATTATTATAAAGGCTTTCTAAAATAAGACATAATAGTTTAAAATAGCAGTTCAAAGAGCTGCTTGATACATTGAAATGAAAAGCGAGAGTATGAAAAATATGTTTCATTACTTTCAGCTGCCTCAGTGTCTTAGGCTACTATGTTTAGAGGGAGAAATATTACAAATAAAGTAACCTGCAGAGCAATTTTATGGTGGACTTTTCCCCTTGGTGAATACAGCCATTTGACAACTTTTTCCACATATGTGCATGCTGTACTGCATTATATTTGAAAATCATTTAGTGAAGGAAATGAAGAATTACAAGAATGGGCTGAATCTCAGCAGATGTTAGAGAACTGGTGTGCAGAAGAGGAAGCAATTATTTACTTCCAGTAAGTGGAGAATGCAATCTGCAATGGATAGTTGGATTCTACATTCATGGGCAACCAATAGGATATCTCTGATATAACATTGCAACAATTATAACTCTGTCTTATTTGAATCATAATGATGTTGCGGACTGAATAGCTTAAAATGTACAAAAAACTTCTGGTGACCAGTGTATTCCCAAACACTGAGGGGGAACAGACCACAACAAAAATTGCTGTTTCTTATTGTTTGGGTACTGCAGTTGTTTCCTCAATTGCAGAGTGTTATGGCCTTACGACCTTAAATGCCAAAGACTTAACTTCCTCATAGGATTGCTGTTCTTTCCCCGCAGAACAATTGCTTTTCTTTCCCCACTGCAACTCTTGCAGCCTATTCCAGGTGGTAACCATAGCAGTCCTTAGGAGATGGAAAATTTCCTTGCCATATTGTCTTGAATGACAACATCATTTAATTATGTCCTTTTTCTAAGTACATTTCATGGCAGTACCAGCAACCAGGGAGTTCCATAGGTAGGAGATGTATTTTATACCGTCATAATGTTGTGGTTCTTCTATCTCTTCTGCTCTGCCAACTAACCCAGTTTTAGTGACACCAGGCCTCTGTGAGAAGCAAAAACAGACCAAAAGGAAATCAGCTCAACTTTTATTGTGAACCATATAAATTCAATGAGGAGCTATTTTTGTACATTATAAAGAGAATATTTAACCTTAACCCTAGCAAAGAAATAATGACATTGTTCTGATAGTACCTTTTTCTACTATCATGTTGTTGGCTCTCTGTCAGGTGCTTTCCAGTATAGATGTGAAGAAGGGTTGCTTTCTAGGTTTATTTGATACAGTTTGCCGCTCCTTAAAGACATCATGAGGCAAATGCTATTTCATTAATTATCCATTCATGAATCATATATCTCCAGCTGAGCCAAAATTGTCACCCTTGTGAAAAAGGGCATGCTTTTATGATTAAAGCATTAAAGTTTCTCAGATATTTTCTCCTCTCTCTCAGAGCAATGACAGAGAAGAAGCCGAACCCAAATGGAAACACTGGAAGGAAAATAATTGATAGAAATTGTGTTTCTGGCAACTTGGAGTGAATGAGAATGAAAAATTATTTCTGCTGCCAGAGGAAGTCACTTTGGGCTAACAGATTGGAACTTCTTGCAAGAAAGAAGACTTGCAAACTTAGAAGAAAGCCTGGGAGTATGACCAAGGTTTCAGGTACACCTGGAACCATAAAAATACAGCACAAAAAAACCATTAAAGAGAATAGATGTAAGAACAAGTTTATTTATTTGAAAAGAAACTTGTAGAAATCAACTACACGGCAACGGGAGCAATATGAATCATGGCTGTTTCCGAGCCTAATTGATTATTAAAAGCTAAAACTTGGTACCAGATTTGAGCACAGGAGGCAGAAAACAACAATTCTGAGAACATTTTATTGCATAATTTTCTGCCCCATAAATTCTGTAACATTTTATATCTGAACCATGGAAATAATGTGGCTAATGTGTTTTATCATCTTTGAAAAAGAAAAACAAAACACAGTTATTAACAATCATTCAGTCATTTTTTCACTGCTGGTATCGACTAGAAATGTCATGATTGAAATAACTTCTATTTTATTTTGAAGAATCGTGTTTTGCTCAGGGCAATGCTATTTCTTGTAGTTCCAGTTATTTCTTGATGATTTCCAATTCTTCAACTGTGTTTAAATATTTAATAATGTCACTGAAGCTACCATTTAACAGCCTCTTAGAAATATCATTAAAAATCACATCAAAAATCTGTAAAGCAACTGATATAAGATAAAAATAGTAAGTTTGTGCCCCAACTTTTAATTTTCCTATTTGTAGATTTTTAAAGGCAATCTTAGGAAGATTCTATATCTGTTTATGCCTGTGAATGAGCATAAACACAATGAAGAAAGTTTACTCTGCATAATTTTTGACATATTAGCAACTGGAATTTCATGAGGCTGTGCTTTTGATCTAATCTAACTTCAGACTCCCTTAGTTTATGGATTTCAACAGCTTTGGAATATATTGTTAAATGAAATGTCACATGGATCGGTGTTTGTAGGTCGTGCTTCATGTATCTACAAGAAAAAATACTGGCAGAAGACTTTAACAACGACTTCTCAGAAACTTTTTCATTGTTATTTGCTCCACTTAAAACTCACATTTATCTAAGATAGTTATTGTATGTGATTCTTATGCATGTATTGTAAATAACTGCAAAGAGCAAAATTCAGCATTGAAATTAATTAACTTCTTACTAGGATCTTCTGTAGAGAAACACTGTGGATAAGTGCAGCGTAAAATTGTTTAGTCTTTTTCTGGCTGGGATACCCTTCCGACAGTAAATTCAATATTAACATATCCTCACAGCTTCCCCTACTATTACACACTGATATGCAAAAGTGAAGCACCTACTTGAGCACTCATGCTATAAAAGCACCATGGTTAGGGCTGTGACACTGCCTTATCATTATCTGGTGAATTCTGACCTTGAAAAACCCCACAACGTCCACTCAGAAAATACAGTGTCCAAGAGCCAGAAAAGTCCTGCAGAAGTCCTAGACCAAGAATTGTGAAACCTAGCTGGTTCCAGGTTACACTCACTGGCCCAAGGATTACCATTCTCTCTCAAGTGCATTATCAAAGGACAATCACAAAATATTGCAATTCACCTTGAAAATTAATTACAGTAACCCAGGGCAATGTTTATCAGTTTGTGGTCTCTGACAATCATGGATTGTAGATATCTGGCTGCTTAAACTATATGGCTATTCCTCTATTGTTACTCATATTAAATCAGACTGTAAGGCAGAGGGAATTACATCAAATATTTTTCTAAAGCTACATGACAGGGCAAGTATTTTAAATGGACACTATGAACACACAATAGGGAGAAATTATGTGACTGAAATAGGAACACTGTTTGTTTGCAGTTTGGAATTAAATAGAGTGAAGTGTTGTCTAACAAATACATTTTTATCTTAATAAAGTTGATGTACATTTGATGATTCCCAGTTTAAATGCCAGGAACAGATAAGTCCAGAGCTGCTAAATGACCGAGCAGAATGCTTCCAACATATATGGTGTCCCTCAGACACTGCTCCTGGGAGGCACATGCACATTCAGACAAGGGCAGTAACCACTACCCTGATGCCAAAAAAACCCAGGACATCTGGACTGAGTGTTTTCTCTTGGAAAAGAAAACACACTGAAGATGGCTGGCATCAGTTTAGAGAATGCATCAGTTAAGAGAGTGAGTCACTATCTGAGCCTTTTTGATTTTGAGGTGAAGAGATGTACTACTAAAGTGGACATGCAATTTCTCAGTTGGTACCAAATAAAGAGCCTTCAGATGCTGGGAAAATTTCTGCAGGAAATTGAAATACATTGGCTCTCTATACATTTTGATAGAAGATTTGAGGAACTAGAACAGTTCATTGAAAACACAAATGTTGTTGAAGTATTATTCTCACATGGAAGAGTAAACAATAGAAATATGACATCTTTGGATGACTAAATGCCAGAAAATGCTGTGAGAAAGGAGCGTGAGTAAATAATGATGCAACTAGTAGAAAATTTTAATTTTTTTATGCATACATTCCACACCATGGTTACAAAGGATACCTGCTTAATTTAGCACACTCATTACAAAGAGACTGTATGAAGCCCAAGCATATAGAGCTGTATAGATTAAGAAACAGACATCTTTCACAGTAACACTTTTTTTTTTCCCTTTTCAGTTTTAGAACTGGTTACCTTCCTGTTTTAATATAAAAGGAAGCAGCTCCCATAAAACAACTTTGCTAATGTTTTGCATGGAGCAATTTTTAACACATACCTCTGAGTGTGTATGTTCTATTTAAGATGTGAAAAAGTATTTTTCCTATTGGACAACATGAATATTTCACTCTGCAGTAGTGGTGAACTAATTGAAAAAAAATGATTCATAGACTCAACCAGGCTCTTATACAAATATAGTTCATTTATACAACAGCAGAACCAAGTACCAAAGAAAAAGACACAAGAAATCTTTGTTGTAATAACATAAACCCACCCTCCCAAAAAAACCTGTCCAGTTTGTTACACTAACACAACTTTTCCAAAAAACATCTATGGGGTTCTACCAGTCTAACAAAGACGAATACATCTTTTGTTAACAAAAAAAAATCTGGTTAGGTTTTGGCAGATCTGAGGGGGAGAAAATTCCCTGTGGATTTTTATTATTCTTAGCAATGAGTTGTAAGATACTACCGAACATTGATCATAAAGGATGAAAAATATCCAGGAATTTACTTTTTTTTTTAAAGTCCCATATTTGTACTAACAAAATGAAAATCTCACAGAAGAAAAGAAATAAAATAACATTACAGCTGATGTCTATATAGGACTTTCAGCAGGACAGGTGGTGTAATAAGCCTACAATAGATAATTTACAGAGTATTTAGCAAATTAAAGTACATTATGAAATTAGATGATTAAATAATTTTCTTGATATTAAAATAGAAATTAAGAATAAATAAAAGAGGTTTTTCTAGACCCAAGTAAAACTATATCCAGAATATGTATCTATATTATTTATAAAACAGATCTGGTTTTATGGAATAGCAAGATGTACCAGAAGAAAACATTTAGAATATTTACGAAACACAGAGAAAATTCCTAGCACTTTGACTATTTCCATTTCTTGAATGGAGAAAGAGGAGAGGCACAAAGATATTTTTGTCATACCTTTTCCAGAAATGGAACCAACTGAAATACTTGTACCACCTTGAAAACTGAAACTGCTTACTCCTTCTTAGCAGATTGCAAGCTACTGTCATGGATGAGAAACATGATGCACTCAAACATTCGGGTAACAGGTGGCATGGCAAAACTTCAGGAAGACAAATATCCCAGAGGCATCTAGCAAAAAAAAGTGGCGAGCAGAGTGCGTCATTTTAATTGGTTGTACAGCAGGTGCATTCAGTTTGAAGACTGGGGCAGTAACAAAGCAACTGTTCCCTATCAAAATTAAGTGCTTTTATTCTCCTCTTCCTCACACAACTTTTACATTTCCATGATTCCTTTTATTTCTGTGCAGTTTTTCAATTTATTTTCATGTAAAAAAGGAAAACCAGACCTGTTTTGTCTCTGTAGTTGGATGTGGAGAAACTTAGATTATACTCCGCCTTAATGATACTTGTTCTGCCACAAAGCTAAACAAAAAATTGGGCTAAAATGGTTCCTTTGTGTTCCATTCTTAGAGAATTTCAGTGGGCGAGAGCTTTCTGGAAGTGACTTACTAGACAGGTCAGAGACATGATACTTGTCTACCCAAACCACCTCATCGTTTCACAATGTCATCCATCTTCTCAAATACAAAATGCACAGGGCTAGTCATGAAAACGACTACAGTAAGATTTGATCCTGTTCTCATTAAAATCACTATTTTTCTACTGATTCCAAAGAACTTGTTTCAAAAATAGTGTGACAAGTAAATAGCACTCTTTCATTGTACAGTTTTATGGTAGCTGGCAGCCTGAATTGTGCTGTGATCTAGCGGCACTTAGTAGTCTTTAGTACACTGCAAGTATAGCTAATCCTGGAAACCACATGAGATGTGACTGTGAGGACTAAACAGCCTGTGCACTTGGCATTACTTCTAACCTATTTTTTCACACTCTATTTCTCACTGAGAAAACAAACAAATAAGCAAACGAGAATTTTCAGTCCATAACATAATAAAAAAGCTTGTACAAGCTCAAGCAGCAAGAGAAGGTGATAATTTTGCCCTTTTGTTAAAGTGTCAGCTTGTTTTCGGCTGCTGTCAAACACTTTGTCACAACAGATGCCCATCAGATCTGTTACATGGCAAAATGTTTTAGTACATCAAAGATAAGACGCATGATTTTCACATACTTATCTTTGAAATCTCCAAAGAACTTTTCATTATAACTGTGTTTGTTTACACCCACTGCAATTCCCTTTTATTCCCTTTAAAATTCTCTTTATCACCTTTTTTTCTCATGCTCATGTAAGCACATGTCAAAGTTAAGACATCTTTAAGAGTAACAAAACTTTAGGTCATGATTTTTTCCATGCTCACTTTCACTTGCTTTCCCTTTGGATAAACAAATTTACTCCAATGTCCTTTACTCCAGTTTACTCCAATGTCCTTAATATTGTACACTCATGACATAAAGAAAACCTGTTCCTTTTATTCTCTTCTTGTGTATTTCTTTACCTCTTAGGATGCCTACCTCAAGGAGGTTGATTAAATATAAATACGGAATGCAAGTGCTCCTGTTACTCAACAGCAACAATATTTGCTTTGGAAATGGCTCTTTTACTCTAGTTCATGGTGAAATAATTTTCTTCCAGATTCTCCTTTCTTTCCAGCCCTTAACCTCTAATTTTTTTTCTCCCTATTTCCTTATGGCTACATGAAGCATAATACAATGGCTCATGGTTTTTGCAGTGCATTATTCAGATGCTAGGTTTGGACCAAGTCACTATAATTCCTAGTTTTGCTCTGTGGCACAGTAAGAATAGTGTTGAAAACCATCAAAATTTTATTTAGGCAAATATACAATATTTTATCTGTATTGGTTATCTCTTCTGTCAGCTGTAGAACTTTTTATAAGCCTGTTATAATAAAATATATAGTTTATATTGGATTTGAAAGTATTTCTAGATATGCAACCATGTTTTTCAAGCTACAGACTCAATATGATGTTTTATTAACCCATGCAAAGTAATGACATCAAGCTGAGACAATTCCATGCTAGGCTGGAGTGTACATGGCTGAGTGAGCAGAGTCATGTCCTCAGCTAGGCTGCCATGGATGAAGGGAAAAAAAGACTATTTTACTCCTTCTATTCTGTCGGTGGAATTTAATGGAAAATGTATGCCTCAGCCAGGGGCCAAGCAAGCAGCCAAACATGATGTTGGCCACAGCCAAGATGACCCCTTCATTTGGCTGCAGAATGTCTGCTGCATAGAGCAGCACTTTGAAACAGCTGTACCAAAGCTTTTGGTGGATTGCTCAACGCAATAGCGAAGATTCTCGTATGTTAGAAAGTTGAGACAAACCAAATAAATGCAAAAGCAATTAATGCCCATTTCCATTATTTATTAGTTGTCACTTTGACAGTGAAGGGAGCCATCACTTGAAATCTTTTTTACAGACTGGAAAAGTGGCTTCTTTGGTTGGTGGGTTGAAATATTTTTTTTCCTTGCTATGCAGTTTAAAGGACATCTTATAGACATAAATATATCCATGAAGGAAGTGTTTTTCTGAACATGACATATGAATATAGGGGCATTTCAACAGATGTACGGCTAGCATTGGACTCTCATTAAAAGGAGCAGATATTGAAAAGATATTGCCACTAGTTATTGACAAACATGACTCATTATTGTCTTATCTGTTTTAACTGAATGCACATTTTACAAGACAGAAAACAGTTTTCTGGTTGTTTTAATTTCATTTAACTTGATCAATTATTTTAATCTGAAAAGAAAACCAAAATCTTGAAATACAATCTTAAAAGAGTTCACCTGAGGGTTTTTTAGTAAAATATACATCCCACTTCTGAAATGTGAAGACTGCAGAAAGATTTTTCTTCAGGGTAAGATTAATACAATGCACAGGGTCAGAATAAACTCTTAATTCCTTTTAAACAGTAGAGAGACCTTTGGCTGACTCTCCCTAGAGGTAAATTTCATCCTAGGTGCAGACTCCAGTTAGTTCATTAGATTGGGTATTAGCCCAGTCTCAGAAGCCCCAGAGGCACATTTAAATACAAATGAATTCAGAAGGGAACAATCATTGTGAGAACTAATGCTGCATTGTTTCTCTCAGGCCAAACAACAAGCCAAATAATTTCATTAAACCTTCTTCTACAAATTTTCCCTCACAAATTCCTACAGTAAGAGCATTGTGGGCTTTTTTAGAGTTTTAATTTGAAAGCAATGGAACTAATTCTTAAAAAGAATATTTTTTTAATTTATTCATTCCAGTGATCAATTATTAAAATTAATAAGTTATTTGTTACGTGTTTGCTTGGCTAAAGTGTTGATTGATATGCAGTTAAAATAAGCCAACTTTGAATGTTTTGACCTTCTCGTAGGTTCAGACTGTACACTGCTCCAAAAAATAGGGCTTATTCCAAGCATGGCGTATAAACTGGGCAGAAGCAGGACTTTTTTTGTAAGCTAAGCTCAGGCTTTCAAAGAGAATTACTTTCATGGGGTTTCTATTTCCTTGGTTGACCTTATATGGGACTATAGGCTCTTTTTATTTGGATGAAGTGTGTCTGAATTCTGTGATTTGAAATACCCACAGAAAGGTTAGCAGAACAACTTTAACCTTTGACAGTAAGAAGGTAGGAACATGTCAAAAAAATGCTAACTGACATAAACATAAGAAGATGACTGGATCACAAAATTGACCTGACTGTATTGTGTTCTCTGGAAGAGAAATACAACTTGACCATAATATAATATAATATAATTCAATTCCTATACATTATAGTGATCCACTAGTTGCAGCTATACTAATTGCTTGCAGAAACTTTGCTAATAAATTGAAAGCAGTTTCATTTAAAAGTAATGTGTTTTTTTTTATTAGCAGAAAAAAAACACTAAAACCAGAATTATTTCAGTTTGAAACAAAGAAGGCTATTTCAGCTTACTTAAAAATAATCAATCTTGTTTGTCACCAAAATAAGAAACAACTATGAACTAACTTAAATAAGCTTTCACAATAGAAAATGAGAACTCAGGTATAAAAATTATTTATATGGGCTGTAGGTCTTATATTACTCTATTCTTGAAAAATATCTCATCAAAACTTGAAAAGTAAAAACTGAATTGTTCCAAAATGCCTCTCTCCCTACAGGGAAAAAAAAACAAGAAAGAAAAAGATTTTGCTGTGTATATCTTATGTTCAATCTCAAATCCATTTATTTTCAAAAGGTTTTTAAATATTTGAGCTTACTGGGATATGTAACTACTTGCTACTAGTTATGGTAAATCTGAAGAAAATTCTACACAACTTCAGAGCATAGGGTTACAAAGTGTTACTTATTTTCCCTTGTGCTGTCTTTTTCCCAAGCAGATCTTTATTCTGCAGCATGTATTGAGGGGTCATGAAGAAGGACCAGTATTTTCAGACTGCTTTTACATGCCATCTTCACAGTTATTCTTAACTACTTTCAAGGCTGTTTTGGGAACTGAAAATGAACCTTTCAATTGACAATAAATGATGCAGTGCAATCACATGCCAGTTCCTGATCCACAGGTAGAAAAGAGTGCTCATTTCCCATCCCCATGCTGCACACGTAGAGGTGGTAACAGCCAGGTTTGTGTGCACAGCAGGTTTATAGGATTTACTGTGGTACCTGCTTGTGCAGTTCACATGTGTACTGAACCTTTTCCAACTTTGTGTGTAACATGCATTCTGAAAATCCATTTTCCCTGGAGATGCAGCTGAAGGATCAGACTGATCTTTGGTTAGATCTTCAGCTGACTACCCCATAAGTAATAGACATGACACTAGCAGGCTTTGTGAGTTAGCCAGCTGCTAGTACTTCCCTTTAAATATCAGCTGGCAAAACCAGTCTGCAATAAGCTAAAGTCTGATTTATTTGGCCAAACCACACTTAATTCTTTGGTATGTTAATTCAAAGGAACCAATATGGGCATGCAAATACTCTTACCTATGCTTGCCATATCTCTTAAGCTACTAATCAGACCTTATTTAATGATTTCTGCTGGTCACTAGCCCTGGTCTCCCAGGCAGCCAACTCCATGTCACTGAGTATCTCTTCTCTGGTTTCTCTCCGTGGAGTGCCTTCATGTGCAAACTCTCTCTGTGCAATCATAAAAACCATGGTTAAAACTATGGCTTCTCTCTGCGACTTTTTGTTGAGATGATCTTTTACTCAGATCAGCTTGCTTCCTTTCAACGTCTTTTGAAGGAAGTGAGCTACCACAAACAAGGGCATGGCAGTATGTAAAATGACCTTAACAAAGAATGCAAACATTTGCATTTTCTTATGAAGGAAACTGATTACACTTACCATTACATTCTTAGTAGTTTCTTCAACCTGTATATACACAGGGACATTATAGCCTTTCAGATCTTCCAAGTCCTATAGTTTATTCACTGATGAATATCTGATCAGAAACTGAAGGACATTTGAAGAACACACACTGTGCTCAGTAGCTGGATTTTAAACATAGCATCTGCATATTTGTTTGATGTAAGCAAAGGGGTCCAGTACCTGTACCACCCTGAGTACAGGTGAGGGTTATTCCACTCTTCTTCCTTACTGAGGAACCCTTCCATTGTCCCTGTCAGGACAACACAGCTGCATAATCTGCACTAAATCACGAACCAGCTGCAAGCTGTGAGCAGCATAAGAAAAAGCAGAGGAAAGACTGAATCAAGTGTTCCGCTGATACACCATTTGACCAACATAGTTAATACTTTGGCCCTAAGGTATCTTTTAAAAATTCTGAACATAGGACAGCCTAAACATCTGAAGGTTGTGACTGCCCTCAGGTAACTTGGTAAACTATGGACAGTGGTGCTGGAGAAACTTTTTAATCTTTAATCTTATCTATCCACTTCAATCTCGCAACAAATGACAGTCTTGCCAACTGTTTTTCATCTTAGATAATATGGTAAGCCAAAAATGGGGGAAATTAGAAGACCAGATATAAATACCTATATTTGCTGATGCTTACTTTTATGAGGTTTGAAAGTTTTCTTGTAAAAACCCCCAACTTTTGGTCATCTAATTCCAAAACTTTTTTCAGTCAGTTAGGTGGATTCATCTCTAAAAACTAACACAGTAACATTTCCTGATGTGTAACACTGAAATTTTTATTTATTCCTGTCAATATGTATAATAAGAGAAATGTACAAAGTGATCCATAGTTACCTGATAACAAATTAATTCCTTTAGATTTCTTTTAAACTTCTGATCTCATTAGAGCATTTTTTAATATCTGAATCTTTGTTACAGATTTTCGTTATTTGCAGCATTCTTCATTTGAACAGTATAAGGAAGGAGTTGTTTTGTTCAAGTAGTATATAAATTAAGTATTTTGAACTACATAAGTATTTCATATTCTAAGAATAAGTTATAGTTAATTCAATGTCAGTATAATTTGAAGTGATGTCAGCTGAAGTATGTGGCACTAATACTGTTCTATGCAGTTCCATTCCTTAAGGTATAACATTAAAAACTTATTTAGCAGCATTCATGAAGTCATTGATCGTCACTGTGTATTAGAAGAGGAGCATATTTCAAGAAACATTCTTACTTTTGTCAAAATAAAGTTTAGGTTCTTTTTAGAAACACAGAATTTAGAAATAAAAATTGATACAGTTATGTGTCCAAGAAAGTAATTAGCTTTTTTTAAGGAAAAGTATGTGTATTTATTGCTATAAAATTAATAACAGCATATGTATATACATTTATCATAGCAGTAAGGACAAATTTTAATTTCATTTTCATTTTGTCTCAGTTTTGAATAGTGTGTTATATAGTGCTATACAGTGTAAAAATAAATAGAATATTTTCAGTAACATCACTTTTTCAGAATCATCTGATGCTTACAGCAAGACTTACTAGAGTTTTAGTAACAAAATTCTCCTGTTCCAGAAATCAGTATCTTATAGAACAGAAAAATACTTAATTTCTGTGGGTCCACGAAGGACAAAAGTTGTCCTATAGTACTCTGCTGAGCAGTACATTAAAAGAAGGAGAAATTAATCTTGGAGTCAAGCAAGGGGCTCAAATTTCTCATTATTACATACATAAGCATTTTAGGTGCCTGTCAGTCACAGTCCAGTTTCTCAAAATAAATTACATTCCCTAAATTCCTGTATGCCTCAAAACGAGGTCCCTGGGGAAGGGATTTAGAGCATAGTTGTTTATTCTAGGATGTGAGGGAGGCATGTCTCCCAGAATCACAGAATAGAATCACAGAATATACTGAGTTGAAGGGACACAAAAGGATCATCGAGTCCAATCCCTGGCCCTGCACACGACCATCCACAAGAGTCACACCAGGTGCCTGAGAGCGTCATCCAAATGCTTCTTGAACTCTGTCAGGGTTGGTGCTGTGACCACTTCCCTGGGGAGCCTGTTCCAGCACCCAGCCACCCTCTGGGTGAAGAACCTGTTTCTAATATCCAACATAAACCTTCCCTGACACAGCTTCAGGCCATTCCTTTGGGTCCTACCATCCTATATCTAAAAGTTGGAGACCTAAGGTATTTTTAAAAAGAAAAATCAACCAAAGGCATTTTCAGTTCTGACTTTCAAACACAGCAAGAACATTTCATCTCTTTAACAGCTGAGCCTAGGATGTAAATTCCGTTGAGATGTATAAAACTTGTACACAATTCTTGCTCCAGCTTGAGTCCCTTTCTCACAGATGTGTCCCCACACACCACGTCAAAAGTCCAGTTTGGTGTTTTAATGCAAAAGATTTACCATAAATGAAAATACAAACACAAACGAAGCTTTGCAGAGCCTGCAAAGACTTAATCAGGAAATAGTCATTAAGTGAGGCAGCTCAGTCAAGCTTCCTCAGCTTTCCAAGAAGAAGATCTGTAGGGAGGAGAGAGCCTTTCAATATGGTAATCATGAATTGTGTTAGACAGGTAAGTATTACACATGTCCCCTCTATCATCAAACCTTATTCTCTTTCTCACTAGGCTGTTAAATTTCTCACTAATTAGAATTTGTGATGAAGGAGGCCGAGAAGGGATTCGGCCAGAGCTGAATATGTCATTAAAAAATCAACATAGAATCAGTTAATTGATATTAACACCTATCTCTGCCCTGTTGATTTAGTTTTGAAATCCAAATCCAAATTTCTTCTAACAATGTGCTTTATTTTGCAGCTTTTTCTTTGCTCTCTTACTTGTAGCAGCTACCAATCTGTCACACTAACCACAAAAGAACTGTGCATTGCAAAGAGATAATAAAACAAAAAAACCCACTGAAGATGAGGTAAAGAGGAGTGAACTTAAAAAAAAAAAAGAGGCAAGCACTAAGAAGCTTTATTTGTAGTTCCTCAAGTTCTTATAACATCCCTCAATTGTAATCATACCATTCACATGGTGATTGAATTATTTGATTGATTTTAATCACTGACTCTGTCAAAGCTTTGGTGAAAGATTCAGATCTTTCCAGGGAGCTCCTTTATGCATACTAAAACTTTGTTGATTGAGAAATGAGATTTTTACAGTTAGTGTTAAGGTTTTATGGACACTTTTGCCTCATTTTAAGGTGTAGGTAAAACACCTCTACAATCCTTCAGCTGCCTACCCCTCAGTTACAGAGACACTGATTTGAGACATTATATTTCTGCACCTCACTGTGCGTAAAGACTAAGTGGTGGCAGTATTATTTCAAACAGCTGGTGCAGCTCACAAACGTAAAGTTCAAAATAAAGTAAGATTGGAAGAGTCAAATATGATCTATCCAGCTCAGCAAAAGCCATGAAGTGGCCATGTCATGGTTTCAGAAGACAAATAAATGTGGTTATGCAGAAGCAACTCTTTTTACAATCTCATTGTTACTCAGCCTAGACTAAGACTAGTTTGGTTATTCCTGTGTGTGCCTTGTGTACATCGTCACATCAAATCATGGAACAGTGTTTCTCTAAACAAGCATGACTTAGACTATAAACTAACAAACTACATGCATACAAATTTATGGATTCAATCTTGATCATTGGATGCCTAATCAGGAAGCCATGACATTACACTTTTAAAAAGGTTTCAGAAACCATTCAAAGAATTAGTGCATCCAGTTCTGTGGTCTTCAATTTCAAAAGAACTTCGGTAAATTTAACAGGATTCAGAGGAGTAAGTTGAAGTCTGCAGGGTGATACGTCCAATAAATACTAATTAACTTTCATTTATTTAATTTACCATAAAACATTTAGGTGATAACTTGGTCACAGTGAACCAGTGCATACAAAGAAAGATAGCTGATGGAAGTTCAGTGTACTTAAATAGACACAGATAGTGATAAAAGTATAAAGGGATAAAACAGAAGGAAGCTAAAGCTAGCCAATTTACTTTAGTTATAGTTAAACAGTCAACAGCAAATATAAGTGTCAATGGAATGACATACATGGCAATCTACCTATCAGTCTTAGATGTTCAATCAAGTCTAATTTTTCCTAGAAGACATACATCCTTTACACTAATGCCATGGGCTTGATGTCCCATTGCTCAGCACATAAAAAGGTTGCAAGGCTGAACAGAGCCACTGCCTGACTAGGGAAAGGGATGGGTAAAAGCTTGACAAGAACATTGACCACTGCAGGCAGGCCTAATGAGGAGACAGCAACCTCTCTTTCCTCATGGCACATTATTTAGGGTTGTAACAATGAAGATCTGAAGGAGAGAAAGCAGCTTCCCAGGCCCCCTTCCTGAATAGTAGACATTCAATGCCTTTTACCAAGGACAAAATTTAAATTTTAAACAACTGATTGTATATGTTTAATATAACTGTGTGAGGAAGACAGCATATGCTATGTGTCTTATTAGATGGGTCATACCAACTGGTAGTTTATGGACAAGCTCTTGACAAGACATCCCATTTAAATGCTGCTGCTTTCTCCAATTGTTGTTTCAGCTTTTTTGAAGTTATCAGAGTATTGTAAACATAGCAAGTTTTATACCCCTGTGCTCCTTTCCGCTGCTCTCCCTTTGGTAACCTGTATGAACTGTCATTGCTTATCAGACCATTGCTAATCCTGTTGTACTGAGAAGCAATACAAAGGAGAGTGAGGGAGGGAAAGAGGAAAAGAGGCTTTTCTCTCTCTCCCCCTTTCACTTCCCTTTTCACATATTTAGGCACAGAGTTAAATATCATTTGCAAAAGCAGATGGTAGTCTTTCATGAGACATCTGAATGAGGCATGGGAAAATCTGCAAATATTAATAACTGGTTGTTTTCAAATAGAAAAAGAGCCTCACCATTCTCTTTGAGGTATAAATATATAAAGAATATCCAAAACTGTGTTTTGACTGTGAAGAAACTGCAAAATAGTTTGTAATACCTGTAGGCAGTAGACTGACTACTGCTATGGGAATAGCCTCAGTTGTGCAATCTGTTGCATACAGCATAATTATTTAGGATCTGTTTGTCACAAGCATGGGCAGCGTTGTGAAAATGAGTTGTAGGAATGAAGTTCATAAACCTTAGAGAAACCAGACCCTATGACAGCTGAGCTGTTTAAAACATTTTTTTTTTAAAGCCACAACAACCTTGCTTGGCTTCAGCATACACTACACTTAAAGTTTCTGTGTACTAATGAGAATCTCTAATCAGGAAGTGTATTTTCAATTAGGTACTTGTTCCAGCTGTACTAGGTGCTTACAGTCACTACAGAAACCATTAACTTAATAAAAGGAATATACATTTCTCTAGCACAACTTTGTAGATATTATAAAGTTTATACTTCTAAGGGACTAACTGCCCTTAAAACTTGTGAGCCATCTTTTCAGATTAGGCAAAGTACCTACACTACAGGAGAAGCAGAATTATATGTGAGTGTGGGAAATTATACCTGTGTTTTTTGGACAGGGCCATGTGGATATCAGACAGGAATACTAAACTATTTTTGATACATACCTAAATCTCACAAAGATTCCTGAGTCTTTTGTCACATCATCATTTACTGCAGCCACACACAAGATGGAGCCGATCCACTGAGACACTGGGATTCCCAATCCTGTTAAATGCAGAAGGAAACTTCATCTAATCTCTTGTTTAGGAAATCACTATCTCCTTTCCAACAACATGCAAATCGAGCAAAACAACGAAAACTTTGTCCCCTACTACTGATGAAGAACAGGGAAAATTTCTTGGATTTCTTCACCTGTTGTTCATCCGGTGAGGGGAGTCAGTCCTCAGGCTCAATTCATTTATCACTGCCCCTTACTTTAGCTAGTATCTCATTTATCTGATATTGAATAATGCTCATGCACAACTGTGTACATAGTTACATGTGAGATATCCCATGAGTGCTGGTCTGTCTATTAAAAGACAACTGACCTGATTCAAAAGAAGTCTTGTCTGAACATCATTTATGGAGATACCAGTTATAATGGCTATGTTGTCATTACTTGCAGGAGATAGTACTTAAGATTATATCCTGACCAGCAAGTGAGCAATAATTACTCTCCCAAGGATTAAGAAGGCAAAACAATCCTCATCCAGGTGCTTAGCTTTTATTAGGAAAGCCTGGCAGATGCTAGCACAACTCTCTGTACACTTTGCTGAAGCATCCATGACATTTACACTGTCAGTGGCTACAAAGAGTGAACTTATTCCCTAAAATCCCCTTTCTAGAACACCGAAAGAGATTTCTTAAAAGCTGGGTCAGTTCTCCAGAGGGGGTCTGCAATGCTTTATTTTTATTATTCTGAAAAAGCCCTGTCAATTATGTGCAGCAAAACACTGATTCAATTAACAATCTGTGTCATCTGAAAGTACTTAAAGATAATTTCAGGCATTCACACTGCACCTAAACTGCAACCTTGTTGCTTTAGTCTGATGTAGTTTATTTACAGCTTGAAATGACACACCTGTTAGCAATCACATTTGATTTTTAAATTCCATTTTTAAGGCACTTTAGGATGTGATTAATGAATAAAGGCTAAATTAAGAGCCAAGGACTCTAATTCCATCTTTCACTATGAAGTTTTCTGTAACTCCTGACTCAATAACAGTCAGCTTCCAGCTGTCCTATTTACAAACAATCTCTCTATTGACAAAACAGTCTGTCACTAGCTATTTAATGCACTGTGATGATGATCTATATGGTATTAAAAACACTGCTGCTGTGTACCCCTCTGGGAAAGTGACTGTTGTGTACTATAGTTCAGTCCTTGTTGTTGAGTGGCTTCTCCCATGAAAATAGTGCTGTTGCTTGAATAACAAATATCATCCAGTCCTCACAAATAAGTGGACCTCCTGAAGCTGTATCCTGACAAAGTAGGAATTTCCCCATGAGCGAAAATTCAGATTATTTGTACTGTACAATTTTCCATAAATTTTAAGTATACAATGTAGTGTTTGTTCACTTGTACAACAGAGGAACACATGTTCTCACAGGACAGAAGACTGACTCCCTTCTTCAACTGCAATACTAAACAAAGCAACATTGTTATAAAAAAGTAATTTTTTTCCAATCTCTGAAATTTTCAGACATATATTTCGTATGACAGCTCTGTTAGCATATCTTAGAATAGTCTTCTTCCTGTGCAATAATATTACATTGTTGGATGATGTTAATTTTTTATTTGCAAATATCACCATAATTTTCTCGTCTGGTGCTACAGCTTCGTTAACTTGTCTTTCTGAGGGTGAGTTACCTAATCTAAACATTTAATTTTGCAAATCTTCCTGAATTTCCTATTGCTTTGAGGCGCAGGCTAAGGTTTTCACAACGAACTTCTTTATTGCTGAAATAACTATAGACTCTTATCTAAGCAGTGCTGCTTATCAGTATTCTGAACAGAATCTCAGCCTCTATGTACCCCTGAGGCATTGCCCTTGAGGCATCACCATGCTTTGTCAGGGTGCTCTTGCTAACTCATCTTTCAGTATTGCTGCTCAATGGCGTAGTGATTTTATGCTTGTGCTCTTCTACTGTCATGGAGGGAAGTATCACAGCCTTGTTGGAAGTCACACTGATGTGCCTCATTATCCCACATCCCCAGTGATTATTCTGTCAAAGGAAAATGTCCAATTTCAGTAATTTTCTCTTTCTGATCAAATTATTGTCCTTTCTAATTCTTTTTTTACTCTGAGTTGTTTTGCTAAGAGTAATTTCCAGCAATTTATCTTTTTAAAAATAATAGATACCTATTAGTGCAAAATATAATCCATGCCAATCTGAGAAAGGTCTCTACATAATACTTGTGTTTTTCTGCTGATATACCAGACGCAGGCTGTCACCTAGTGAAATCAAAAGTATTTCAATGCCAGGGATCTTAATATGTGCAGAGCTGGAGGTGATGAATGGTCACCTTGTCCAAGGTCATGTAAACTATGCAATATTGACAGCTGCTGTGGAGCTCCTACTGTTGTACTCCAAGTGAGCTATTTTTGACTGCTGTGAATATTTGGTATGAATTGGAATGTCTTAAGATACATCAGAGCCTAAAGTTATCTTCTATTTTTCTGACAATCTCAGACTAAATGTTGACATTGGTCTTACCCTCTGTGAGTGAGAAAATTTAAGAATTCCGTTACTGTAAAAATAAATTAGACTAATACAACTACAAATATCTTTGTTATTCTAAAGTTACGCATTGGTCAGAGGTTAATAATGCCATTTTTCTCTGCTAAATTGCTTTACTTGAACATGAGCCCTATGATATCAGAGTCTAGTAGTGAAGAAAAGTGAAGACTGGTAGTGAAGACTTAGCAAAGGTTGTAAAATAGACTGTAATGAAAAAGGAAATAACTAGTAGCTTGCATAAAAAGGTGAAGATTAAGGATATATTGTGAAACCCCGTAAACTTGATAGATCACTTACATACAACTTACAAAAACAATTAAAAAAGAAAAAAGCAATTCTTAATTACAGTAACAACTCCAGACCTTTAAATGTCCCTTCCAACTCAAACAAAGGTGTTTAAAGTTGCTTGGCAAAGGCACAGCAGAGCAATAATCTAGTTTCTAAAATGCTTCTAACCTGCTGATGTTAATAATATTTATAGCTCTGTTGAAAGGCCTGTAAGAGAAACTCTCCCATTTCATTTTATATACATCTTGAATATATATTGTTCCCTTTTGCAGTTTAAATCCCTTGCTCATTGCTTCCAAGAATGTTAGTAAAGTATATCCTCTATACAATAGTATGTGCGTAAACAGATAGGTGGAATCTTAGAATTGATTCATTTCTGTAGCACACTTCTAGTTCACTGCCACAGAACCAAATCACTTTTTCCCATTGTATTGGTTACACTCACTGTCTTTTCTTGCTTACACTCTATACCAGGACACTTATAGAATGGTTTGAATTGGAAGGGACCTTAAGGATCATCTTGTTCCAACCAGGGACACCTTCCACTAGATCAGGTTGTTCAGAGGCCCATCCAACCTGGCCTTTAACACTTCCAGGGATGGGGCATCCACAACTTCTCTGGCCAGCATGTTCCAGTGCCTCACCATACTAACAGTAAAAAATGTCTTCCTAACATCTAATCTAGACATACCCTCTGTCTGTGGTCCTATCACTATGTTACACCAGATTTTGCAGCTGTCAGCAAAACTGCTACAATGTAGAGCTATGGTCAGGTAGGGACTCGTGATCACCTGGTGTGGCACAGGCCAGACCGTGAAAACTAGAGTTCAGCATTTTGGATTACAGTACCTTTCATAGCAAACATATCACAATTGTAAATCAGCACCTTGCTTACAATCATACCTATTGAACAACTAAGGATATGCAAAGTGTTGCTATGAACCCTATAAGAGTTGCACACTTTGAATTAAGGAGTTAGTTTCAGAATTCCTGCTCTGAATCTAATGTGTGTTCTTGAAAGAGGCTGATGGCAAACACAATGGGAACACCGTTCCTACCCTTCAGAAATTTAACCAGAACCCAAGAGACTTGAAAATACATTTCTGTTTTTACTATATATGTTTTTTAGCAAATACCTAGAGTGAACTCAATGGGGTGCACTCCTTGCTGTACTCTGCTGCATTTACTCTGGTAAGTCTCAGTAACAGATTTTGTTCTCTACAGAACTGAACAGCAACTTTAGTCTTGGAGCAGTAATTCTGTCTGGTAGCTGAGAAAAGTCATTACTCAGTTTGGAACAGCTGAAACAGAAATACACATATGCGCAGAACACATGGACACACACAGGAAAGCCTTAGCAGACTGTCAACTGTTCAGGTTCTCAAACATTTGCCCCCAGATCCCTTGGAAGGGGACTAGCAGCTTCAGGATCAGGATCATGCACTAGATATTTTGCGGGCAGGATCAGGAGGACAAGTTTGTATGAAGAAGTAGTTCTAGTTATTTCTTTGAAAGTGCTCCAAATGTCATGAAGTTTTCAGCTTTCAGGGAAACCTAACCAGTTTGCAAATGAAGTAGATATCATCTTTCAGCAGCTAGAACTTCTGACGTGTCCATCTCATCAAACACAAGTACACAGTGTATGCACAAACATGATCTATATTAAGATTGCATGGGCATTACAAAGCTTTTAGGTATTTGACACAGCTCTTAGTGTGCAGGGGGATGAGCAGCACTTGTCTCTGTTCAGCAAGGCCTCAGTGTGTCAGCTGGCCTAGTTACATTGTCTTCAGGGGAATTTGACTTACAGTGCTGCCTTTGTCTGTTCTCTTCATTAAAAACAACACAGAAATCTCTCAGGGCAAAACAGCCCGTGATGCAAATGTGAAACATCAGCTTTGTGTGGCCCAAATGCCTCTGGGAAGTCTCCGAGACTTTCATATTAGGAGCCAAAATTCTAAACAGATTCTCACACATTTGCATAGATTTCCTCATCACCACCACACTATATTCCACAGCAGTAATAGGAACACTTTGTACAGCAAGAGCTTCAAATGTACAGTAGGTCCTTATTTTCAATATACCACACACGTGTACCACTTCTCACTTTTGACTTATGCCCATCTCAGCCTTACTCTCTGCCTAAATGAATCCACCTGCACCTTCTTTTTTTTTTTCATTGAGTCCTAACACCCTGGCCTTTACCTGGGAAGCAGGTTTGTTGTGAGCACTAATGTCTTTCCCTGCTGTGAAACCACTGTCAAAAGTAGTGACTATTTTGCATAGTTTTCCCTATTTGAACATAATAACCATGGTAAACATTTTCTCCAGCCCTACTATTTAAACTATTTTTAAATGAACTAAGTTAGCAAAGTCAGATGTTATTATGTCTTTATTTGTTGTGGTTTAAATACATCTGAACTGAGGTGGACATATGCCAGACAATATACGAGGTTATTGGTTCCTTAATTTAGGGCCTGAGAGAAAGATGCCCTGGCAATCTTGATTTATAGAACTAAAGGCTTTCCGAGTTGTGGTCTCCTTAAAATTCACTCCTGGCAGATGCAAATTCAATACCAAGTAATAAATTTAACACTATAAATCTGACTACTAGGCTTGTACAAAAAAAAAAAAAAAAAAAAAAAAAGGAAAAAAAAAGCCATTAAAATTTTGTGAATCTACAACTTTTTGCATTAATTCTAATGAAATTGTGAAAACGGCTTTTTAGTATCAAACAGCTATAGGTAACTATTTTTTTCATTTATGTGCATAATTCGTTTTTCATTTATTGATAGTAAACCTGTTCCTGAACAGATTGTTACAGCCATATGTGCCTTGGCCAGTCTGCTTGCTTTTTTCCTGTTTAGTAGGTTCTAGCACGAATTCCTGTTCACTTCCGTGATTACAAGGTGATCTGTAGAATTGCTATATGTCCTTTAATTGGAAACTGGAATTGCAGATGTCTGCAAATGACTTTGTCATTCCCCTTGTTCAATTCAGAGGTGTATTGAATAAACTGACAACTGAGACCTATCAAGTGTTCCCCTCTGTAGTCTTTTCCATCAGGCTGTTGAGTTTGTTCATTTTCATCCTAAAAAGGTCAAGGGGTATAAATGTGTCAAAGTTGTTTTCTCTTATTTGATAAACTCAGAGTTGAAACTTTTTGCTGAAGGCTACAACTCTGTCATGTACATTGAAAACTTTCAGCTCTAATTTTAAGTCAGTAAATCATGAGAAAATATCAAGGATGTAAATTACTAGGAAGGTCGTGACTCAGTTTCAATATGAAGCAATCAAGAAATAGAACGATCATGGAAGCAAACAGCCTGTATGAAGATGTAAACTTGGCTGGTTGCTGAATAGAACTGAAGACTTCAGTACATTCACTGTAAACTATTCCTAGAGATATATATCACACTTTTCAGGCTGAAAAATACTTTTTTTAGTTGGCAGTGCTTTCTGATAGAGACCATAATATTCCTTGTGGATATTGACATGTATTTTACAGATTTGTAAAATAAGACTAGCACTTTCCAGTATCCCTGAGCATGCAACATCCAGGCAACTTCAAAGATAGATCTCTAGGGAGATGTGGCAGCTTGGCAATTCTTCAGCAACATCAAAGCTTTGGAAGAAAATGAGGGGTTTTTGGCCAAAAAAAAATGGGGATTTTGTAATTTCTGCATCTGTGCAGCTGCATAAAACAAAGATAAGAACTGAGAAAACTCCTGGACAACTATGGGAGACACCATGAAGTTGAACTAACGCCTTTTTACTACCTTCTCTTTACCCAGAGAAGCGCTCTTTCACTGTGTTTTGGAAAAAAACATGCAAATAAATTCCTCATCTCACAAGGCATGAATGAATTTATGAGTGAAGAAAAAAGTTACACTGGTATCAAGGTTTTAAAAGTATATATGGTATCTGATTAAGATAAAGGTATCTCATTCACTGAAAAGCTGTGAAAGGCCAACAGATGCACAAACCCATTTATAATCTTGTTAGATGACTCTTGTATTAATTACAGGCACAAAAAATAAACAGAGAAAGGATTAGAGTTTCAAGGGAGTTCAATGATTGTGTCTAATTAGCCCTTGTCATGGATCTCTGCTGCTTTAACAGGTTACCTTCTCATGTAGATGAGGGCAGCATCTCTACAAAGAAACTTACTGTCCGTTAAGAACCAGTATATTAAAAAAGACTTTGCTGCAGATTTCTCCATTTAAGTTTGAATTTACATCATGGAATCTCAAGTCACTGTTAACCATGATGATCCACAGTTATGCTCTAAAGATTGCACTAAGTTCAAGAGAAAGTATTTACCAAGCAAGCATCCAGACTTCACACAAAGGAAAAAATTCCACTGTAAAAGCTTTGGATATACAAAAATCAAGACCATTAAAAAATTCTGTGGTTGTGTCCAAAGGGAAAATGTCAAAAAGACACAATGAAAAAACCCAAAGGTTTCTTCATTTCAAAGTGGAAGTAGAGAGCTGAAGACAGCAACTAATGCATTCCTTGCTTAAAACAAGAGTGAGGGGCGGGCAGGAAAGCGATGCTCATTTCTATCATAAAACCGAACTACTTTTTCTTTAAGAATGTCTGTAAAGACATTGGACATTGTGGCAGTAAGAATTTGAGATCTTCAAACATTCAACCAAAGAACAGAAAAAAGGTGCCGACGTGTCAGTCGCCTGGAGTGCAAAATCAGAACATACCTTCAAAATGTACTGCTATGAAAATGTATCATGTGCATGATGAAAAAACACATTCGAATGCATTTCTTCTTGAGAAACTATTTGCACATCATGTTGTCCAGTCCTGAACTGCTTAAGGCAAGTCAGACTTCATATTTGCATTTTAAACAAGATTCACTTCTTGACATTTTTGCATTTGAGCTGTTTAGTACTTGGAATGCATTATAGAATACTGAGATAAAAAGCTTAGGGTTTGTTGTCAAAATTAATTGTTTCTGTGTATCTGCTTCTGCTTTACTCATAAATGGACTAAAAAGGCTTTGGCTATCCAGCTGACTTAATTGAAAATATGTAAAATTATCTATCCAATAATGCGTAACTACATCTTCATCTTGAAAACAACCTAAACCTCACATATATTTTTGGATCAGGTGACCCTTCTGTTTTAGTGGGCAAAAGAATAGTTTCATGTATGAAGCAAAGTGGGAGTTTCACATAGTAGTTACGAAACTGTGCTTCTAATTCACTTGACAGTTTAAAAAATGCCATTTTAAGCATCTAAAGTCCTAATGCAATGGTGCCATGTATGGTTAAAAGTATTTATCATTTTATTATAAAGGGTATTCTGCAACACTGATTAAAATGTTTATAATATCTCACTCACACATTTAACTGGGTTTTGGTGTGTTTCTTTTTTAATTTGGTCTCTTTTTTGAAAAAGAAACTCTTTTGATTGGTTTTTGTTTAGTTGGTTGTATTTTTATAAATAAACATGTTTTAAAATAACTACCAGCCTGATGCAGACAACTCTACCTAGGTTGTAGAATATGATTTTTCCTTGTTAGTCAACAAGGTATTTTGAAAAGTGCTATGCCATTCTAGTATTCAAAACAAAGTAAAAAACTCTTTTAGTACTGGTATTATGCAAAGGGTCATACAACATGGACTTGCTTTGGGGTGAGAACTACATAGATAGCAGAGTGCCAAATAGTTTTAAATTCCTACCTTGATTCTGCACATATACAAATACTCATAGGTATGATTTCAACAGAAGCATAAATCATTTGAAGGACTGAAACCTAGCATTTGCAAATTATTGTGCTGATTTGCACAGTTTTTAAAATGGAAGGTATGAGACATCACTTTTTCTAATTTTTTTTGTTGAAACATCAATGATTTACATTGAAGTACAAAGTCTCAAGAAAGACTTTTTTAAAATTTTTCTCAAAATGCTTCAGATATTCGTTGAATAAATGTAAGAAGATTATAGCAGTTTAGGGTTGCCTGAACCTGTGTTGTCTAGACAACAAGCTTAAATTGAAAGACAAAAACTGGGAAATGATTAAACTCCAAATCTGCAAAGATATATGCACATACCTAATACCACTAGTGAACCAGTCCACTGGTTTGTTTGCATACACAAAATTAAATACATGATTGTTTCAAAGAATTGGCCCTAGGTCTGCAATATTAGACAGCTCTTTGGAGTCATAGTTTTAATACATAATGTAATACTTCACTATGAATCATTTCCACTGAAAAACTAGACAGTTCTAGTGCCAAAAAGTGAGCTTTCCTGAGTTCATTTTATGGGTTAAAAATAATATTCCTTCAACCCCGTTAAAAATTTGGCAATTAAGTCTCCAGCAAAATATGTGAGTTCCAAATTTCTTAGCTCTGTAAGTATTATGGAGAAGCACAACAATCTTTTAATATGTGTTTTTGGGAAAGGTATTGAAATACATTGAAAGTATGATCTTTTATGATATCTTCATATGATCTACTCAGAGAACATTCCAATTGGTCTAATAATAGTTTCGAAAATGTTAATTGTGTCAAGATGTCAGGTCAGGACTAGGTGTTGCTCCTGATTTCACAAGCTACTGTACCACTAAAGTGTGCAGTAATTTAATTAATCAGTTATGAAAGAATTCATATGGCTGTCGTACAAAATAATAAACACTAGTAAATGTTCTACCAACCATAGTCCCCTAGATATTTCTCTGCGGAAAATCATTTTGCCATCAATTAATTAAAAAAACCTTTTAAATGTTGACTGGAAAGGCAGCCCTTAAATATCTTTGCATTTCAGTTAATCTTTTTGTGTCTTTGCTTATTTTTATGTCATCTCAGACAATTTCCCTCTTCATGTCTTTCATTCCTCTTTCAGCTTCCCCATTATCTATTATTTTTATCTGTTCCTTTTCCCATCCAATGTTTTCTTTCCTTACATTCTTTATTTCATAATAACCCTGTTTTAGTGGCTTTTGGAATGTAGCAATGACCGTGCACATTATTTACTCCCAAACACCTCCCCACATGCCACCCCAATCTTTCCTTGGAATACAGAAAACACCAGCTCTCTTTCCCCATAGCAAAAAGCAGTATTGAATAAGGCACAATCTACTGCAACAGCTCTTCCCTCCACAGCTAACCTGTCATCCTCCTCTTTGAGACTAGTTTTGTTTAGATTTGACTCTAAGACTACAAAACCCTGAGGCATGTCTGTACTTACACAAGTTCAGTGTCATATTATCCTAAAACAGACTCCTGAGCAGAAATCTACAGATTTTCTCTAAAGGGCTTTTCTCTCCTCCTTGAAGCTGTATATCATTGGGTGGGAATGATGGATTTTATGCCCCTTGCTATGGGGCAAGTGATAGGCTTCTCTTTGGATGCTTAGTTCAGTGAGCAGGACAACTCTGCATCAACAGGCAGAATCTGAGATGCAATACCTAATGAGAGAGGCATCAGTTCTCATCAGCTGTGCCTGGTTATGATCTTCAGGCACTGTAGTGGGTTGACCCTGGCTGGATGCCAGGTACCCACCAAAACCGCTTTATCACTCCCCTCTGCAACTGGACAGGGAAGAGAAAATATAGCAAAGGGTTCATGAATTTGGATAAGGACTGGGAGAGATCACTCGCCAAATACCATCATGGGCAAAACAGACTTGAAGTGAGGATATTAATTAAATTTATTACTAACAAAATCAGAGCAGAATAATGAGAAGTAAAACAAATTTTAAAGACACCTTCCCCCCTACCCTTCCCTTCTTCCTAAGTTCTACCTCCTCCCCAGCAGTGGAGGGAGATGGGGACTGGGAGTTATGGTCAGTTCATCGCACGTTTTTTCTGCCATGTCTCAGAGAGAGGAGTCCTTCCCATACTCCAGTGTGGGGTCCATCCCACAGGCAACAGCTCTCCACAAACTGCTACAACCTGGGTCACCTTTCCATGGGGTGCAGTCTTCAGGCACAGCCTGCTCCAATGTGGGTGCCCCACAGAGCCACAAGTCTTACCTGGAAACCTGCTCCAGTGTGGGCTCTTCTCTCCATAGGTCTGCAGGTCCCTGCCAGGACCCTGCTCCAGCATGGGCCTCCCATGGGGTCACAGCCTCCTTTGGGCATCCACCTGCTCCAGTGTGGGTCTCCTCCATAGGCTGCAAGTGAATCTCTGCTCCACCGTGGACTCCATGGGCTGCCTTTTCCCCCATGGTCTGCACCACAAACTGTAGGGGAATCTCAGCTCTGGTGCCTGAAGGACCTCCTCTATCTCCTCCATTGAACCTGATGTCCACAGGGTTGTTTCCATGTTCTCACTCTGCTCTTCTTTGGCTGCAATTTCATCTGGGCAGTAACTTTTTTCCTTCTTAAATATGTTATCTCAGAGGCGTTACTATCTTTCCTGATTGGCTCGGCCTTGGCCAGGGACAGGTCTGTCCTGGAGCTGGATGGCATTGGCTCTACCAGACATGGGGGAAGCTTCTGGCAGCTTCTCACAGAAGCCACCTCTGTATCCCCCTGCTACCAAAATCTGGCCACACAAATCTAATACAGGCAGAAAGCCATAGAGTACATGTGCTTGTGACCAAATAGCAGAAGCCTCCAGATCCATGGAGAGTTCACAAACTGCATCCTTAGCACACATAAGCGGGTACTCCTGCCCTGGGTGTTGTAAACATCTCTGCACCTCACATAAACCCTCTTAGTTTGCACGTAAGTTCTTAAAGTTCTTGTCCCATGAATCTTCTCCCTATCACTTACCTTGTACGCATCATTTAAAGGTTTTCACTGTAGTCCTTTGGTGACAACTCCAGCCTTGCTATCAGATGCATTGCCTGTTGAGCCTGGTAAGGCAAGAAGAGTACCACCTGCAACTAAGAGGCAAGGAGTCAAGTAAGCAAGCTGTAGTTCTCTAGTTGCCCCGACCAGTACTTTATCCGTGATCCTCTGCCTTAAATTCTTCTCCCCTCTCCTGGGTGTTTAGCTGCCTGTGTTCATGGTCTGCTTTGATATGACACAACTGTGAATGGTTTGGTCTGACTGCCATGAATACAGTGAAGCTGTGAAAAACAACTGTTGGAAGCCTCAGCTGGGACCCCAAAACATGCAGCCTCTTAAGCACTAATTCAGGAGCTGCAGCTGCACTCAGCCCTTTGCCCTAGCTTGAGTTGGTGTGAGGGGGTGCTGTGCCTGGCATTGCATTTTTCCTTGCCTTCTTGGCTTGTCCTTCTGGCCTGACCTTAGACAAGTCTCTTCACTACAGACTTGCCTGATCATCATTGGGCTGTTAGCTGAATTTGGTTATCAAACCCTTTCATTCCTCTTTTTTTTTTGGGGTACTGTGAAACTGCAGCCTGATGGTGAGAGCACGGCCTCGCCAGCCTGGCTGTCACCACCAGCTCCTGGCTTGCCCTCCCTTCCAGAGCAGCCTGCTCTGCTTCAGGGTAAGAAACCCACTCTTTGGTGCCCTGAGACGGGCGTTATTTTGCCTATATAGATAAGTGTCATCCTGCATCCTTCAATTTGTTTCAGTACTCATGTACTCCATCCATCCTTTGAAGCACGAGCATTGAAGTACGAGGCATGAGATAGATGTATAGAGCCATCTATCATCCTGCCCACTGTAAGTGGAAGACGTCAGGCAGGTATTCCAGACCCCAGGTGTCAGATTCTTGTATCTATCCAGTATCTGTCATATGGGTCCCTGACTGTATGCAAGAATGTCTTTTTTTCCCATATTGTAGGCTCAGACCAGAGACTCATGGTCCTGTTGCAGACTTTTTGCAGTGTTATCTGGACAGCTGCAGGATTACTTCAGTCAGACTATGAATTCACTTCGAGTACAGAAATTTATTGCCATGCCTGGATACAGGATAGCATTTTGTGCTCCTGAATGACAGGGCAACATCCCAGCAGTATCTTCAGTGTCATGATCTATTTAGTGAAGTCCCTGGAAACTCAGGAGCAGCTGACTCTCTGAGGTCAGTAGGAACAGTTTCACCAGGAGCAAATGTTGTAGGAAACTATCACGTGCAATAACTAGTTTTGCTCTGACCAGTACTGTTAGAGAAAGTAAACCCAGGCCACATAAGGAAAAAACAATCCAACTCAGAGCTCACTTGTTTTAGAGATATTACATCAGAAACTGAGCAATAATGGTGCTATGTGAATTATTTCAGCCCATATTCTTAAGGAACTTACTGTTTCAAAATTTCCTTTCATTTTTAATTTATGACATTGAAATTTGCAAATAGATGAAAATAATTCACTTTTGAGAAGTCAGGACAGATGTTTTCCTTCTTTGAGTTGTGTAGATTGTTTCTAGTGTATTCTGAGAAATCTTCAGTGTTTTAAATTGAACTAGAGGTGAAGTAAAAAAGAAACCTATTATTTACTTATTCACTACCATTAGCATAAGAGCTACTACATCTCACTGCTTCCAATGGAGGTATAAAACACAGTTTCTAGTACAGCTGAAACCTTTGATCCCTTGACAGAGAGCAGAACTATTATTTACACAAATGTAACAGTTCAGAGAGCAGAAGAAAATTGATTTATCTGCAATGTACCATGCACACGAGAATTTTCAAGGAGCTTTCAAAAGAGAAAACAAGAATAGAAATTCAGTGAAAGAAAAGCTTCCTCACACCATTTTTCCAACTATGCCCTAGCAGGTGCATATATAGTCATACATGTACATTACAGGAAATTGCCTTACTGCATTCATATAGGTAAAGTGAAAACTGCTGCTGGAAACAATGAAAGAAAAATAATTTCACAATGAGCAATTTTTTGCAATTCAATTTAAATGAACAAGTATGAGGCAAAATGTGTCAACTTGGCACTCATTTTTTTCCTCATTTTTATGTTTGAGAGTATCGTAATGAACTGAATGAAGAAATAAGCTCCATTTCAAACTAGTGATTATGAGAACTTGCCACTGGATGTGATACTGCATGAGTTGCGACAATCTGTGTCCTAAGGCTACATATACCTGCCAATGAGGTATGACAGTCTCAAAATGGGCTGTAAGAAAAGCAGGATAGCACTCTAAAAAAATAAGTTACCAATAAGAACTGAGACATACCCACAAGGGCCAACAACCCACAGATTGCTAAATTATGGGCCTATGTCTGAAAATACAAACATGAAAATGCAGCTGCCAGTTATAAAGTATAGGAACGTTTCACTCAGTCTTGAGTGCAAAGCACGACTCCTTATGTCAAGCATGGGTTTATACAGCTTGCCTGATTAGGGAGATGTATTTAATTACCTTCTGAAATGGTATCAAAGAGAAATATAAAATTACAGAGAAACACTTGAAGAGCTGTTGAACTTCAGAAACTAACCATTTAATAAAGCAAAGCACTGATTCATAAGTGTGCCATTTGTAACTTCAAATACATTTTAAAGCTTATCTCTTCTTTGGAGTAATAGCCCTATTTCTTTTTACAAGCAACAGGCACATTATACCTGTTCTCAGGTATAAAAAACTTGCGTTTGGCTGAAAGCATCAGCATAAACTCATTAGCTTTTTTTTATTATTATTTTTGTGGGATTAAAAATACAAAACCTCTTCGCTTGAGATAGTACTGATGAGTGTAAAAAAAGATTTATTTGTTTTTCTTGAGTGATTAATACTTCATATGTAGGATTACACTGTGTGATATTCTGGTGTAGTAATATATCTAGAGTTGAAAGGGTTGTGCAGTTATATAGCCAGCATTAATTAACTATGTTGCTTACTGTAGGATTCAATGCTGCATTTCAGCTATGGACATCTTGCAGTCACTCTCATATTCTAAGGGTGACAGTTATTTACTTACTTGAAAAGATAAATATTAATTCTATACTACATGTATTTCCCTCCTGATCTGAAGTGCAAACCTAACTATGCTCTGTTTCCTATTGACACACCGTAAAAGTTTTCCATTTTGCCCCCCACTCCTCAGACTTCCAGAGTTAATTGCCCTTATCAAGGAAGAAATAACAGAAAACAGCATTCATCTTTAAATGTGATATTTCAAAATTGCAAGGCCTAAGCTTTAAAGGTCTTTTCTTAAACATTCTGAAAACCACTCTAGACTAAAGATGTTTCTGGAGAAATGTATGTCTTAGTCACTTAAATTCATTCAAGTAGAAAAAAACAGCATCAGCAAGGAACCTGGGGATTTAAAAATATACCAAGAGGTATATAATTTGTCTCAATTACTTACAACTGTAAGATAGTTGACATGTTAGGTCAGACCAAAGGTCTGTCTAACAAAAGATCCTGTTTTCAGCAGTGGTCATAACAGATGTTCAAAAACACCAGGGTAAGAAAAAGCAAGCATTCATGAATCTTTCCTATGATACCTTGCTTGTTCATAGTGCCATGACTATCACTGGTGAGCTGTGTTGAAGAGCATACTAAAGATTTCCTCTTTAGATTAGAATCCAAAGTATAAACCTACTGCTGTTCTGGGAGAAGTGGCACTTCTTGCTTTGAAAAAAAGATGCTTCCTTCTACTTTTAGTCCACCAAGGCTCTGGGGCATCTGTATTTTGTGGGTAGACAGTAATTTGATCTACCTGTGATCTGAACAGGTGCAAGGGTTTTTTGGTATACCAAGAGAAGACTAAAAGCCTACTGAGAAGAAGGGCACGTTGGCACAGGATCAATGCCAAAATATCTGCATTTGCATGACTCCCTGATGTCTTGGATTGTGAACAGAGTGACTGTGGCTTGGCTGTAAAATGCCAAGATGTACTTTTCTGTTTGATTTAAAGAGAAATTTTGAAATTCCTCCTTCTGTGGAAATCTTTGGGGGTTAGGCAGGGCTGGTAGTGGGAAGGGAGAAGTTTCTCCCTGAATTATGTGGGCGTATAATCAAAGACCTCCAGGTTGTATCAGTGTTTTCAGCCATTGGATAGGTGATTAACACCAGAAAAAGCCAGTGTTGTGTTTTAGAGAGGGAAATTTCCACTAGTATTTTTCCTAGTCACCAAGAACAGATAGATTGCCCAAAGACAAATAAGAAATCTGCGGCAACATCAGAATAGTAGTCAAGATTTTATGTTAAGTTTCTAGGCTTTAATAGCAGACAGTTAGTTCTCTGTGTCTTCAGTCAATGTGACTGAAGTATTCTTTAAGAGCTAATGAACTGTTATCTTCTGAAACCTTAAAAATGTTGATATTTTATTTACAATTAATGAAATGCACTTCATACTGAATTTATTCAAACATCATCAAGAAATTGGTTAAAAGGTAGTTTTGTCTAGCCATGTCAGATCACGTGGAAAGTGACAATATTCTCACTCCTCTTTTCTCCACCAAACTACCAAACGTGTAACACAATAAGAGAAGCACTGTGTAGAGAGTCCTTAACTATGGCCCACATGTAAGGGGTGAAAATAGCCAGAGAGATATTGGCGTGGTGACGAGTATTTTCTTTGGAGGGGGGCACAGTAAAGAACACAGACTGTGAATTTTTAACCTTTTGTGATGCAGTCTTTTTTGGGGGGAGAAAAGCAGCCGTTCTTTGCTTGGGGCAAAGCCAGAGTTGAGTCCAAAGCCAGCAAAGTCCATCTGTCATATCTGCAACAGATCGGCCAAGTTTGTAATGCAGATTTACACCATGGGCTACAACTGCGAAGAAACACAGAATCACAGTGATATGCACTAGTTTAAAATTGCAACTTTCTTAAACATGCTGAAATATTTCTTTTCACTGTGGGAAATATAAATGCAGGTGTAATCAAGACTCACTGGACAAGCTGCAAAAGTGAAATTTGATTGGAATATGATTTCCACCTTTAACTGTTTGGCTATAGAATCATGCCTGTTACATGATTAACAATCATGATTGTTACTCTATTTCTGCCCTAATAATTCTCACCATTTATTTCTTTGCAAAGACACAACTTCAGAAAAGGAATAGGGACACTACTAACTCCTCTCTCAGGACTAGTTTCAGAATAAACAATAGAACTCTGTGAAGACCAGTGTGGTTAAAATTTTTTGTAAAAGAGTGGTTGATACATCAGCTTACAGCAATAAATACTTTGCTATGGAGTCAAGGGAGTTTGCCTATTTCTCTTCCATTTCAGTTCCTAAAAGAAAGGTTACTCTTACTTCCCTAAATCAGTGTTTTAGGAAAACTTGCAGTCTTGAAATCATGCCTCCACCCTAGAAAGCAGCAACTTAAGTCAGGCTGTCATTACAGTTCTTGACAAGCTGAAGTGCTCTAAAAAAACTAGTGTGCTAATTTTACGTAGCCCCTCACTCAGTCTAAAGCACTTCACATCTCCCATGCACTGAGTGACGTTGAAAACAGGGTTTTCTAATGAATCTCCTTGTGTTCCAATACCTGAGTATGACAAAATCACTGTTTGGATCTACCCTAAGTCCCAATATATGTCGGAATGATGAACATTTTCAATGATCAGCAATTATGATTATGAGCAAATATGCAATTATTGAGCATATAATTTTAAGAAAATTCTGAGAATACAGCTTTAAATATTCAGTCTTTTTTCTCCACTGCAACACATGTACATTAATTTAAATAATTTATAAATCTACATAGTAAAATTAGTCTGCTATTACCATACATTAAGAAAATAATTGAGTTTGTAAAATTATATCTCACCACTTGTTTTTTCACAAATGGAAAAAAGATTCATTATTTCATAATCAAATTCATTATATTATTTCTGGATATTATGACTTTTCCTGATATTTTTTTCTGACATTCTTCCTCCTATTTCTTATTTTTTTCACATCATTGGTGCTTATCTTCATTTGGGAGAGGTATTTCCATAATCTACATGCAGTCCAAATCTCGTATTTCATGTGTTTATCCCAGTAGTCAAATGTTCCACAAAGTGTCTTGACTTGCCTTATGTATTTTAATTTCTTCTGCTATTTAAAAAAAACATGTTTCAACAACATTGTTATTAACATTTCCCTTAGCCTGATTTTGCTGTCTCTTCTTACAGCACCTGAAATATCATATATGTTTCCATCTCACATCAATATAATTTTCAGTCCCCACTCCCCCATTTCTGTCTTTTCCTGGCAATTAACTTCCTACATCTCATTTACTATCAATCATTTCTTCTTAATTTCTGCCTGTTTCATAAGCCTAAATCTAGATGGCATTCCTGTGCACCTCTAGTATTCTTTTTTCTTATGATCACTAATTAAGTCTAGACTTCTCTAAAGGAAAATATGAGAAACTAGGAGAAATTATATTCAAGCCCTGTTAGCAGCTGCTACTGTTCAGGAAAAAAGTTGCAGAAAGGTACTACAAACAGCATCGACTAGTCTAAGGCCACATGGACTGAAGGATTAACCAAAGATTGGGACCCTAAAAATTGTCTAGTTGTCTAGCACACCTTCAGCACGTTGTACATGCCAGCATCTTCTAACATTTCTGTGCCCTTTTATTTAATTTGTTGCTGCTTCAATACTGGACTCTGTCTTTCATCTTTTATACCTAGCCTCCCCCTCAAAAAAGTCCTGGAAACTCTCTTTATTGACACACTCCTTGGCCTGGATGACATGGCTCTCAAACTCTGCTTCGGTCAGCAACAGGAACATTAACTCCCCATCAACTATGAGCAGAGATTTTCCTCAGAAATAAGTCCTCTGTCCTGTTACAAAATGCAGAGTCTACAAAACCCAAACAAGCTCTGCCATCATAGGGACTGTCACTTTATTCCCTTTGGGAAAAAATGAAGCTCCATCCCTATCCAGGAGAAGATTGCAATATGCTATTTTTTTTAAGTCAGGTGTTTGGTTTTTTTCCCTTCAAGGCATGATTTTCCCTTTATTTAAACTATACAGATCTATAGACTACCAGACTCCACCAAGTCTGTGATCAAAGCCAGGAATTGTTTACTGTCATGTTAACTACACTGAGCTTGACAGAGACTGTCGGAATTTGACAGGCTCGGCAACGAGAATTTTTACAAACTGCAACCAGAAAAATTTGGCAAAGCACTAGAAAAACAACAGCAATAAAAAGCGCACAAAGCTTTAACTGAATTGTATAAACTAGACCAATCTTACTATTAGACTACTTCATCTTTGATTTCAGCATGCATGTTGTTTGTGTGTAGAACTGGGAAATACACTCTGCAGCTCACCTTGGATGACTTCAGTCTGTAAACATGCTCCAGCTGACAGTTAATCCACTGCAGGATGTCCACTCACTGGCAAGCTAGCTGGCCACTTGAGATGTCTACTGTTGAGCTGAATGTGTAGCTGATTCTTTTATTTCCCATGTTTCTAAATTGAATGCTTGTCAGTGCATGTGAGAGTTTCCAACCTGAGAGTCCAGGGAATAAGTGCTCTGTGACTGAGATTCATTTGTATCTCTTTGAAAAGAACAGAAACAAAATGAAACCACAAAAGTTATATATCTCAAATTACAAGATCAAATTTTATGTTATTAGCTCTATATTGATATATCTATATATCTATATTTAGCTCTATAGCTAAAAAGAAAAAACCTTAACTGCTTCCTAAAATTTTTATATGTCTCTTTCTTGATAGCAAATGCCACTATAAGCTTTAATAAAAATGCAGAAGAAGCAAAATGAAGGCAATGCTTTCATTGCTCTTAACACCTGTTGTACAAGTCATTGTTTGGTCTGTGAATCTCCAGTCAAGTGCAGTCTGTTAAAACTAATATTGTTCTGAAGAACTTATGTGGCCCCTAGTCTTTGAATGCAGCCAAAGTAATAAACAAGAAAGCAATGACGATTGGGGGGAAAAAAAAAGGGGGAAAAAAAGAACGAATTGTTTGTTCATTGAATTCTATGGCTTTTATTAATAATTTCAGCAGAAACAGGATCATACTGGAGGGAAAAACTCCTGTCACTTTGGTCATGAGACAGGGTAGAAAACTAGTCACAAATCTGAACCGCTGTTGCACTAACATTTTGTATGACATTGTTCAGTGCCATTTACGCCTTATGCCAGAAACAGTTCCAAGGGTACTTTCCCAGGGCAGCTGTATTAGCCCATACAAAAATAGTTGTACTGTTTCTCATAGTTCTACATTTTACATGGAGTGATAGCATACCTTTCAAGCAAGATGTCTCAGGTACAGAGTTGAGGTTACTTTCTCCAGGAAAAATGCATAAAATAATGAATTGTGGTCTGAGGGCAAAAGTTCTCTCAGGATTTTGGAGACAACTAAAGGAAGAAGAAGCAGCTGCATGAACTACCAGCATGCTTATTGTAATCAATGAGGACAGTTTCATTGAAATCAAATCTTTGGCACAGATGAATGAGATAAAATGTAGTTGAGAGAGGGCATTCAGAAATGTGCTTTAGTTTATCTACAGGCAAATAAATCAAAGTTGCTTTCTGCAGTTGGAACACGAGAGAAAAAAAAGAAGTTGTATCCTTTTCTTTTAACTAAGTGTAGAAGAGGGATATAGTGCTGGTTTTCATCATGAAATCAATACAAATCTGATCAGAGGGGAAATCATCAGCAGTGGTAATGGGAGAGGTGAAGTAATGGAAATTTCCCCTTAGTTGTTTAATGAATGTTTATTTTAAAAACAAACCAGTTACATTGGCAGATGTATCCATTGATAGATAAATTACAGACATAATGCATAAATTGCATATAAGGTTGGACATCAGCTTCCTAAATCTAATCGTAAGTTAGACTACTTTTCTATGTTTCTGGGGCCATAACTGCATTGGTATAATCTTTTTGCAGTGAACCATTATTGAAGATTGCATATTTTACAGCAATACCTTGCTGATAATTCACAAAGACATGTCAGCTAGATAATCTCCTCTGTGTATGTTCACGCATATGTATTGATGGGCGGAGCTATGCCATACCTGCTCTAATTTTTCAGCAATGTACTATATATGCCACTAGCATCTGGTTTTGATGTAAATAAATATTGGGAAAAAAATTTCAATACTCCTCTCTGATTTGCTTGTCAGTGTATTGTTCCTCTGAATGACCTCTCCTAATGAGCTTTATAAAGGTTCTTGGCAGCGAACTGGGAAATGTTAATCAAGGGTTTCACTTAACAAGGAGCTGCAAATTATCCAACTTCTTAAGTTTTCCGATACCCATCTTTTGAATTTAATTATTGGCTCTGTTTTTTACCCACCACTCGAAGACAATGGTTTGACTATTTTACAAATTGCATTATCAAGGATTTTTCATCACTGTAATAAATAATAATTCTGCCAAATTCTTACAGAACATCACTCTAGTGAGCTATTAACAAGCTCTTAAAAGCTATCACTTCAATACATCTGATAAGTATCATAAGTCTTAATACAGAAAAATTATGCAAAGAGCAAAAAGCTCCTTGGGCCCTGCTGAAGCCATGACAGGATTATGTTGATAATGCACATGGAAACAGAGGATGTCTTCCCACTCTTCCAGCTGTTTAAGCGAGTACTGCCTGTAGAACAGGTCACAATTATTATGTGAACATGTGAAATGAGATCTTCATGTATATTCCTGCACATTTGAGTTATATAATTTAAATCAATAGAAAAAAAGAGGCAGGCCATGGGAGTTCATTTAGATAAGCTCCTGGAACACACTTATATATCACAGGCATTGAGCATATTGGGATTAGAACTGCATGAAGGTAATTTCTACTACTTAACTTCTCTCTTCCTCTCATCAACAAAAGCAAATTTTGTCTTATGCTAGTAAGACAATGCTATGCTGCAAAAAAAAGACCAGCCTGCCACTTGCATATATATATATATTATATATATATGTTTATGTATGGCTGTCTGTATACTGAAAAGTGCATCTTCCTTTCCCTGGTCACAGTCCCTGCCTTCCTCCCAAGCAGTGCAGACTGGCTTCTGCTTGCTTTCCAAAAGCTTTGAAGACCACAGGTGAATCTAGACCTGTTTCAGACCTATTCCAAGTGGCTGCAGCCCTCAGAAGTTGTAATTCATTCTCTTTATTTACATTTTCTTTTCTATTGATTCAGAACAGAATCATGTTGTATATAGCATGAAATCAAGGGTTTACTCCATTTCATGCCACAGGTGGGGCACAAGGTACTTCTGTGGGCACATTTAGGAATGAAAGGCCTCTTGGACTTTGGAGACCTGTGAAGATCAGAGGGAAAGAACCCCTGCCTGTCTGTCAGATCCATCTCTCATATTGCAAAAAGTCTCTAGTGAACCATCACTAGATCAACATCTGGATTTTGACATGGAGCAAACCAGTTGCTTCAGTTCAAAAGGGAGCCCAGGAACAAAGTAACACTTGTCAAATAGAACCAAGCTCCATCTGTGAGCCAAGCCTTAGATGATGCAGGCCTTTGAATTAACATTTCTTTGGCTATTTGAGAGAGCTGCATGATGTTTTAAAAAAATAGGATATGACACTGATGGTAAAGCTGTACTTTAAAAAATAAGCAGTGGTTGCCTTCAAATTGCTTGCTTTTCTAGAATAATGAACAACTCTGGCTGACTTTTTTAGATGGTTGACTTTTTACACCTTTTAAAAAATCTGGTCTAAATTTATTACATCTGTAAGATTTGCACTAAAATATAACCTATTGCAAGAGAAACTACTAATGGCCATGAATTAAAAGAACAACAAATTCTACTAAAACTTCTAAAATCCTAGTAAATATAATTCTTGCTCTTTCCACTGACATCTAACTCTTCTTCAATCTGCATTTATGGTTATTTTATGTTCCTGATCTGTTTCAGTTCGAATCTTACTACAAAATAAATTAAGTTGGACAAATATTACCAGGTCATTGAAACAATTAATAACTGAATAGTGTTTAACAATTTTGCCTGGAAGCTTATTAATAAAGGAGACTAAATAATGTTTTCTTAAACGGAGTGATTAATTTCTCATGATTTGATAATTTTTTCCTCAATGTTGTACAAAGAAAAAGTGTACTGAAATGTGATCTGAAAATAACAATCCTAGCTCTGCTTTTCAGACTTTGAAAGCCTCCATTTAAAAATCTAGTTATGGATTAATCTTTTAAATAAAAATGGAAGAAATTATTAAAAGTATTCATTGTCCATATGCAAATCTCTAAAATTTTTCAATGTGTTAACCAGGCATCTGTCAAACTATTCATGTACAATGTTCACAAAACCCCTCAAGGTTTAACATAAATCAGTTATGTCTCAAAAAACATATATCTTTTTGTACACATCTGTAGACTGAAACAATCTTTAAATTTTTTTTTAAAGTCTTCTACTGCAATTTCAACTCTAATTATATAACGCTACTTCTAAATGTCAAATATTTGTAAGTATTTATGCTAGAAATAAAAATGTGACATACAAATGAACCTATCTCCTCTATTTTATAGACCATGCATAACTAAAATTTCATTCCCCCATTCGTTACATGCCTTTATAGAGTAATTGTATAACTCTTCAGAAACAGAACTTATTTTAAACTCTGATTCTACAAAGGTGTAAAATGGTTCCCAACAGAAAGTTGATGTCAAGCCATGGACACTGAACACAGAATGAACATGGGAGAAGAACTTTTATAAATGATTTGTCAAAAAAAAAACAAAACCATCTAACTTGGACCAACCATAGGACCAAATGGAACCATCATTTCTTTACTTTTTTCAATTCACACTATCAAAAGTACTCTTCCATAGTCTCTACTAATGTTTTGATTGTCTTGCTGAAATTCCACATTCTTAAGATTTACTATAGATGTATAATTTTTTTATTGCTAGAATGATAGTTTTATAATTTCTTGTTTATATCAGACAGATCTCCAAACTTTTACATTGAGTTTTCAAAGAAAATGGATGGATTGCAAGATATGAACACCTACAGTACCCAAAAGAGAACAAGTGCTCACTTAAAAAGGAAGAATATAGGGTATATCTGAAACTCTCACAGTTGTCTAAAATCAATACATGAAGAAAGTGCCTGGAGTGTGGGTGAGATGGTATGTGCTGAAGAAAGGGAGATGAGTGGCTGGCACACGTCTCTGAATACAAGGCAATCTGTTGGGAAGAGGGTGTCCAAATCATCACAGTAGGAAAGTCAATACAGCTCTCCCACAGGCTAGAGGTAGCTGTTGAAATTCTGGGACATGGTGGGATTTGAGGCACTCCCCATATCTTCATTGTTTTTCTTCAGCTAGCTTACCTCCTTCACTGATATGATGTTTTCAGCATTATTTTATGTCTTTTGGTACTACTGCATACTTAGTGAGTTGTCTAACTTGGATGTTGTGAAATCTTCTGGGACATGGTTGAAACACCATGTCACCAGCATTTTGACAGCTGATTCCAATTTACAGATTAGTCTGAAAACTGACTAATCATTAACATTTTGTTCAGTGTTGGGTATGTAGATTGTGGTTATTCAGAGCATCTCTCCATAAAAAAGACTCAATATCCTTAGAAATTCCCATGAGACCAAATGAGTTAACCAGGAAACTGAAAAAGAAGAAGAATCTACTTCTACTATAAGATAGAGCAATAATTTAAGGAAAACTTGAGATTTGATGGAGCAGAATTTACATATTATTGGAGACAAACTACTATTGAACAGCCCCCCTTTCCAATTTTTACATTTGTATCTCAATACAGCTGCAATGAACTTAATTTCATTTTCTTTCTTCTTAATGGCTAAGAATATAATTATTCCTCAGAGAAAAGCTTTCAACCAAAACACATAAAAGCACTTCTGCTGCAACACTGGTGTCTATGAACCATTGTTTGAGCATGTTAATGTGCTGCTGTAGCAATAGATAAGGATAGAAGTGTGTGGTCAGAGAGGCCAGAGTTGTTTATAAAGACTCTCTGAGGACTAAGAAACAATCTATTCACTAATATAAATCATGAGCTGTTGAAGTGAAAAATAAAATCTCCTTTTCAGAAATGAAGAAATCACCAGACATCAATGGAATTACATCTGGTGCACTTATTCGGTGCAATTATTCAGTAGACAATAGAGAATGTAGTAACTGATTTTGGAGAGGATAAGGTTTGTCCAGATGAATCTTTTAAAGCTAGCTAAAGTCTTTTTCTCCTTATTAGTATCCCCAGCAGCAAAGTCATGGCCAGAAAAAAGCACTGAAATGAAGATAAGTTAAAAAACCCCTGACTAGAGATTAAGACATTCATAGTAGTGTTAATGTGGTGGTTTTAATGTTTTTCTACAAAAATCAAACTTCCTTTCTATTTTAAAGTGTTCTGTTTTCTCACAATTACCATGGCCATTTCAGACAAATCCAATTTGACTTGACTTTCAGGGTGTTTAGAACATACTCTACCCACAGACAAAGTCTCTGTAGCTTGTCTGCTTTTCTTTAGAAAAGCATGGATTTCCAAAAGAAATCTCAATATGTCTTTACTTCTCTGTAATATCAAAGAGATTAACCCTCACTTTTCTAGTCAACTTTATCAGATCCAATATTCTTGTCATAATAAAAGCTAATACAAAACTGAAATACTTTGTTAAACAAAATATAGGAAAAGAAAAATCTACAAAGAAGTTGTCACCAAAGTCTCTTTTGACAATAAGGATGGTAGGCTATTATTCCCGAGCTATGGCAGACCAATTTCTTAATCCATTACTAGATTCTAGAGAAGTACTTCTTTTCTCCTGTGATTTCTCTTTTTATTATCAAATTTTTGTTTCTCATTTCAAATATTTAGTGGACAATAAACTATCTCCAGGCATGGAGACACTACACATAACTGAAACAGCCAGTTCTCTGAACAGGGAAATATAGACATTGAAGTATAGAGTCTACCAAGATGTAGAATAATCCAAATTACAGAAGGTTTGAAGAGGCTGCCAACATCACCTGTTTCAACCTTCAACCTAGTACCACCATAATCACGCCTAAACCATATCCCCAAGTGCCACATCCAAATGTCTTTTGAACACTTGCAGAGACAGTGACTCCACTACCTCCCTGGCAATTTATTCCAGTGAAAAACCACTCTTTCAGTGAAAAAAGTTTTCCTAATATCTAATTTGAACCTCCCCTGGTGCAATTTAATGCCATTTCCTCTCATCTTTTCATTTGAGACTTGGAAAAAGAAACCAACTTCCACCTCACTACAACCTCCTATCAGGTAGTCGTAGAGAAAAATGAAGTCCCCACTTAGTCTCCTTTTCTCAAGATTAACAACCACAGTTTCCCCAGTTGTTCCTCATAGGACATGTTTTCTTGACCCTTAACCAGCATTATCCATTCTCTGGACAAGCTCCAGCACCTCAATATCCATTTTGAAATGAGGGGCCCAAAACTGAAAACAGTACTCAAGGTGACGCCTCATCAGTGTCGAGTACAGCAGGAAAATCACTTCTTTGGTCCTGCTGGCCACAGTATTCTTGATATAGACCAAGTTGCCACTGGCCTTTTTGGCCACCTGAGCACACTGCTGATACATATCCAGCTACCTGCCAATGAGCATCCCTGAGTCCCCATTCCTTGCCAGTGCCAAAGCTGATGTGTTTTTTATCTTCTCTGCCTTTTTCCTGTCCTCAAGTCTCCTTCCAGATTTTTTCCCAACGTTCCTGCTTCTCAGAATACAATTTTTGAAAATGAAGATTTAAGATTTTTTCTCTGTCTTTTGTGAACTTACAGCTAGTGAGGGTGAACTTCTCCTTAATTGGTTAGAGCATGGTGCTACAAATGCCAAGGTCATGGGTTTGATCCCTGTACAGTCCATTCACTTAAGAGATGGACTTGATGATCCTTGTGGGCTCCTTCCAACTCAGAATATTCTGTGAAAAAAAAATGATCTAGTCTACAGAGGGCTATTTAAAACTGCCTTAATTAAAGCAGGAAATAACAGTTCAGTGAGGTCAACCAGAAAACAAGGACTTTGACAACCAGAGAAGTGTGAAGATATAGCAACAGCATCCGTCCTTTGAGCACTGAGTGAATTGCTTCCTTTTACCATGGCAGAATTGAAGCTTTAATTCTGTCTTATTACAAATAGTATAAGCAAAACTATCAATTGCTTAACCAATACTTATTGATTTACAGTGCTCTGGGAAGGAAAAAACATCTCAGTGGGATGCAAGTACCAAAGACAATAGAAAGGATCTAGGTCACTGGGATGTGACAGCACTAGTCAAGGTTATTTGCCTGTTCCCTGATTTCAAAAAACTTTGTGGTATACAAAAAACAGGAATAAGGAGCCTGGCCACCTTCACACCTTGTAACTCGTGTATGTGCATTGTACTGGCCCAGGTGTACAAGCCAGCTCTGTCTTCCAGCTTCTCCATGTGAACGTGACAAAAGAGTGCAGTTTACTCTCTTCATTCAGTCAATACGTGTTACAGCACTGCTGGTCTCTTTTTGCTTTTCTTCTTTAGGATGCTGATATGGTAGAGTTCATGTGACACAGTGCAATAAAACATTGCATTTATTCCAGTACTGTCTCCTTTTGTATCCCATCATATACAACCTACAGATTTTCATAGATAATACCATGCTCATTCAACTCAGGCATTTTTCTCAAGGGAATGTTTTTTATCATCTACGTATTTAGAAGCTAAACAAACTAAGATCAAAAAAATCTGACAAAAAAACACAGAGAAAAAAGTAGAAACTAGTCTGTTCACCAAATTTTTCAAGAAATCCAAAATCAAATCAAATTTCTGATGTTCGCTTTCATCTGTTAAATTTTTAGAACTGAAGTAAAATTTAAATGAAACAAAAATCTTAAATTAAGGAAATGAACTGTACATTTGAGTCTGCTAGAGGTTTTTTTGGTTTCGTCACAGTTGTTCAGCTAGATATTGTAAATTGACAAAACGCTTCAGTAAGCCTAAATGTTCTAAATTATTTTGTGGCATTTTTTGCCAACAAAATGCAAGTGAAAGATTATGCTCTGGTCTAAAGTCACGCTTTATTTAATTCTAAGCTTTCTAGGCACTGAGGTTACAGACCATATATTTCTTTCCACATACACCAGATGTGAAAAAATTGCATGTGGAAAATGAAAAGAGAAAACCTCTCTGGTTTTCTATGTTCTTGTATTATTTCAGTCTTCAAGCATGTTTTTTGTGAGGCTCATTTGAGTTAGATGTAAAACAGTGGTGGATTAAAGGGTATAGCAAAAGGAAGGAGTCCAAAACTGGGTTACAGCAGACAGTCACACATTTGGAGAGAGCTCCATAAAATTTTCAAGTCATATATCATGTGTGCAAGACAGTGAGTTGTACATGTATTTTCATATGATTATGTATATAGAATATATAAAAATGTTCGGGTTGGAAAAGACCTCTAGGATCTTTGAGTCCAACCATTAACCTAACACTATCAAATCCCCCACTAACTATGGTCCTAAGTGCCACGTATCTCTTAGTACACATTCAGGGATGTGTACATAACCCACCCCTCAATATAAGCTGTTTTAAGATTGTCTTTATGATATTTGTAATTAATTCTTCCACTTATATGTGCAAAGTAACACAAAGAGTAACAAAAAGTTGTTTCTATTAAATAAATAATAATAATAATGGCCCATCTTCGCGAACGAAGATTTGGGGAAAGGTCTTTTACCTTTCCAGCCTGCGCAATGGATTTTTTAGGTGAGACACAGCCTGCGCTGAACTGAGCCCACCCTTTAATCCTAAGGTTCATCTGCCGGGGCCAAGCAAGCTTGGACAATGGCAGTGAGGTCCTCAGGACGTAGGTTTGTTTAGAGTGTCCTTCTCATAGATGGATGGCCACACAGGGCTAACGACCTCCATCAGGCCAGGAGACCGCGATTTGAACCCGTGGTCGCAGCAGTGAAAGTCCTGCACGCTAACCACTAGGCCACCAGGGGTCTCCTATTAAATACTCCTCTGTACTAAGTGGTAGGAACAATTGATTTCTCAGTCACATGGTCACTGTGTGCATGCAGGTGTTTCAATCTGTAAAACTTTACGTGAAATTTTTCATTTATTACTACTGAATAGGAAAATTGAGTCAGGAGCTTAGATATGGTAAAGAAACCCATTTTAGAAGGTTATTGAAATGAAATATAGTACTGAAATATTCATTTATTTAACTTTGTTCCAGGCTCCTATAAGATCAGTAATGTTTGAGAAATTTGCCTTTTGTTCCAGATACTGCTTGAATATAAGTGGATGCCAACGACAATTTTCTTTATAACTGCTAGATGACAATCACAGGAGAGACAAATATTTTACAATCTAGACTTTTGGTGATTGGGGGCTAGGGGTGATGTTTGTACTTCTGGAAACTGCGTTTACCTTCCTACTGCAAAGGAGATGTAAATAATCTACTTTGATAAATGCACATGTTCATTACAAATATTGATTGACCTTTCTGTATATGTCAGTGACAATAAGTAGGCTTTGGCAACCTGTGAGGATGGAAACAAGTTAAAGACACCCTTGTAAAGACTAAGATAAGCTTTTAGTGGGGGAGGGGGATAAGAGTTGAATTTCAGTGTATATATCGGTAAGTTCAAAGTCATTACTGACCTTTCTGAAGATTAGAAAAACAGAATGATATTGTAAATTTCAGTCTGCAAGCAGCCTCTATTGAAGTATTTCAGTTTATTCCATTGATAGCAATCCCAAGTCATGTCCTCTGACTTTTAATGCAGCTCAGTTTCTGGAAACAGGATCTGTAACAGTAATATAATTTTATTAATCAGGGTGGTTTTGGGATGATAAACCCAAGTTTATAATTTGCCTATAAGCAATCTGAGCTCTTTGTGGGGCCATTCAATTTTTGTAAGACCCCAGGTTCTAGCGATGAGCCCATCAAAGGGGTTTTACTCTATACAAGGCACAAAAAATCCGACTGCTGAATGTATGAAAAAGGCCATCAGTTCTTTTATACCTTGAGAGACCGCATGGGAGAAGAAACTGCACATGTTTCTCAGGAGGTCAAATAACACACTTTTATTGGCAAACTTTAGAAAATAAGGCAACTTGGCAAAAGTTTAAAGAGCAACATTCAACCAAAATGAAGCATTTCACAAAGCATTGACTTAGCACATGCTAACCCATACAACTTAACCCATCCAGCTTTAAGTTACCCAAATACCAAGAAAGGAGGTTAGGAGAAGAAGAAGAAGTAGAGAAAGAGAGAGAAAAAGAGAGAATTATAGCTACCACCCCAGAGTGACAGCTGCTCCAGGGCTGGCCAAGGAGGTTTCAAGGGGCTGGGGTATGGAGCAGGGCACCATTTCACCTTCATGAAATTCAACTTGTCCCTTCCCCCTCAATCACACACTTGAGTTTGTCTGAACCAATGATTAATATAATAATCCAGTGTGTCTCTCACAATTTTTCAGCTAAGTTAGGCTATGTGAGGAAAGCAGATGTTTCCAAGGCTAAACTGAAAGGGAGAGGACAAGAACAAATAAAGCCTTCCTCACACTTTTTCAGTTTTGCAGAACTCCTCGTCACACCCAGGCTGTAGGAGGTCTGCAGGAACCCATAGCCAAACCTCTTGCTGGTTTGTGGCTCTCTCTGCTCCAAGCCCTTTAGTTCCATCTGCTGCTCATTTAGGATGGACCTCCTCAGAAAGCTGAAAGCAATCCCAATATGTATTTTCCTTTTCTATTACATAATTTTCTCAGGAATAAAAAACTTACTTTTACTTTGTGGCCTGAACCCCATGGCCCGTATCCCTATCATGGATCACAAATCATACAAAGCTCAAGTCCTAATTTTTAGTGTCAAATCAAAGGCAATTCTCTTCTTTCATATCCTTTAAAGTTCTGATTTTTCCTGAATTTTACTCCCCATGCAGCTCAGCTCTTGGCATAAATGAAAATTCCACTTTAAAGAGTGTAGAATTGGCAGATTGGCATGCAGATGAAGTTACAGATCTCAAGGACACTTTCAAGTTGCAAGAGGTGAATGAACACCCAGTAGATTATGAGTCAGAAAATGTCAGAATAATCATATTAGGAAACTCCTATGGCTTACTTGACCTTTTTTATAGGAAAAAAAAGGTTCAACTTTGACTTTGCTTGCACTTGTTTTCTTCCTCTTACTCAGAAATTAAAAATGTTATTTTAAAGGCAGGAAGCAATTGGAAACTGCTCATACTGTTAATATTTTATATATTGTTAGTGGAATGAATGCCAAAAAGAGATTGCATTTTCAAATGACAATGTATGTACTTAAAGATATTTGTAATTAACTCTTATAGAGCTCTTTAAAAGTAGAGAACAAAGCAGAATAAGTGTTTTGTATGGGGAGGGATAGTCACTGTTATTTTCTGAAATATGTTTTTCTCTGACAGAGTAGTGCACAATAGTGAAACAGACTCGTGTCTCCAGAAATTTTTTTCTCAAGGCTACTGAGCTGAAGCATATTGACTCACAGACTATTTTTGAGATAAGAATGTTATTCTTTTCTTTTTGGCAAAAAGATGAACTAACAACAGTCTTCAATTCTGGTGAGGCTGTTGTGAGGTGCTTGTTCAGGTTCCTTGCTTCCCTGCTAGCCCCATAGTCAGGCTTGGAAACGTCTGCAGATATGAAGACATTGATTCATCATCTGCTACCCCAAAATCAGACAACTTCACACCACATGCATTCTTCAGCAGGGCTGATGCTTTCTTCTGCAAGTCTAGAGCCAGCTGACTTTCAAAGTCTGTTCATGTGAGCCTGTAGGGTCAGTCCTTCAGTCCTGAGCTCAGCTGAGGTTCCCACTGTTGTTTTAGAAAGCATTCATCAGTTTAGTTCTGTTCCAACATGAGAAAATATGCTCCCATGGGAAAATCCAGAATATGACTGCAATTTGACTACTGTAGCAGAAAATGAGGCTTATTTGGACTGAAATTATCCTATCGGGGCAATAAAAAAGATTCAGTACAAAGATCATTTTACTTCAAAAAACTGTTACAAAGATGTGATTTTGAGTATTTCCTGTATGTAAGTGAGTAATATTAGAAAAACTTGCTCTCACTTCCTGGAATAACATCATGAATACTGTATAATGGCTATGATTAATACATGCATGAAAAATACTATGTAAACAGAAAAAAAAAAATCTATGTTTTGACATGGTCTATAGAAATAAACAACCCTTTTACCTAAATAAGTACAAACTGTTTGCCCACAGTTATTGTTGCACGCAAAATCCTGTGATCCTTATGTAAGTGCTAAGTCACTCTCTGAGACCTGAAGCCCCTGTGGAAGCCGGTGCATGTGGAAAGGGACCAGTTCACAGAGGTATCACATCCAGTGTCCAGTTAAGGGAACCTCCTTCAGCACCATTGCACCTAAATTCCCTGGCCATACGTGCCACAGCTTTTGAATGCACCCTGTGGTATCATAGGAGAAGTTAATGTGGAATGCCAAAGGAACAAGTCCTTGGGATTAGTTTGCCCTATCTGTGGGTTTCAGTCTACATCTCATTCCTGGTGACTTCCCACCATTTTCCCCAGCCAGCTAACACAAAGTGCAATTCACTGTCTCTACATGTAGACAATGACTACATAAACCTCAGGAAACCCTTCTTATTACTCATGTGTCCCCTTTTAACAAAGAAATAGCTTCTACCATCAAGGTGACTGACTAGAACAGATAAATCCTCTTCAAGATTCCTAGTAATGAACCATGATATGAGAAGATACAGCATGTCAGTTGCCTGACTTCTGGAGCAGTAAGATGCTGGCTTAACATAAGGAATAGCTACCAAATATCCTGATCTGCCCAAGAACACGCCAGGATGACACTCAGCAATAACTAAGATCCTATGCCCGTTTTCAGTACAGATCTTCCTCATTGACTGCCCTCTATGTGGTACCTACCAGCCACTGCACTCCTCTTTGGGATGCCCTCATTAAACCTGTGATGCGCCTGATCTAACAAAAAAGCAGAAAAAATTGCCATTGAACCATTAATTTTACAATAGAACCCGGCAGGTTTTTCTCCATTTAAAATTAGAAACAAAATTTATAATGACATATCTACTATTCAGTTGTCCTTTTGAAAGAAAAATATAACAATTTTAAATTAAAATCTTACAGTCTTACAGTGAAAAACCTTTTTAGCAATACCATCAAAATGGTTTGCTCTTCCATATACTTATCAGCAGCAGATTGTATTTATCATTTACAATCATTGAATTGTATTACATGATTGTATTGGATTGTATTACATGATTGGATTAATCTCTAAGTATTTTTTCTTTCTTAAATAACTTATATATTAATAAAATATCATTATTCTTATTAAGGATAGTATTCTCAAATATTTCTTTGCTGTTAAAAAATCTGGGATTACAAGTGAAAACTTACAAATATTAAAGACTTAGAAATAATAGGCTTTACATTTGCTTTGCCTGAAGTTTTTGTCTTTTTTGTGCTTTAGTACCTGACTAAATTTTAACAGTAGAAGAGAATAACCTTCTAGAGAGCAGACAGACCTCACCGCAGTGGATCAAATGTAAACCTGTGTGGTTAAAAATATTCACTTAATGTATTTTTTCTGTGTCCCTCACTAGCTGGCTTTTTCAAAAAAAAAAAACAAGTAGTCTGCCTGTGGTAGGAAGAAAAAAAAAAGCAAATGGGCAAATCAGGAAAAGAGGGATGCCCTTTCTTCTTCCCCAGTCAGAAAGCAGCCTGTTTGACTTCATAAGCAGGTCAGAAGAAAATCTGTTTTATAATCATAGGTAGTCATAAAGCAGCCAGTGATTCCCAGCAGTGACTCCACAGTCTGCTTTTACCTTGTCAGAAACTGAAGAAAGATGTGTCATCACACAACCGGTGCTGGTCAGGGTCATGCGCAGTTAGATATACACAAGGCATATAAGCAAATAGTACTTTCTGCAAAACTGTGTATGACAAATTACGCTACTTAAAGCTGAGGATTTACTGCTGGGATTCTTCTCTTTGAAAGAACCAATAAACAAAGTAATCTTAATTACATTCTATGAACTGGGAAGAAATGGATTAACAAAATATAAGATTTTCACATGGAAGCACATGGAGCTTTTTCACTATATCAAGTGTTTCTCTTTCCCCTTAGATAAATTTCCTTGTTTTTTTATTAAATACATAAAAGTAAGTTTTTGTTCACCACTTGTGTACTCATTAGATGCTTATTGGATGCATTGTAATTAAGGGGAATTTTGAAACAGTTTTGCAGGAACAAAGCAAGTGGCTTCATATTTTATGATCAAGATGGTCCCCCAGCTACAAAAGACAGCATGGGAGAAACAATAAAGGTATCTATTAGGCATGTAAGAGCAATGTTGTTAGCTAGCAACTTAGTGAATATCAGGAGGACTGAGATTAAACAGCAAGGAGAAAAGATGGTACATGGCATTGTAAAGGGAATTCAAAGGGAAGGAATGACAGGATCAGAGAAGGAGTCATAAATTCTTTTGACAACTTCAAAGCAAGCAGAGTTGAGGGGAGGAGCTGTATGCACAAGCTTTCATTTTATTGCATTGTATAAATTTTCACAGTCTTTTCCAGTTATGCCCTACTTATTTTCTATCTGTAAATGCATTACCAGCCTGGAGATCCCAATTACTGTGGGAATTGCAGAGGTCTCGATTACTAAGGAAACTTGTTAAAATTACTTTTCTACACACATATCTATGATGTTGAGACACTTTAGTCCCCGAGCAGAGTGGAAGCCTGAGGTTGGAAATAGTGAAAATCACAGTGTTTGCAGGATTCAGACCAATCACATGCAAATATATTATCATGCTTATAATGATCATCAATTCCCTTAATTATCTTGGAGGAAGAAAGATACATGAGGTGTGTTCTTCAAGACATTAGATCGGCTAGCAAAAGAGATGATAGGTGCTTTTTCTTCACTCTTTTGAAGGTGGAAGGAGGGGTTGGGAAAGATAATGATCATGCTTCCTTTCCCTGTTCTGTTTTTCAAAAAATTTGGAGAAAATTATATTAATACAATATCCTGGTTTCTGTTCAGATTATTACTTATGTTTTAAACAATAGATGTTAAATTGAGTTTTTTGGGGCAAGTACAAGAAGGTAGAATGTATTCTACATTATTTTAATGTTGTTGAATAAAGAATGTATGATTTATGCTGAAATAGACAAAATGATACTGGTCAGACTCCCTCATGTGGCTGTCCATGTCTGCACTGATGTCTCAGATATCTGTGCTGCTGTCCAGTTTTCTGGCAAATATAGCCCAGGGAGCAGAACTGAGATAAGAAATCTGTAACTTTGCATTTTCATATCTAATGGTTGTAGATTTGTCTCTAAGAGCAGTAATGAAATAGAAAAGCTTCCTGATGGCAAAATGGATAAAGAAGAAAAAAAGGGAGAAACCAGAAATGAGTCATACATTTGTTTTGAAATTTATAGATACAGCAATATACATATGTATATAAGCATGTCTACATATATGCCTATATTAAATATGTACAATTAGCTGGGCAGTTGCTTAGAATAAGATGCAATGAGTGGTAGGGTTTTAGGGGAAAATTCCAGTATAGAATTCACAGAGGAAGTTTGGATAACAGCAATAAACTTAGTGGAAGAATTTACATTAGTCTTATGTTTCTTAAACTGTGGACAAAATAAAAAAAGAACATTCAGCATTAAAAGACCTTGTTCAGTGAGTACAGAACAAGAAACTAAGTGTAGTTCTTCATATTTTGTTTACCTACAGACAGTGGCTAATTTTATTCATGTGTCAGTGGTGCTTCAAACCGAGCTTGGCATTGGTTAAACATGTGACTCAGCCTGACACTCACAGACTGAATCCTATGGTCTAGGAGAGCATGGTCATCCCCGTTTGATGAGACACAGTGTTCTTTCTAGTTCTTGTCTTTCCTATGTTGGCAGAAATGTAAAAGTTGGCAAGCATTCACATCTAAGTTATACCAACTGATAAAAACGACAGAGTAATTGGCCTGAACTGTTGTTACTCAAAAGTTTTAAATCTTTTATATCTGAAAATTTAATAGAATTTTTTTACATTGAATTTTTACCGTAATGAGACTAAAATTACTTCCACATTCTTTGCACTGAGAAACACAAAGGCAATTTTATTGCCATTCTTGACTTTCAGTGCTGGATCAATTACGCTGTATAGAATCATAGAGTCATTTATGTTGGAAAAGACCTCTAAGACAAGACCTCAAGTCAGCTGTTAACTGCCACTGCCAAGTCCACCACTAAGCCATGGCCCTAAGTGACACATTTACACATCTTTTAAATACTTCCAGAGATGGTGACTCAATCCCTTCCCTGGGCAGCCTATTCCAGTGCTTGACTACCTTTTCTGTGAAGAAATTTTTCCTGATATCCAATCTATATCTTCCCTGGCCCAACCTTTTAATCAATATTTTTAGTCAATATGTCCATAAATAGGATTAAATTTACCTTTCTGTTCATGTAAATAGCATTTTTAGACTTGTTTTTCCACTGGTGGAAAAAAGGACTATGTGTTAAGAAACACAGCTGTCTCCGGCTAATTTTAAGAGGCTAATATGGATAACTTTAACAATCAATTGATAAACTCAGTGTTGCAATTCTTTGTCACAACATACAAGTATGACAAATATTTCTACTTCTAAACCTTTGGTTGTCTTGGTGGAACATAAATTAAATACACCATAAACTTCCAAAAGTTATGCTGACTTCTTTATCAGTATCAGAACATGTAACGCTTAGGAACCAAAAAAGTATTATAATAGCAATGTATTCTGGCTGGATAAGAGACTGGAAAAAATATCATTAGTAGAGAAATATATATATATTTATAGAAAATCTGTACTAACTTTACAAGCATGATATAATGGTTTAAATGATAGCAGAATGTGATGACAGATGAGTGTGTTAAATATGACAGGGATACCATATGTCTTTAATTCATTCTGTTAACATCTTTTCATGATCTTACTTGGTAAATTGCAATTTAAAAAAAAAATTAAAATATGATGCATAATTGCCAAAATATTTCTATTACTTTTGTTGGGTTTTCCAGTCAGTGCTTCAGATTGCAGTCTGAAAATCACTTTATAAATTGGAAGCTTTAATTTTGAAGAGAAGATTATACTACACAACTAAATGAGTCTCTTAAATAAAAACAGAGAAATAAGTTTTGGCAGTAACTGTATAAGTGAAATGTGCACATGACATCTTCTTCCTATTTTTCTTTTAATAGCTGTGGCAGCATGGTTTTTTCAGGTACACTGAGCATATGGATGTATCTCTTCCACATGCTTAAGAGAATATAAGCCTATTTTCTTTTATGTTTAGAGTGGAAACATACTGAAATCAGTTTGAAAATCATGTTTAACTCACTGTTCTAATAATTCCATAAGCTCATTGCAGACAGTATAAAACATACTGATTTGTCAGCCTTCATGAATGGTGACTTACTGCGAATGGAAGAGCATGCTGATCCACATTCAGATGCACCTAATTTCCCTTCAGTCTCCAAACTTCATATGAGAGATGAGCTGGGCCCTGCTGAAAATCAATACAGGATGACCTGGAAAGAGATCAGACAGACATCGTGCTAAGGATTTCTTACCAGCTTTCACTGCAGGAGCCATAGGAAATTATGATGCAAAAGTAGCAAACATATATAAAATATTTCACTGTTATGAACAAACATTAGCAGTAGTTGGGCCAGATTATCAAACTGATCCTTTCCAAAAACTCCACAGGATAGTTTTTTCAGATGTCCTTCCTCTGTTCTCTCTTTCATGCAAAATGCCTGTTCTCTGGCCTTGTCAAAGTAAAGTAAAGGACTCTTAACACACTGCCACTGAGCAGCTCTGCTGAGCAGCTGCACAATGGTAAGAGCCAGACCCGTGGCTTAAATTTTGAACCTCTTAGTTATTTCAAGGTGAATTTTATGTGCAGTTAGGAATATTATTACATTATATAAGATTTTTCACATGAGACTTTTATCAAAATATTGTGATACCTCCCTAACATGTAAAAAGAAAGCAGAAGTGGATTGCAGCATGCCATTTGGAAATTCCCAAATGTCTTAAGACAAGCAGGCAAGACAGAAGGCTGGCCTGGCTGAACAGGAATTTTCTCCTGGAAATAAAGCAAAAAAGGAAGGTGAATGCCCAGTGGAAGCAAGGACAAGTGACATGGAAAGAATACATAGAAGCTGCTTGCCACTTGTAGAGAGAAAATTCATGTAGCCAAAGCTTAGCTGGAGTTGAAGCTGGACAGAAATGTGGGGGACAATAAAAACAACATTTTCAAATATATTAATGGCAATAGGCAGGATAGAAATATCATCAGTCTATTACCGGATGAAGACGGTCACCACACAAACAGGGCCAGAGACAAGGCAGAGGTGTTTAATGCTTTCTTTGCCTCTTTCTTCAACATGGATGATGAACCAAGAGGGTCTCAGTGCCCTAAGCTGGAAGACCATAACTGCGAGAATGATCCACTCCCAGCCGACCTGAACTTGTGCAGGATCTGCTGCTCCAGCTGGATTCCTACAGATTCCTACAAATCTATGGGATTCATCCGAGAATCCTCAAAGAGCTGGCTGATGTAATTTACAAAGCCTCTCTCTTGATTTAATTTGAAGTGGTCTTGGAAATCCAGAGAGGTCCCAGCTGACTGGAAGCTGGCAAACCTTGTCCCAATTTTCAAGAAGACCAAGAAGGAGGATCCAGAAACTGCAAGCCTGTCAGTCTCCCTTCAGTGCCTGGTTAGCTATGGAGAAGATAATTCTGGGAGGTACTGAAAAACAGCTGGAGGACAATGCAGTCATTGGTCACAGCCAGCTTTGCTTCTCAAGAGGAAAGTCCTGCTCATCAAGCCTGATTTCCTTCTATGACAAGGTAACCCATCTAGTTAAGGGTTAGGGAAGCCTAACCCAACGTCAAGGGAAGCCTGTTGATGTAATCTTTTTGGATTTCAGTAAAGTTTTCAATACTGCCTCTCACAGGATCCTTCTACACAAACTGTCCAGCACACAGCTGGATAAACACATCATGTGGCGGGTGAGCAATTGGCTCACGGGTTGAGCACAGAGGGTAATAGTGAGTGAGGTAACATCAGACTGGTGACCTGTCACTAGTTGGGTTCCACAGGGCTCCATCTTGGGCCCTGTGCTCTTCAACATCATAAGTGACTTGAGCATAGGACTAGAAGGGATACTAAGCAAGTTTGCAGATGACACAAAACTGTGAGGAGCTGTTGACTCCCTCAAAGGCAGGGAGGCCCTGCAGAGAGACCTCGACAAATTAGACTGGGCAATCACCAACCATATGAAGTTCAACCAGTGAAAGTGCCAGATTCTGCACCTGGGGTGGGGCAACCCTGGATGTACGTACAGACTCTGGAATGAGATGCTAGAAAGCAGTACCATGGAAAGCTGGAAAGCAGTACCTAGGGGTCCTGGTCATTGGCAAGTTGAATATGAGCCACCTGGCTCCCTGACAGCCAGGAGGGCCAATCAGTTCCAGGGGAGCATCAGTCAAAGCATCGCCAGCCAGTCGACGGAAGTGATTGTCCTGCTCTGCTCTGCACTGGTGTGGCCTCACCTTGAATATTGTGTGCAGTTTTGGGCACCACAATATAAGAAAGATATTAAGCTATTAGAGAGTGTCCAAAGGAGAGTAACAAAGATGGCAAAGGGCCTTGAGGGGAAGCCTTATGAAGAGCTGCTGAGGTCACTTGTTCTGTTCGGCCTGGAGAAGAAGAGACTAAGGGGAGATCTCGTTGCAGTCTACAACTTCCTTGTGATGGTAAGAAGAGGGGCAGGTACTGATCTCTTCTCTGTGATGATCGGTGAACAATGCTCTCAGGCACATGGTGTGATTTTTGGGGATGGTCCTCCATGGTCCAACCCTTAGGTTGGACGTGATGATCTTTGTGGGTCCCTTCCAACTCAGCATATACTGAGATTCTGTATTTAGGATCAGAAAAGTGTCTGCCTGCCACTCACAACACACATTTTCAGTAGTTTTTGTCAAGTTTTGGTCTTCAGTTTTTCTACCATTCATAGAATAGCCGCATGGAAAACAGACACAAAATGATACTACTGAAAAATAATATTCCAGAACAAATGTGGAATGATTCTGTTATAATTTTTGCTACCTACATAGAGGGAGAACCTAGTATGCCTGAAGAATCACTAGAGCATTTAATTTGATAATTTGATCATGGTAGCAGATGCACATTTTGTTTCTAAGACTATAACTTCAGACAGTTTTAAAAAACTTTGGATAAATTTCCATTTCTGAGAAAAATGTGTACCAAGCAAGCAGATAGACTGACAAGCTACAAGCCAACAGTAGAGTCTTTGCAGATGCAAATTACAGATACACTATGTACCAAAAAACAAATAAAATTGAGGTGAGGTATCCTACATTAATTCTGTAGTTTTTCCTTATCTTCCTAATGTCAATACATCTATTAATTTTGTGTCAATATATAACATCCTACCTCCCCCCTCAAAAAAAATTTATTTATCTCTTTTGCTCTAGAAAACTTGAAGAAAAGAATTTTGTGATTAGTATCTTCAATTTTTTTACACTGTGCTGGCTCATCAAGTTTGTGATATGTAAAGAATTATTTGAACATTTCTATTGGCTGTTTTTGGAATGACTTTCAGAATATATCTTATTTGAGAAGTCAAGAGGACGCTCATCTTTCATTAAATGTTTAGTTCATCAGGAAGTCTGAAAGTTGGGCTTGCTCTTACTTCTCTAGTAGCGTGAAACTTTTTACACTTACAAATGTATAACTGAAAAGATATTCTAAGAAACTTTTTAGCAAACATAGAAGTTGCTTCCCTTTCTTTAAGCCATAAAAGTTTGATACAGTCTCCAGTGAAGTTAATCACTTATGTAATCAGTATAAATCAGTTCATAGTGACTCTCTATGTAGCTACACACTTTATATACGTTTCCTGTAATACAGAACACCACACATCTTTCCATACTTCTGTCTGATAATTACACTGATGAAAACGTGAAGTGGGTTGTCCATTACAGAAAATTTGTTGCAAGCTCATGGCTATTCAAAATAGTCCCTTCCAAACAAACACAAGACAACACCCTGCTACCAGCTTCTTGACATTGTGAAAAAAAACGGTTTCTCAGTGTAATATCTGCTGCTATTACTCTGCTCTGTCCATCTATAATTTATCACAAGCCCCTCAAGCCATGTACATTCCTCATGGAGTCTCCAGCAAGAGGTGAATCTGAGATGTAGATTTGATTCTGGTGAGATGTGTTGCCATGCATTTTTCTTTCATGAATATGTTGGAAAAGCACTGTGGATTTTACTCTCCCTCCCTTTATTTTTTTTTTCCTGTTTTGGTCTTAGTAGAAATAAATGAGCTCCAGGTGATGGTCTCACTGGACATACTGCATAAAATTCTAGGTATAGCTCTACCGTGGTTTGACCCTGGCCAGATGCAAAGGGCCTATTAAAAACACTCCACTACCCTCCATCCTCCCCTCTGCAGCTGGGCAGAGGAGAGAGGAAGAAAAAAAACAGCAAAGGAATTTCATGAGTAGAGATAAGGATTGAGAGAAGGCAGGCAAGACAAACTCAGAGTGAGGATAAAACTTAAATTTATTACTAACAGAATAAGAGCTAAAGAGTGAGAAATAAAACAATCTTAAACACACTTTCCAACCACCCCTCCTTCCTTCCATGTTCTCCTTCCTTCCCCTGCATCAGAAAGTCTACCCATAGGCCAACAGGTCTTCCAAGTCTGCTGCACCTGTGAGTCACCCTTCCATGGGCTGCAGGGAGCAGCCTGCTCCACCATGGTCTTCACCACAGACTACAGGGGAGGCCTAAAGCTCTGAGTCCTTTCCCTGCCCTGTGGGGTCCTTCCCACAGGAGACAGTCCTTGATGAACCTCTCCAGCGTGAGTCCATCCACCCTTCGGGCAACAGTTCTTTTCAATCTGTTGCCCCATGGACGACTTCCCCAAGAGGGTGCAGTCCTTCACGGGTTGAGCTGCACCGACGTGGGTCTCCCACAGGGGCCACAAGTCCACCCAGAAAAAACTGCTCTGGCATGGGCTTCCCTCTCCATGGGCCACAGGTCTCCAGCAGGACTTCGCTCCATTTTGGGCCTCCCACAGGGAGTCACAGCCTCCTTCATGTATCTTCCTGCTCCAACATGGACTCCTCCATAGGCTGCAGGAGGGTTTCTGCACTCCAATGGTTCTTTATGGGTTGCAGGGGCTTCGGCTCTATGTCTTTGCTCTGCTTCTGGGGGGGGGGAGGCCCCCCTCTGATAAATATGCCACATCCCATTTAAATAGGTGTGTAGAAAGTCACATTGATCTTCCATGAAATCAGTTCATATTCCTACTATGCCTGCCAGATTACCTAAACTGTGGAGAACTGGTACACTTTGGACTCTTTTACTATCATCCTCCTCACAGAACACACATCAATTAAGACAGTAGTTTTTTCCAATGCCAACATAACAGAATAGTACATTGCATTTGTACTTTTACTCATTCTACAGAACATCACAGGATGGTTTTTTTTAGAAAATGTAACAGCACAAAATATTGAGTGTGTATCAACCACTAGAGCATGTAAGTTGTGGGACCTATGATTCCTTATCATCACAAACAATGAAGAGGAGAGAGAGGATTTATTCACTGAAGTGAATATCAAGTTGCTAGTATGTGGGAATTACAGACATTGGTATTTTAATGGAATCATAGAATGATTTGGGTTGGAAGTGAATATGTGAAAGATCATCTAGTTACAACTCCCCTGACATGAGCGGGGACATCTTCCACTACAGCAGGTTGCTCAAAGCCCTGTCCAACTTGGCCTTGAACACTTCAAGGTATAGGACATCCATCACTTCTCCGGGCAGGCTGTTGCAGTGCCTTACCACTGTCACAGTAAAGAATTTCTTTCTAATATCTGATCTAAACCTAGATCTAAACCCTCCTGCATCATAAGGCCACCCCCCTAGACCTATCACTCCATGCTCCTGTGAAAAGTCCCTCTCCAGCTCTCTTGTAGGCCTCCTTTAGGTACCAGAAGGCTGCTATAAGGTTTCCCTGGAGACTTCTCTTTGCCAGGCTAAACAACCCCAACTCTCCCAGCTTGTGAGAGAGGTGCTCCAGCCCTCTAATCATCTTTATGACTTTGATATAATCAAGTTTTAATCGGTTCTAACATTGTTCAGTTTCTGCACGCTAATGAGTCAAAATACATTGAATGATGCCAGCCCCTTAAAGTGATCATTGCTTTTGAGCAGCCACTTTAACATGTTCTGAGACTTCAGATTAATTTGATTTAACCATTTTTGTTTAGACTGTGTATTTAGTTAATATGAAACAGGAAAATGCCTTTCATAATGATGTATCTTTAAAAAATATAGAGTGAATGACATTAGTCAACTAAACTGACCACAATGAAGAACCATCACAAGAAACTGTAAAACCTTAACACTGGTTTTGGCCTGAAAAACCCTTTAAAACCAGAACTACTCCTGATTAGGAAGATTTGTATATGGACTATAGATGAGACTGAAGAGAATTGTCCTTTTGTCTGACATAAAACACCTGCCTAATTTGGACAGTTAAATTGTTTCTCAATGGTAAAATGAGGGCAACAATATTTGATTATTGCACAGTCTCCTCACCAAGCTTGAAGTACGATGCCATGTGCGCTATAAGGAAGCCTGTCTGCATCTCAAAGACAAGTTCCATGTAAGAGACAACATGATTGTTGTCTAATGATGCTGTTCTTAGACAGGATGAAACAAGCACTTACTCTGAGCTAGGCCATCTGGACACTTGTTTCAGTTGGTAAAATTTTATCAGTAATATATATTTCCCATCTATGAATCTCTTGACAGATTGTAAAATTACTTTGAAGAAGTAAGGGGAAGCACAGAAGGAAATTTGACTCTAATTAAGCTTCTTATTTATTGCTGAGGTACTGGAAGTGTGCTGCTCATCTTAATGCTAATTGGTGCTGTAGATGCTCTGAACCTTGAAAATAACATCATGCCTCTTGATCTCTCAAGTTGCTGTGTTGATTTTGGCCGTAGCATCTCTCTGAGACATACACTGAGTTACTTGCAGAAATGAAAAGAAAACAAAATAAACCAACCAACCAAAAAAACTCCTCACACTCCAGGTTCATCCTCATCTCTGTGTTTTAACATGAAGACCTACCCTTTCTTTGTACCTCAGCTTTGCATTGCAGGATTATTTTAATATATCCGCTGAAAGTATATTCTTACCTTTAGAAGTGAGTACATCCCATTTCAAGAGCTCTGGAAAATTATGGTAGGAACTGAATTGTCCTAATGCATCTTAATGGCTTTAGACCATAGCTCTGTGTTTTCCTGTCATTGTTGCATACTGACAGTTCCTGGGAGGAAGGTGGAAGCCAAAGCAGTGTCTGCCAGCTGGTTCACAAAGATGCTGCAGTGTCAGCACATTACGGAACCAAAAGGCCAGATGGCAAGAGAGACCAGACTGTTACTGAAGTAGATTCCTATTCTCAATGCTGCAACCACCTACAGCTGTAGCTGTGGCAAGCCAGCTCATTTCTGTCCATCTTTCCGAGTGCAATAGATGAATCTGTTACTACAACTTGGAAGCAAAAATGAATGAAACACTAATAAACTTTATGAAGTTAAATCTGTGTTTCTTCTTAGCACTGTTGGATCCAGGAGCCTCATATATTGATCCCACTCAAACAATGTTTCAGTTTGCTGTTTATAACCCTATTCTTTTTTATATTCTCTATTTCCTTTCCAAAGCAGCTGTAAGCAGCACCACTTCCAATGAGCTTGGTAACCACCTGTTTCTCATTGAAGTTGACAATAAAACCTTACTCTGGATGACAGGGCAAGAAAAGATGCAATTCCAGCCTTTCCCTTGGTGAAATTCAATTTTTTTTTCCCATACACAATGTTCTGCATACTCACCATGCCAACAGATACAAAAAGCAGTGGTACTAGGAAAAAAATAGAGAAAACATAATAGTATATACTTGGTAAATCTTCATCTTTTTCTAATGGTGTCTTCAACCACTGCTGAGAATGACCCATGAGAAATGTTTTCACTTTAAAACATCTTACATTGGTTCTTCTGACACAGTTAAGCCTTTCTGACTGCATAAGTGTTGCATAAGTGTCATGATGTCCCTCTTTTCAAGAGGTACACAGCAGCCTACAGGAGTACGTTGACCTACTGCAACAGGATCAGAAGGTAGCTCCCTTGCATTGGGCTGACATAATTTCTTTCACAGGCAACCACATCACATACTGCCTTTCGTAAATTTGTTCAACTCCCCGTTTAAAAAAATAACCTTTTTGGATTTCACTTCACTTACTTGGAACTGTAACCTCTCTCTCTGATGGGTAGAAACCTTTTGCAGTTTTCAGCCTGTGCCTATTCCCCCGTATGTTATGCTTACTTGCTTTGATATAGTCTTTGTTACGTACCTTCTGTAGTTATTTTTCCGTCCATGATGTTGTAGTAGGTTGTATACCCATTTGCAGTAATCACAGAGGGAATGATACCTCCCTTATACTTCTGCAAACTCAGTTTTCTACTGCTTTAAATTTCACCCTATAAACCAGGCTGATTATTTTATGTTTTCTTTCTTTTTAAGAAATGAATTAAATTATTAAATCTGTATTTAATAGGGGTTGTAGTTGCTGATCTTCAATGGAGATACCTCATATGTAATATGTCTTAAGGTCATATTCATTATTTCTCAAGCTAGATCAAATTGCTGACTCACAGATGCATTAGGAAAGTTGGGCTCCTTTCCCTCTTATTGAGGTATACCCTCTTAAGTAAATTGTCACACTTTATCTTATATTTAAGATGTGAAATTCTATTCCATCACCATTCTTTCACACATAATTCTCCTAACACACATTCTGGTCCCCCTGTATAGATAAAATAAATATATAATTCCAAAAGTATAAAGGATCCAAATATAGGAAAAAAAAGCCAAAAATAAGGAAGCTAAAAAAAATTCAAAAAAGGAAGTTAAAACTGAGGCCTTTCTTCAAACAACTGCACTACTAGCACAACCTGCAACTGGTTCCTTATCTCTAGAACTCACACTCATCCCTTCATCTTCCATCTGAATTAAGAATTTTCAAAATGGAATTATATAAAAATATTGTACTCTTAAAAAAGCCTCATATCACTTTCTCTTTGAAAAATCAGAAACCATCTGATGGTTCTATTATAGTATTCCTTTGATACTTGGGCAGTGCAACAGTTCACGACATTTCTAATTTACTACTTGTGAGATTTACAAAGTAATCAGAAATCAATTACTTTAATTCTTAATCTTTCAGTCTATCTATTAAATCTCGTTGCATGGATTGGACTTCAGTACACATGAAAAAAAATCACTAAAAAATTATCTTATGCTTTGGCAAAACAGCATAGAATTTTTTTTCTTTGTACTTCTTTTTTTTACTGGTCATTCATTACCTGCTAAAGCTGTCATACAGATTTTTGGTTTTGGAGATTTCTTAATTCCAAAACGACAACAAAAAGGTTAAAAGACACTCCAGAGCTTTGCTGCTTGTTTTCTCTACTTAGGATGTGACATTTCTCCATCTAATATTATACACTCTAGTTTTTATCCAGCACACACAGATGTTTCATTATGTTTAGCATAAATTAAATCAGATTTACTCAAGAGAAATGCAAAAGAGCTAACATTAAAGGGCTGTTTTATATTCAGAGAAGAATGAAGTAATTTAAATAAACAATGTTTTTTCCTAGAACTATAATAAGAACATTTATATTCACCTGTTTCTAGAAGAGGAAGTCCAGTAAAATAGTTTCCAATGCCTCTTAAACACAGAAGGCAGTTTCAAAAGACTGCAGGCAGAAATAATGAGCCCTCCAAGTTACAGAAAGGCAAAGTCTTAAAACAAAAGGATTTTTACATGGCAATATAAGAGATCTGTGAAGAGCATAAGGGCAAAATGAAGGTTAGGAAGATGTTTTTGAGGAAAAGAATCTGGGAACACTTTGTAGATTCTGTGGCACACCAAGAGTGCCCCAGAGTCTTTTACCTACTCACTGCCAAGCCAGCAGAAATGCTATTTTGAAGTTTAATATTTCTATTTAAATATTAATGGGGAAAAAAAAGTGCAATTCTTTTCTGAAATTTCAGAGTAAAGAGCATAGCTTTAGTTCACAAATCCACTGGTCTAAAACATATAAATTCTACATGAAAATGAATATGATATTTGTTAACCTAATTGTTGGAAATACAGCATTCCAAATAATTCCAGTACCTCACACAACAGAAAACCTGTAACAATAGAAAAAACAAGACATGCCCTTACATTCCTGTCAGCTCAGAACAGTACATAAAAATAAAAAAACAAAAGGAATCCAACCTGAAAAGCAGTATTGTTAAAAATAGAGACCTGGATTGTAGTATTTTTATGTTTGTTTTTTTGGGTTGTTGGGTTTTTTTCCAAAAAAACCCAAGCAGGCCTCTCTACTTGTAAGGACTAAGAATTTCCTTTCTTTGCCATTAATGAGTAACTACATAAAGTCATGAGTGATTATTGAAATTATGAACATTTAGGAAAGGATTTCCTCTTTTCTTAAATCAATATATGTGAAAATAATCCTATTAAAAAAAAGATAACAGAACCAAAAACAAATTTGGCACAGAACTGGAGTAAATCTGATTTTGAAATACATGTGCCTTTAAATACAGTTTTTCTGAAGATACTCTGAAAAACAACCAAAATTAAGAGCTTGATCATATATTAGAGAAGGAATTTATTGTTTGGCTGTTTTGGCCAACATTGTTATCATGTAATATTGACCAACATTCATTAGAAATCCAGTCATGCATGGCAGTATATATCTATTTTCTTCCAAGAAAATTGCTTCAAAAAATTTTAAAGAAGGTTATCAAATCTAAAACCTGCTAGGCGACTGATTTGGGTTTATGTACTAGCTACGGACTAATTTTTAATTAAAAAAATAACAGTTGAAAACCTGATTTTTTCATATTCACAATGCACGTGGACGTGAGGTTCTTCTGTCATGAGACAGGAAACCCCAGTGCTTACCAACTCACTAACACTAGGCAAAACTTAAGAATTATAGCACTGGTGTAATGGAAATAATTATGCTGTTAGAAAGCCAAGTATATTGGAGGTTTCCTTCCAGAGTTAAGTAACTTTTAATTGCTACTACTTTAAAAGTTGCCAAATATCAAAGAAATTATTAGAAAAAATTAACCCTAGATGGGTGAACCAAGAATTATTTTAGCATTTAAGGATGTGTACTTTGACTGAAAAGTTAAAGCAACAATCAAAGAGCTGAATCTCTCTTATAGTCAGCAGGATTTTAGGAATAAGTTTATCAAGCTCTAAAAAAATCAACTTTCATAGCAAAAATACAACTGAGCTTGCAGGGCAGTGTGATAGGCCAGTTGGATGGTTATCAGAGCAGGCCCTCTAATGTGCAAGAAAAAATCTGAAAATTCTGGGTTTTTTTGTAAAAGATAACAGGTCTGAACACAAAGTGCTAATGCATTAAAAAAAACCTAGCAACAGTCTTTCATCTGGCATGAAGCTGTAAGCATGAATTGAAATTGCCCCGGCAGAAAGTGGGAACTATCTGCTGCAGCAAAGCGACACAGCAGAGTCCCAGAGACACCAAACTCCAGAATGTGCACTTGAGCAATCACAATGGATTTTGTTCACAGGCAGATCTACCCTAAACAAAATTTTGAATATCCACTGATAACTGTTTTGTGCTGCCATCTAATATGTCTACTTTGGTGGCAATCCTTTGCTGTTTTGACAGGTTGGCTTGATGACAAGACCATTCTGTTTTCTGCTCCCTCAAGGTCAGAATTTGAAATGCAAAAGTCCCTAAGAGGTAGAAAGTGAAATTTACTATGCAAGTTTCCTTTTCAGATACGTTTGGAATTGATATAAGTGCATTTGAATCCTTAAAATTAAAAAAAAACAAAATGAAAAACAAACAAACAAAAAAAGCCCAAAAACCCCCAGGAATTTTATCTATACAATTTCATACAGTGAAATATTGAATATACTCATCCATTCATTCAATTATCTTAAATAAATTATTTTTCTCAGTGGGGAACAGGAGATAATTGGCCTAAATCAGTGTCAATATCCCCATAAAAGCTTTCCTTGTATTCCATTCCATGGTGGAACAAAACATTGCTGGTTAAGAGAAGATAACTGCAGTGACTTTTTTCTTCAAAGCTTTGCTAGTAATACTACCTAGGAGAGGGAAATTATGCTGTATGTAACTTCATATTCAAATCACCTGAATTTAAAATCCTACTCTTTGGAATAAAAAATTCTTGAGATTTAGATCTGCCATTTTTTCCCCTTCAGCATCTCCAGCAGAAATGTTTCAGCTTACCAAGCAGCAACAGAATCTGTGTTTTGCAAAGGGATATAAACATGGTTCTTAAAAGTTAAAAAATGTACCTAGTGAGACGAAAAATATGTAGCAAGAAAGAGTGCAATGTTTTAAAGGGTAGAAGGACCAGCTAAAGCCACAGAACAGGCAAAAACCAAAAGCAAAAACAGGAGGCAAATGAAATGGAGCAAACCACAACGTTGTCCCTCCTGAACTGAGAAGGCCAAAAACATGCAGCAAAGAACAAGACCTGAGATGAGCTGCTGCAAAACAAAAGTCTTGGAACAAGACAAAACAGCTCTTGGAACAAGAAAAGAACATTAAAGCAGTTATCTCACAAAGATTTTGGTTTTTTCCATATCTCAGTGTTTCTTCAAAGTGAAACTGATTTTTGGGTATTTATGAGGCTTGCTTATATTTTAGAAAGTTTTCTACCAGCTTGTATGCTTAGGGAATGAAGGGAAGGAGGAAGGAAAGGCAAGGAAATCAACTGAACATTTCCAGGCAATTAGTAACACATCAGATAAGTTGTTTTCTACAGCTGCTGCACAACTGAACTTTTTTTTTGATTTGGGATTCAAATTGCCTCATAAATATTGAAATTATAAGCTTAAGGAAATGGTACTATTTGATGCATGGCCTATTTCTAAGAATTAGTCCAAAGGAGAAATCATGGCTCAAGTGTTACTGTTTCAGTATGGCAGTACTGCTATTCTACCAACACTTCACCAATCCTTTTAATAAAAGGCCCATGTAGCGATTATGGTGCTACTGTGCACTATTGCCTTCATCTTACTACTATAAATTCCCAGAAGTCATTAGGTTGGATTTTCATTTATAAGTGCTTTCCTCACTGTTAACAATTGCAGTGCTAAAGGATCTAACACCAGTTTGTTTCACAGAGGACTTATGCAGAATCTACAGTGCTTGTTTCAATCCCATTTACAAGTATTCTAGGATTTTTACCATCCTGACTATAAAACTAGCTGTGTAATTCATTCTTCTTCCACAGTTCACTTTTTATTTCTACAGCCACTTGAACACACCTTTTTTGTATAGCAGAATTAACATTCCTCTTTCTGAGAGCAGGCTGTCCCCAAGGTACAGTGACTATAGCTTTAGAAGGAAACCAAACTGTTTCAGCAGCTGCAATTCACATCCAAAGCACTGCAAAGGCAAGCAAATTATACAGAGGTAAGCCACATAGCTCCTTCCAGACCCAGACTGCAAGTTCTGGTGCTTTAATGCCTCATGTGTATTATTGCAGTAATAACAATAATCAAAATTATTATTCTATCTCCTGACAACTTCTGAAAATTTAAAATTTGGTTTAATTTTGTTTTGGAACAGATCACATACAATAATTTCAATAAAATCAAAAACAAAATTCATTTTTTCCAACAAAGCAAGCTGGATGCAGGGTTGAGTAGCCTTCTTTATGACAGTGCAATCTAAAGGTCAAATCTTTTCTCCGTCTCATCCCTCAGATTGCTTTCCATGGTACACAGAAAACAGAAAGGACTTGGATTTTGATCTATTACACAAATCCCAAGCTACTTGTCTTGCTATTAAATCTCTGCATACATTTACTATTCCCTACCAAAAACTGCATTGACCAGTAATATCACTGTGAAAATTCAGATAGAAACATTCTAAACTCTTTCATTGTCTGGGGTTTTTTTGTGTGTTTGTTTGTTTGTTGTTGTTTTGTTTTTTGTTTTTTGTTTTTTTTAATGTACAAGCATTCCACATACTTTTACTGGGCCCCTTTGCCAATTAGATTTGCAGTTTCATGGCATTCATATGTAATTCCCTATTATTTGATATAAGCAATTTACATGCTTTTAAGCTACCAAAGTATCTCATAGTTGATGTTCATCATTACCTGTTGTAAAACCCTTCAGTAACACTTTCTTGAACTTCCAGTATTCAAGAGCCATGATCTCCCCCATGCACTAAATTGAAGTGTGGGTCAGACTACAATACAGGGATACTGCTTTTCCATCACCTGCATTTAAAAATCCTTAATTTTTTATTCCTGCCATTTCAGATAACTTCTGTCTCTTGAGGCTGAGAGCGCGGGCCTATGTTAAGGTTTCTCTGAAGATCTTTCTAGCACTGCTGTGATTAGTTGTTTTGATGTCAGTTTGCTTGCTTAGGGCATACTGAATTTTTTTGCCCCCAGTATGCAAGACTAACTGTCAGTGTTTCCTTCCAATGGATAAAATTTCTCAGCTATCACGGTTTTAAAGCTGCCACTACGCTTGAGCATCCTGTTCTCAGGTACATTCTTCTTCTCATTGACCTTTGCATATCTTCTGCTCTTTACTGTCACCTGTCTCAGTGAATCCTGCTTAGACAGATGTTTCACAAATTACAACATAGGTGAAGAGCAGAATGTGGTTAAGGATGCCACCAGTTCCCTAACAGATCACCTCTCTAAGATGACTTATTTTCTCCCTATGTTAAAAGTTTGACTGTTTCAACTCCTACTTCAAACATGTTAGCTCCTTATCATATGTTTTATTTTACCAATCTTGATAGCTGGTAACAGCATTGCATTGCAGCAGATGTGAAAGGCTTGTTAAAATACATGCTCTACAATATTTCTGAAAAAACACCCTATAGCATATTATGACTGGTAGTAAATATGACTGTTACAAGAATTGTAACTCATGTAAAACTAATTCAGTACATTCTTTGCTACCCCGAGAGCACTGAATAACAACATCCTGTTAATCAACTGTTCAAAAAATTACTTTAATGACTTATAAAACAGTCTCTGTGGTGAGAACAGTATTTCAGATGCCATATATGACCATATGTGACCACTGCACTAAGGTATATCATTACATGTTGGCTTGTTTCCTGCAGTACTTTGTTGGAAGTTTGTTGGGAGTATAATAACTATTTACTGGGAGACTTTAGACTATAGAAAGTCTGATTATAACACTGAGGGACAGGTAACTAGCCAAACACTGCTCCCCATGTTGAAATCACTTCCAGCAGTAGCCTGTTTTCAGTGATAATCTCTTATCTAAATCTAAATTAGGCATAGCCCAGGTTGACTGAATACTCATGAGGCTCAGGCCTGCTAGTATTAGGAGGTTGTGTCACATCAAAATCCAATAAGGAATGAATACAGTTTACATTGGTATCAGCTTAGCTAGAAGAATTAAAGTCTTCAGCAGTTAATTTCAGTTTCAGCTGTGCTGGTTTTTTCTCTAATAATTTCTGATACATTTCTAAAAACCACATTAGGTAAGTATAGAGGAGAAAATTTGCAAAGACAAGCAAGAAAAAAGGTCATGTCTAAGAATGATCTTCACACTGCAGGGTGGTATTTTTAGATTTTGGAAGTCTGAACATTTTAGAAATCAATGTGTAGTCAGTCAGGCATGAATAGAAGTTACAAACTAGAATGAACCATTTGGACATTGGAATTAGACACAGGTATACAAACAATTAACTGAAGACACAACTCCATAGTTAAAAATAGCCGCATTACTGAATTTCTCAGCTCAGAATAAATTCTTAGTTACTGATTACAGCAAATGCGTTCCTGCTGCTAAAAGATTTTCCAGAGATCTCCAAGACGAGAAGGTACCTTAATCCAAAATAGTTTATATTTGCTATGAGTAAAAAATGGAGGAGAATTCCAAAGCAAGCTGGGTTCAGAAGGATCTAGCAGTACCATTAAGGTTGCACATCTTGAAATAAGAAGATTGAGAACACAGATTGAGACAGAATTGCTGCACAGGTAGTATACTTGTAATTAACAAAAAGGAAGTAGGAAGAAGAAGAAAAAAATATGGCCAGTAAAAAAAAAAAAACAGGTTGCATTTAGGAACATGAGAAAGAATATATATTTAAAAATATGGCTTTTAAATTTCTGAGACTGAGGGTCTAAACATAAGACTAGATCAAACCAGTCTTACCACAGCTAAGAAAACATAATCTGGTTTCAGTGAAACTTCTTATTGTGTCTTGTTTTAAGATTCACAGTTTTTTGCATATGATAAGCATTGACTTACCATTGTAAGTAATGAAGCTTAAATATTTTCTGATTGTAGTTTTAGTCTACCAACTAACATGCTCTCTTCACAAAATAACGGTTCTGATACTGAAAGAATACATTAAAAAAAAGATGAAAAAGTGATCTTCTCCAAAGTATTTTTGTGTGGTACAGCTTACACCTAAGAAAATAAAGACTGTAGAGCTGGAATCATAAGTTACCTTCTCACCAGTGGACAAGATGAAATACTTCACACAAGTGGATATGCACTTCTCTGAAAGACAGAAAGAAGTGCTCGTTAACTAAAAAGAACATTTCTCTCTACAAATTATTCAGGCAGGATCTATGTAAGTTAGTTTATTCAGAGATTAAAGACCAGATAGGCTGCACAAAATTTTTCTGTTGTTTTGACAGCCCTTTTGCTATATAGAAAAAAATCTTTAATCTAAATGTAATGCAGCTACTGTAATATAGAAAATTCTTAAGCAATTGCATGCAGTCTTCAGTGGAAGGAGGAAGCACTGGTGATTGTTACAGCAAAAAAAAGATAAGTATTTAATATGCACTCATCCTCAGGTAAAAGGGTAAAGTAATGAAATGGCTTCTGCTAAAGTCATCTGGCTGCCTGAGAAATGCCTAATGCTCAAGGAAAAGAAGCAGGTTCTGAGGTTTGAAGAACATGAAATAGGCAATTGTTTTGAAATGTAAGCTGAAAAGGATTAGGGCTTTACAAAAGGCTGTTATATATACAAATATCTGAATAATTTAATGTGAATCTGAGTGCTTTCATTCTTGCACGTCTGCATCATAAACTTTTGAAAATGGTTCATAACAGCAATAATACTAGAGAGATTTACTGTTACTCCAGTTCCTCCCTGCTTTAGAAGAATATTCCCTACTCTAATTCTGGCCTCAGGCCAATAAATAATAAACTAATAATTACCAGAAAATTCACTGGGAACTGTTGCTTCATTATTAAAGCAAGATATGGTTAAAAAAGAAAAAAAAAAAAAAAAGAGGTGAAATTTTCAGAAGTTATTTCACATAAAAAATAAACAAAATTTGATTTCGTTCCAGTGCAAATTTTGTGATTGCCACTCAATTCATGCACCACAAAGGCAAAATAATCTAAAACATAATGGACAATATTATTAAAGCGAAGTTTGAAGCCTAGGAAAAAGAAATATCAGTTGAAAAAAGTAAAAAATAAACCAGAGATTACAATGTGGATGAAATAGAGAGCAGGCAGCTTGTAAATGGGGGTCCACAGTTGCTAGGTTTTAGCAAAGTACCACCTTAAAAAGTCTCTTTCCCATTTGTCCCTTCATCTGCTCTTTTGTTCACTTTGCCACAAATTCTCACTGTGCATTTCACAAAGAGGTGATGTATGAGACTCAGCTACCCCTCGATAAGTAAGCACAGTCATCTGAGGAGCTTCAGTGTGCTCTGGTGGGCATCTGGAAATGTGCAGGTGTCCATTACTCATCTGCCTGCCCACCTTGCAGATTTCTTGGCTGTCCTGATAATCTTAAATGACACCAAATGTCCCTGCTTAGACCTCTGAACCCTGCCAAGGGTTCCTCAGTTCCTCAGTGAGTCAAGAGACCCCCAGAGCACATCAGACAGCCAGGTGGCTCAACAGTAGACTGAACTGTACTGACACCAGATGATGAAAAACAAGATGCTTTGAGATGACTATTACAGGAGCACTCCTAAAATGGCTGTTTGACCATTCCAAGCACAATGAAAGTGTGTACGTGTTTCTAAATTTATTATAACCACTCCTTATCAAATATTCTTAATCACAGAAAACATACGAAGATCTGCTACATCTGTCAAAATACAAGCTAAGACCCGAATGTATGAGCTCTTTGACATAAAGAGAAGCCTGCTGTAGATAATAGTCTCAAGTGCAACTTTGCAAATTAGGTAAACCATTGAAGTTTAAGATATAAATTATACACTGACATTGAGTAAATGGAAACCAGGTAGATAAGAAAGCTGACTGTCCAAAAGTAACATGGGAACATTTTGTTTTAAAGACTGCAAATTAAAAAAAGAGAGATGAAATATGAGATATTCCACAGTGTTGCATGATGGCCCAGCTCCCTGCTCCTTTGAATTCTGCATGAATCTTACTGTTTACTTGGTGTAAACAGTGTGCTCAGAGCTCCTGCTATTTTAGGGATCACAGATTTATTTCAAGCTAAAAGTAACATGACGCAAAATACTAATGATTTATAATTTTATTACAGCATTAAAATTGTTCAGTAACAAAATAACAATTCTGTGACTTCCTTCTCATTAAGTTCATACCTTAAAACACAAAGTATATAGTAGTGCCAGTGTAATAAACTGGACATCATTGAGGATAACTACATTAAATGATTTGCAGTAGAATTATAAGGCCTAAACACGTACTTATGTCATACTCTGACACCTTCTTCATGTCCATATGTATTTATAAACCTAGTGCAAGGAAGGAAAAATAAAGTTACTACATACTTTCCAGTATAAGTGCAAAAATAGCATCATTTTCCTGCTCATACTGAACATGATAAAAGTGCTCCTGAAAATATGGTAGCTAAGGAATACTACCCCTGCATAAAAATTTTTCAGAAATAGTTTATTAGACAAATCACCATATTCGTCTGAGCTGTTTGCCCAAGAATACCCATGTAAGAAGTTGTTCTAAAGCGTTCTTCAGTTTATGAGTGAGCTCTCTCTCTATAGCACTGCTTTTCACAATTAAGCTATTGCTGTAAAATGCAGGAAATTGCATTCATGGTTAATTGCATAATTCATGAACTCAGGCAAAGTGTGAGCTTGGTAAATATGTAAAACTTTTCAATCAACTCAAGTAGAATGAAAGAGGAAAACACATTATTGCTTAAGCTTTATATAGCAAATAAATGTTGAGTTGAGGAATGCATTTCTTTTTACATACTCATTTAATATTACAGAGAAAAAAGTCATGGGCAGTATAAAAAAAAATCACAATTACCTTGACATTTTTTGTTTTTTTTCTTATAGTTGAAATAGAAAGATTCAAAGATTTCAGCTATTTGATCTAGTGTTGATTTTCTTGACTTACAAAACACCTAACGGAAAATTTTGATAGCATTGTGCACTTATTTACATTTTTATTACATTTGATAGGAGCAAAGGGTGAAATAGGAAGAGATAACTATCTTTGAGGTACAAATATCTTTGAAAGTCTAGAATTCAATATTAAATGGAATATACGAGTCTGAGCCTCTAAATTGTTTTTTATAACAACCAGTTTCTTTTCCATTTAAAGACAGCTTTCATATAAACACAGAAAAAAGTTTCTTTATTCAAAAGAAAATTAATGAATTGTTGAAATTAATTTTTCATCTTTTGAATCAAGACCTATTTTAGCAATTTCTTCATGATTTTTCAAATCTTGGTCATTCCAGCACTATAGTATAGGCTTGTGACCATTAATATAAGACTTACTGGTACTATATGAGTATGCTTTTTATTTTCATTTTTATTATGTATAGTGTTCTCTTTTCTGTCTTTCTAGAAGAAAACTGAATTACACTGCTTTTCTTTTGAGAAAGGTTTTGAATCCAAGCAAAAGGAAAATTTTCAGATTAAGAAAATGCTCTACCTTTATTAATGTTTTTTCACATTTTTGCTGTCCTTCCTCATTCACATTTGAATTTATTAGGAATGTGTTAGTGCCAGTCTTGTTTTTTGATATATACCTTTATCTATTCATATAAAATACAGGTAGATATCAAGACCTTAAGAGTATTGTACTAACCTCTTTCAAGCAGAAAGATTCTTGCTTCAGACGAAGATGGAAACACTCTAGCAACAACTTAGAAAGCAAAGAACTACCTCTTGGGTTTTTTAATCTATATCAATACTTTCTTCCTAGAAAAGTTGCTGAAGCTTATTACCTTAAAACATCAAACTACAGACTGAGGTGATTAAATATGGAGTCAGGAGCTTATTTTGAGAATGGATCCCGTAATCTCTGCGGACAAATAATGATCTTGGAAAGAAAGGACATTAAAGCTAGATATTTATTGGAGTAGTGATGTGGAGTTTCTAGTAGACTGCAATTTTCTCTTAGATGTGTTGAGCAACTGTGTTATTTGGAACATTGTTTTATAAACATTATCACTAATGAGCAAAGCTGTGGTTTGCAGCAGACTGTTCTCTGTCAATGCATTACACACAAAAGCATCCTACATGGAGTCTCTGGCAAGTACAGATTTTACAGCTAGGAAGAATTTGCCTTCTCTTGATCCAGCAAGACTAGGGAATTTACACAGAAAACCACTGACAGCTTGTCATGGGTTTGCTAGTTTCCCCCTGAGCTGAAGATGGTTAGTTCCAAGGTGGAACTTCCTGACGCAGACTAAGGAGAAGAACCAATCGAAAGTTTTAGTAACGCTTTTGCGAATGACGTATTTAAGGAAGGTGGAAGAGAAGGTTTGTTGCGCAGAAGAAATTCCAGCAAGAGAGAAGCTGTGCGGGGGCTCTTTGGGCTGCATTGCTGCCTCCCTGGCCATGGCGGGAGAGGGGCGGCGGCAGGCTGGCCAAGCCTCCGACTGAGTTGGGATGGGCCGAAAGGGCCCTCCTGCGGTGCAGCTGCACCCAGGATGGAACAAGTGGATGCATGAAATGAAGGAGGATTACTATCCTGCCATGGGAGGCCTAAGAGGTAGTGAAGTCCTTTGGAAAATTTGTATCTCGGAGAGACAGAGAAGCCATGCTGGAACAGGTTATTCTGGGTAGGACTTTGATGAAAACCATTGGGGTAAAGAGACTGAGCCGAACACCAGAACCTGCGGCCCAGGGAAGGCATGGACCCGACTTGGAGGGGTCCCCTGAGACCTTATTCCCCTGGGAGGGACCCCACAGAACGACTCAGAGCTTTGGCTCCTCTGTAATCCGTGGTGATGATCATGGTGAGGCAGGTTGTCCCCCTGCAGCCCATGAAGGATCATCAAGGTGCAGAGACCCTGCACAACCCGATGACGAGAGACCCTCAAATGCAACAGATTTGGAAGAGCTTTCTCCCTGAGAATAAAGAGGGGAATTCTCCTCCTGCACTGATGCAGGGGGCCAAGGCGTGGCTAGAAAGTGTGTTTAAGACTGTTTATTTTATCAACATTCTTTGCAGCTTCTTTTTTACCTACTAGAACAAGTAAATCTTTGGAAATACATGGGATCATCAGAACTTCATTGCAGGGAAAGCTGTTTAAAATTGTCTTATCTATCATTCTTTAGTTCCTGTCCCGTTAGCATGATGCCTTAAGGTCCATCTGTTTTTTTGATTTTTCTAATTTTTATAAGCTTTATAAGTAGTTATATAGCAGAAGTAGATTTAGATGAAGCAGCCCTTAATCCCTACCCTTAGCACAAAAGCAACATAGATTTTCAACCCTATTACCCCATTCCATGCTCCCCATATCAATTCTACCCCCTGAATTCCAGTAGAAATGTTTAGTCTCTCTTTAAGATAGGCCTGTTCTATTTGGAGAATGCTTGTACCTTGGCCTAAACCACAAAAGTACAGTCAAGAACTGGGTGAATATATGCCTCCTGTACCCCGAAGAAGATGAAGAGTGGTGAAAAGATGGTCTTAGAGACCCCAGCCCCAATTCCCAAGGGGCATGACTGAAGGTGGATCAGGGCAAAAGCCACAGGGTGGGAAAACCTCGGATTGGACAAGCAGTATTATAAATTGTAGCATCTGACACACGGGGGGCACGCGTCTTGTAATCTTATTCCTCAGAGGCACAAATTAAAACCCTTTCTTTATCTCACCTTCAAAACTAATTTGCCTCAGAGTTTTTTTCTCCCTGAATTTTCTTTTAGGCATCAGCAATAAATTTTAATATTATCCTCACATCGTGTCTGTCTTGCCTGTGTGAACCCCTCCCAACTTTTAGCAATTTTGGGTTTGCAATCTGGCTGGAGTAAACCCACAACACAGTTATGAATTAATATGCCATAGTTAATAGTCCCTTGCATTAATTTTGCACATAATCTGTACACATATATTTATCTGCCTTGTGCTTTATATTTAAAATGCAATTCAAGCTTTGCAGAAGAACACAGGAGATTCTAGTAAGCCACTGCTGAGCCACACAGTAAAAGTGAATTACAAGTCATATTATCTGTGACAGAGCTGCCACATAAGGAACAGGGTAATTTTTATTACTGCTAATAGTTCCAAGAATGTGTTCTATTGATAGTGCAATACTCTGTAGTAGATGTGAAATCTTCAGTATCAACAGATTAGTCTAACAGTTTCCTAGTCTAACAGTATAAAACCTTGATTGATATCAGTATAGCACAGCACACAGGAGAATAATTGATTTTATAAGATGTCCTGATCAACTTTAAACTTTTTAATTTGTAACCCTTAGTAGATCTCTCTCAGAAGCTGAAATTGGAGCACTTGATAAATATAGCAGCAGAGTATCTAGCACAATAAAAAAATAAATGCAAAATACTAAAAATACTAAAACAAGAACAACTTTTGCTATACTAATTGCTCTTTAGTAATAATGAAATCCAGGCCTTTCGACAACATACTGACTCTACTCATTCCTAGACTAAACCAAGTTCTGCCATGGTTTATTAAAATGTAGAACTAAAGAGCTTGCCAAGAAATATACACAATGGTATCACTGAAAGAACTGCTTGCCATCCAAACTGATGATGCCATCCTAGTGTACACCACAGTACTCTCCTGTTTCTACCAAAAATGAAGTAATTTTTCTGCTTTGTTTATATCATTGTAAAAAAGCAGAGCAAATACACAGACAGAGCTTTGAAATGTCTGAAAGAGATTATCCCAGATGTGGAGGTTTCTTACTCTAAAATCTTCTGGAATAGGGTAAAAAGAGTAATAAAGCTGTAAGGAGAAGACCAAAAAACAAAGTTCAGCAGGGACAAACTGTCTACACACCTTGGTGGCAGGAATGATAAGGGAGCTTGGTGTATCATTCTAGGGGAGACACTAAACAAAGGACGGAGTGGCGTGGAGGTGCTGACGTCATGCCCTTTTGAAATCAGTTCAAATGTGAAACAGAGGGTGGAGCAAGACAGCAGTGTTGCGGTTATGCTGTATCAAAATCAATACAGCTAACAGGAACCAAGCCAAAGGAATGATCCAGATGGTAATTAAAACCTGAACTTTGCTTCATTAACTCGAAAAGACACGTTACTTTTCACACCTCTACATACGTTAACGACTAAAGGCACTCAAACTCCACCTTAACAGTAAAGATTTTCCAGTATAAAATTGTCAATGTAGTCCCCATAGAGAATTATCCTCTAAATAATGCAACCCTTCAATGAGCCTTAGGGATTCTACTGAAAATGTAGTTAATTGCAGGCAATCTAATCAGAAGTTGACAGTTGTTACTGGCCTTTCTGCATAAATGTGTTCTTCCAGAGAGAAAGGATTAACAACCTTGGGCTTCACTGACTTGTAGCAATACAGACTATATTCAGGCATAATAGAAACAAGATATTGGAAATTACATTTAAGGCAAATGGAAAAGATGAAATGTTGAGAGGTGAGAGAGGAAACAGTAGTAGCTAAGATGAAGATAACAGACAAAAACAGAGAAAAACTGACAGAGATTGTAAGGTAAAACATATGCAGGTATGCTTCCCAAGAATGCCAAGGCAGTGGAAGGATTAAAAAAGAGGTTTATTTCAGATGCAAGGACCACCTCTTAAGGATGCTACACACACCGGGCCCCCAGGGGAGAAAGGCAATGCTCTGCCTTCTCCAAGGCTTTCTGTATCTTCTCTCTCTCCTCCTCCACCCTCTCTGGCCTGAGGAGGCCTTGTACATGTCTGCAACCATGTTATCTCTCTGCATACCAGGGAGAAAGCTTACTCACGGCTCCTCCCTGCAACTTTCTCTGAAATGCAGAGGGAAGAAAAAAACCCAACCATCTACCCCATTTGAGAAGGTATTTCACAGTCTTCCTCAGCAAAACTAGTTCTAGCTTTCTATTACGTGTTCTTGTGCAATTGCATCTATCCCTACAGAGATGACGCCAGTAAAGTTAGAACGACTTTTTTATAAATGTGCTTAGAGAGAAAGGGCTTAGGGGACACTAAATGAAGGAATCAATAGCTTGAAGAGACTTAAGATTAAAGTATGCAGAATAATTTTTGCATTAAATATGTAACCTAAAATGCAGTTTGTGGGGTCATATTGGTTTTAATGTTCCATAGTGTAACCAAGGTTAATAATTCTTTAAAAACATTTTTTATTTTAGCATTCTCTCTAATTCATATGGCATGGTATAAACCCAACTAAAATCTGTGCACTGCATATATCCTTACCCTGCCTCTTACTTACAAAACTGTAAGTAAGACGAATACAATCCACAGGCGGATGAACATCTGAAACTAATGTACCTGAAAGAGATCAACAGTTGGAAAAAAGGACTGTGTCACTTACTGGGTCATCAAATTGTAACCTTTCAAATGAAATGCAAATAAAGTGTTATTTCAAACGCATTTTTATAAGGATGAAGCAGAGACTAAAGTTCACAGTGTTAATTGCTCAAATCCTGAAAATAGTTTTGAAGTCAAAGTTTATCATATAAATGACAAGGCCTGCAATTTTTCTTTAACAAGACATAATGAGTTTACATTTCTATGTTCCTCCATAAATAGAAAACTCATCCTACATACTAAGTCTGGTATTTTTTGTCTTATGAATCTACAATTAATTCCTTCAAATATTAATATTTCAGTGCAACCTTGTACTACACTCTTTTTATATCGAACAACTAGCCCACTAATTTTAAAACTGTATTTATAATGTACTTATTATGGTATATAAAATGTTTTTAATAACTTATTGTAGTGAAAATTTATTATCCTCTAATTCTTACCCATTTTGTAAGCTGGCAATTAAAGCATAACCAATTTTTTTGTACATGACCTTTTAGAAAACTCTGGAGTGATTAGAAGTTAACCCTCTCATTGCTAAAAGAGGGTAGAAATAAAAAGTGTGGACCATAACCACATGTAGAAATAAACCTCAACAACATTCTAAGTTTTTAAATGAAGAGATTACATGAAAAAACATGCATAAGATATAACTGAGATATCCTGCTTACAACTACAAATAAAGTAGTTGAAATATTTCAAAAATTCTGGACCACATATCTGGAAGGACTATTTGTGACTCATCATGATGTACTGGTCAGTGATTCTTTATATTTCAGTAGCCTTTGTATATGTTTATCAACAAACAGAATTCTATAATTTATGAAAGAAAGAAAAATTATGCAGCCTCATTACAAACGCAATAAGAATACTTTGTAGAATCCTTGTACATAACTTTTCTTTTTTTCACCATTTATATTTCCCCACAGCATTAAGAATATACCACGGCTGTCTCCAAGTCAAAGCAACACACCACTGTTGAGCTGGTTGCTGAAGTACTTCTGAAACCATGAAGCAAGCTCCTGGGAAAAACATGTGAGAGATTATCAAAAGCAAAGCATTTGGACACAGCGGCATCACAAAAGTAAAATACATTCTTGCCAGAGCAAACATCCATACTGGAAGTCGTTGCTTTAAGTTATAATTACAAGAAGTAGGAAAATCAGAATTCAAGCTAAATTATTGACACTATTTCTGTGGAAATAGGACAATACAAACTGTTTGTTTCCAGCTGATGTTTAATTTCAGGCAACTTCACTAATATGAAATGATCATGAATATTTTTCTTTGCAAGGTGAAAATTAAGACCCTTGTCATCTTTGCATTTTATTCTCCCATCTGTAATTCTGTGTTTCCCAAATACATATTGTATATTCTTAATCATTAAAAAAATTGACTTATTACTGTACCAGTGGACATGAGTATGCTTAAACCTATGTAAATGACACTGCTGTTTCCATGGTAACCTCTATATTTCACATGGAAAACAGCAAAGGAAAACTGGAAGAGAGTAAACTAAAAAATAGAGTACACCAACTTTCTACTGTTACGGTATATTTCTGCAAAATATTCCTTGTGTCCCTGGTTCAGCATAAAGCTGCTTTCCTCACCTGTTTAATAACTCTGTGAAAAAACTTATTCTAGAGTAGCAAGCTGCTGCAATATGGTCCTGTCTGCTTTCTGAAGCAGTGGCATGACCGAAGTTGGTGTCTAGTGCTAGTTAGTGTCTTCATGGTTCCATTTCCATATCTGTATTTTGCGATAAAAAGGAATTCACTACTCTTTTGCAAATGGCTTCATAGTAGACTAGTTTGCCTGTTGTCTTGATTTAAAGACAAATATGGGGGTGGGAACTCCTAATCAAATGAGCCCCCCTCCCCTTTTTACGCCCCACCAGTACGGAACTTCGACATTTTACCTGTTGATTTCAGAGTCTTGTGATGAGGGCAAGATAATTTAAAGGTAATTAAGACAATGTAAGGAAAAACGAAAAAAAAAATCCCAGAGAAAGAAATGAGGAAAGGGAAATTGCTTTATTTCACAGAGAATTACTTTGAGAAAAACTTTTAGAATCTTATATTTGGAAAAGGTTCATTCATCCCTAATTTTTGATCTGGAGAATTTTACATAAATTAGCAAAGACAATGTTCTATACAGCTCCTCCGTAACGTCTGTATTGTTACCTCCTTTTCTAGACATCATTTTACATGTATAAAATTTAATCAGTCACATCAACTTCCTTTAGTAAACACTGGAAGTGTTTCCAGTACAATTATCAGAGTAAAAACAATTGGATTTATTCTATGTTTCAAGAACCTAGGACAAAACAGCACAGCGGATTTGCATATTCTTTATTGCCTTTTAGTGATATCCATTCAAAAGGAAAAGGAAACTCTGTTTACTGAGTTGAAAATGAATGTAAATTACAATGCAAATTTAAGGGAAAGGATAAAAATTAGAAATTATTAGAATTGATACACAATGTTATTTACCCTCCTGAATCTTCTTTCTAGGCTTCCATGAAGATGTGATTGACACAAATAATGCTACCACAGTGACATTCTGTTTACCATCAATTTATGGTTTCTCTTATCTACAAAATGATGTTAGCTGAAAACTGTAATTCTATAAATCACACAAAAAGCACAACAGTGTGTGCATATAAATAATAAATACTAACATTTAAGAACATATATTCTTAGTCTGCTTGTCCTGTGTGGTGAACACACACATGGATGTCAAGGCGCTTAGGCAGCATCCTGCAGAGATCCTGGTCTGGCCGTACACCATTGAACTTCCTTATGTAGTAGGCCATTTTCATTAAATACCTTCAATAAAGAATGATTACAAAAGGATGACTAATTTAAGAATATTCTGCTTTCTTCTATGTGATAAAATACATATGCATCGATATCTACATGATTTCATATATGCTGTTCAGACACGGTTAACATCATACACAATATATACAATGAAATCAACCTCCTGACAGATTTTTTTTTTAATGTCAACTCTTCCAAGAACGATCAGAAAAAGCTTAACAAATCACCTCTCTGCAGTTTTTACAGCACATTAACCACATTTTGAAGTAGATACCTGAAGTCCAGAATGCTGAATGACTGCTAGAGGGCTTCACTGAAATAAAATGGTGTTAAATGCTTGCAAAATGGTGTTAGAGCTTGCAAAAGACGAGCAAAGAATGAGCACTTGTGCTGTTCATCAAATGTCAGTCCACTATCAAGTGATAATGAGCACAGAACTACTAAGATATTTTTATTTGATCTGTCTAGGAACAGATGAAGTAATGAAATACTGTGCATTAAAAATAATTTTCTAAAACAGAAGAAAGAATCTTTTAGGAAATGGATATCAAGTGAAATATAAGATGTCAAGAGATACTTCTCTTTTCCATATCCAGTGAGTTTTATAAAAAGGTTCTGGAAAATTCTGACACATGCATATTTCTTTAGCTATAAGATTATCATGACATGTCAATATCACTAAAATCAAGATTTGGCCTCTTTCACAGGTATTTTTGAAAAGTCTATTCACTGCTGCATGTAAATATCAGAGTACAAGAGTATCAGTATTAAGAGGCAAAATACTAAATCTTAAATAGTTTTCCTATCAAAGTTCAACTGTTTTATTAGTGGGTTTATTTGCTAATATTCTCTTTTTACAGAGCCATCCATCAAATAAAGTTGATTTTCTGAAAAATACAGATTTATAAAATTTAGCTTGCCATACAGAAAGAGAAAACGTGAATTATTTTCTCAAGTTCTTTCTAAGTATATAATTAAGCTGGTTGTTAATGTGATGGTTTAATATCTTTAATATCAATAATGGAAACCTACTGCATAGAGTAAAATTGGAAATGAAAGACTGACAGTTCACAATTAAATGTTACTGCTACTTTCAGTGCTTCAATAGTTGGGTAATTTCTGCAGACTCTTCAAAAAAATAGTCAGATTACATTAATTATTAGCCTCACCTTTATTCCATTGTATAACCTGACTGTCATGTACTTCCATTTGATCACATAGGTCATGATGGCTACTGCAAAACTAGAGAGGAACATATTTTGTCAGTTTGTGCTCTGAAAGATTTTAAAAGAGTCAAAGAGAGACCTCATGCTTCAGCAAAATAAACATTTCACTGAATAAACATCAAACATAAGAATGCAACCCAAAGAGTCTGTTCCACATCATATACACAATATACAGAAGTTTATACATCAACTTTTCCTGTGTTCTCTGGTTTAAATTAAAAGTCCTTAAATATAAAGTATACCAGGTTATGGAAAAAACCCACATTCAGAATGTTGAATGCAACTTAGTTCCAGCTGCTAAAACTTGATGAAAATATTGTAATTATTTTGTAAGGGCCATGTGACTGCGAAGTGAAGTCATTAGATGAGGGTTTCTTAAGACAGTTCCCATCTTTTCTGATATTTCTGTTAGGCTTGACTTATAAATGTGCATACACTGTATAATTTACTCACCATTACTAGTAACTTAAACTTCCTTGTTTGCTTCTTCTCTGCATTATGCGCCAGCACACCAATCCCAGTTTATTTGCCCTTTCCTGTAGTGGCATAAATAATAAATAATAATAATAATAATAATAAATAATAATAATGGCCAGTCTTCGCGAACGAAGATTGGGGGAAAGGTCTTTTACCTTTCCAGCCTGCGCAATGGATTTTTTAGGTGAGACACAGCCTGCGCTGAACTGAGCCCACCCTTTAATCCTAAGGTTCATCTGCCGGGGCCAAGCAAGCTTGGACAATGGCAGTGAGGTCCTCAGGACGTAGGTTTGTTTAGAGTGACCTTCTCATAGATGGATGGCCTCACAGGGCTAACGGGCTCCATCTGCCCGGGGGGACTGGGATTCGAATCTGGATCGCAGCGGTGAGAGTCCCGCATGCTAACCACTAGGCCACCAGGGGTCCCCTGGCATAAATATGCATTTAACAAATGCCTCCTTCTCTGGTCTCCCTACCCCACTTTCCCCTTCTCTCCTGACCTGGTAATCTGGATAATAGCATAAAGTAATAAATCAGATACATTACTGGAGTGCCCCTCAGAGTCTTGACAGCATTATTCTGAAAACCTAGTGTTATTTACAGGAACACAGTAGGGACATGGTCCAGTTTGTAAGGAATCAGTGAAAATCTTTTTACTCTAATTTATCGGCTATAATAGTGGCTGAAAGAATTCACTTCACTTCTAAAAGATTTCCCAAGTGATAGTAAATTCTGAATCAAATTAAGAAACTGTGTAATTGCCTTCTAACACCACAACTTTTGTCCTTGGTAGATTTTGATCACTGGGCTCTTGTCTTTTGTCTGAGCTTTCTAAAACTTGAAGCATGAACATTGACTGCTTGGTATTTTTTTTAATTAAAAAAATTATATATATTTTTTCTAATTAGAAAAAAAATATATACACACTTTGTTGAAAAATGCATGTACAGCTTCATTACAACGTCAAATACTTTAGAAAGAAATAATAAGTACAACTCTAGTATTATTTTCTGCTAACATAATATAGAATTTATGTGCAATTAGAAATTAAGATGTACTGGTATTTAAGACAATTATGACTGAATCTAGCTGATTGTGTAATCAACTTCTGAGTTTTCACCTCCATTGTCATTCGAATAAGTTGTTTTAACACTACACAGAATTTAGAACTTCCTGCTCTTATCACTATTACTGTCTACATAGAGTACATTGCTGAGCTATTCATCTGAAATAGGGCATGTAAATATGTTCATTTTTTCCCTGCTGTATCTCAGCTATAATTATATGATCCACTAGCTTTTACCACTTGTCTGTTTTGTGCAATGGTCTGGCACAAATACTGAAATAAAGGATCATCATTTATTTTCTATGCTAGGAACTGCATTTTCATTGTTAATGTAGCTAACTACACAAGTCTCAGAATTCAGTGCCATCATGATATTTCAGTCAGAATAATGATGAGTTCTTTAAGAAGATGAGTAGTTGGTAGTTTTTTAACATACCCATATGCAAAATGAGTAAGTGGAAAAATGTGCAAGGTAATGTTTAAAATAATAGAAATGTAGACAGAAACAAATATTGATGTAGATGTAAAATTGCAGACTTATATCTGATCAGGGAGGAAAGGTTGAAGCATACCGCTAGTTAATGGCAGTTAGCATGCAATTTGGTGATGGCTTTAGACGGACATTTATGCCAAATTTTAGTTAATCTGTACCATAACTATAATAATAAAATGTGTTTAACTTTATAGTGAGATATTATGAACTTTTATTCATTTATGCTATTATGCCAACTTATTTCATGACAGTAACTCTGGACTGTCATTACCCCCAAGATGTACCTGGACTAAGTGGTAGAATGTAGCTTGCTAAACATCTGAGACCTGGTTCTATATATTCATTGATAGCAGTAGAAGAAGTCTTAGGACCCAAAAGTCGGTTGGAAAGGTAGAGAAACCTCAGAATAGAAGATTTCTAGAAAGTATCAATATTCAGTGTTTGTAACCTAACAGCCAAGGCGAATAATAAGTAATCATGCATCTTTGATCACCTCACTCTGATTGACCTGCCGGGGAAAATCAGGAAAACCAGCGCAGAGTTTGAGCAATAAGAGGAATCTGGTAAAGGAAGTGCAGAAAACTTCCATTCTCACAGAATGACAAATACTATTTTAAAAAAATTCTACAACTCTTCTAGAACTCTTATTTCATCAAAACATTTCTTCCTTTTCTGTTTTTCTTTGTTTACTGATTGCTTTACTTTACTGTTAAAGGTTGAAAACACAAGTCTTTGTTCCAGAGAGATGAGATGTGATGAAATACTCAACAAAAATATCAGAATAACATAGGCTAAAACAGATCTTTGACAGACTTTTCAGAGACAGTTTGTATCACAGATATAGTACTTTCATAAAATTCTTGTACGTATTTATATCTGAAAAATGATACAGAAATGAAATGTGCAGACAGACATATAATTACTGCCTTTATAATAGAAAATTGGTGTCTAGTATCCAGAATATCTACGGTAATGATTTCTCACTAAGAATCTCCCTATGTCTAGATTAAAATAGTCCATCATGATTACAGATTATTTCCAGAACACTCATGGCTTGAAACTGCTGTTCTCTGGTTATGTGATTTACCAAGTTTTCCACTGCAACTGAGAGACTAAGCCTTCTGAGAATCCTGCTTCACTTACTTTAACAAACAAATAATTTACTCTCATTAACAGGGAGTCAGTATAATATAGGCCTTTGTAATAGATTATGAGTTTGTCATGAATTAATTGCTATGCTGACTTTCATTTTGTGAACACAGTTGAGCGATCAATGAATATTTTCAGCCTAGCTAATCAATTTATAATTGTTCTGCCCACATCAGTCTTTGTTTACTGGATAGTAAATGTGGTTAGGATGTACTTTTTGTATTGATAAGTTTAATCTTATATGCCATGACTGTAGGTGTTTCCCAAGAAGCCATGGCAGATGTAAAACAAAAATCCTCCACCCATTAATACTTACATAACCACTGTCCCGCATATCAATGAGAATGTGAAAGAGAAGCCAACTCCACACTTGCTGTCTGTAACTAGCATAACATGACTGGCTAGCCAAACGTAGTATTTCTGTTTTCTATGGATAACAAAAACACCTGCTTCTAGTATTAATATTCCTCATGCTAAAAACTATGACTATTTGTCGAATTTTTCAAACAGATGGTTCTGTCTACACCTCCAACTCCTGAATACAATTCCATAAGTAGGAATGTGGCAAGAATTTTCTTCATACCTCTAGGAAAAAAAAAAGCAACTTTTCATTTGCAATTTTCTTCATTCAATTAAAAAATAGCAATGTGTAGCAGTCACATTTAACATTTTACACAAAAAACCAAATATCCTTTCAACATATTCTGCATATCTTAGCTTTAAAAGTATGGATAAGCACATGAATAATGTTTAACAGTATTTAAATGCTTACCTGAGGTGAAAATAAAAGAGAAATGCCTTTGTAAAGCTGTTCCTGTGACCCTTCATATCCTATGTATGAAAGCAGTATCCAAAACTTTCTGAAAGGAACAGAGAGAGAAATAAGAAAACAAATTGCTTAAAAACAAAATACAACTAGGCAAGATGATGATGACTCACATATTATAACATAAACTAACAGCAAAATACTCTAAGTTTCTTTTTACATTTCTGGGAGAGAAGACATTTGCTTCTTTCTTGACAGAATAAATCAAACTAGTCTTCAATGTACAACTGAGAAATGGCCCCTTCTAAGTAATCACACACAAGAGCCAGACTGAAGATCAGTTGTGAAGATGCAGTGGTCAAGTGAGATTATCAGGGAAAAGTTTTTTCTCTATTGTATGTCATGTTGCTTTTGTCTACGTGAGTTCAAAAAAGTTGTATCTCCTTGGAAAGAGTTGTTCTAGGTGGTTTAATGTAAAGATTCTATGTTGTAAGACAACACATTGATGGGAATATTTGCAATCATATTTTCAATGTCTTTTAATTAGCATTAATGGGAAATTGTAATTTGATAAATATTTCAGCTTTTCTGTCAAAATTATGACAACTACGGCTGGATTTGTTAAGACAAAAGACATATTTCTGAAACAGCCACTGCAGTCATGTTTCCATGTGCAGAACTGACACAAAGAGACAGAGGATTCATCATCCTAAAGCGTGCTTTTGATGGTCAGCTTTCTGCAACAAGGTCTCTAGAGCCAAGCAGAAGAGAATAATTGTTCCACCACATCAACTGAGTAGGCAGCATTGCTAAGGCATGGAAATGAGAAATTAGCCTGATCCCTGTAATGATTAATGTCAGTATAGGGACTCCTAATCTAGTTTTCATTATACTCCTATGTTTTTTATTTAGTGTACATCTGGGCTGGAGGGTGGGGAAGTGATCCAAAGAAAACAGGAAACAAGTGGTGATTCTCCTTCTCTTTCTTCTCTTTGAGTTTTGTTTGTGTTTTCTGGGATAGAGAGAGAAAGAGAAGAGATAATGAAGGATTTTTATTTCCTTTCCCTAATGCAGCATGAGACGGCTTCTAGATCTAGTTTTCCCAGACAGCAATTTCTAGCATTGGAAAGTTCTTAACTGCAGAAACGTTAGCCAGAAGGTAAGGAGATTTGGGCATATATTTTTCTGCTTATTCAAGGTTGATAGACAGTCCTTTGAAAATATTATCTGTTATCATCAACTTTAGAGCATATTATTGTCAGCTTCAGAGCAAGCATGAAGTATATGTATTTACCCCTCAGCCTCCGCACTGCTGAGTTCACTTCAGTGCAGCAGAAAATCCAGTTTTCAGGACATTTGAAAAAATATTCCTAAATGCCCGGAGTGTTAAAAATCAAAAAATTGGTGCAGAAAATATCCATTCTGGCACGTTAGTCACTTTTGATCACTACCCACAGGCAAATGCTAATGAACGAAACTGTCAGATCTACTGGCGTCTGCTCATATACTCTAAAGGACAGTCCTCTTTGTGATACACCGGAGACACCTGCATTTGCAAATGCTGAAATTGGACAATTCAACTTCGTTGTGGAGATGGAACCTACCTGTATTTTTATGTACTTAGGAGAGAATGAGTCCTACCTTTTCCACACAGCAGTGATAGAAAGGAAGGAAGCTACAATATATTGCTATCCGTTCATCCTTAGATTAACTAAAGCAACAAAGACTCTGTGTTGTACATTCTTTCTCATCCCACCCACTGTAGTCTACTGACATTTATAGTCTCTGCCAAAGTCTTTGTACAGACATCAAGGATCAGTGACAGTCTTTGTCTTGACATCGAAAGGAAATATAAACTCTCTGAGGAAGGGAATACTCATATTTAAATTGATGAAAATCACAAATTCTTGTTGCTCTAAGAGAAACTGTAACTGGTAACAGGCAGCATCAATAACCAAGGATGTGACTCTAGGTTCAGACGGATGAAAATTATAAGTGACTAAAAATACACTAACATAAAATTGGTCTGAGTATATACATTGTGTTACAAAGGAATCTGCAGCTATTTTCCTACCATTTGTGTTCTTGCACTGCTCTTGTTCTTTGCTCTGTGGCAACCAGTTTTTGCTGCAACCACTAAATTCTTTCTGAAGATGAACAGTGGTTATAGCCATAACAATTCATGCTAGTTAATGATTTCCTTCTCCTACCTCTTAAATTTTAAAGAAACTCTTTCAGAGGAAGAAGCATGCTCAAATGCATCTTATACCTTTCCCTCCCCTCCACACTAACCTACAGAAATGGATACTCTCATATGTGGTACAACTCCTCTCTGAGGGCTTGCAGGCCATATCCAGCTGCCAGACTTTGAAGATGACAGGAAATCAGCATCAAGCCCTGTTGAACAAATTAAAACATTTAATTCCTTGCCCCAGAGCCCAGTTTCATCTATGTGGTGCTTCTACATCCAAATGCAATCATTATGCTGGCTCATCATGAAAGAGTTCCTAAATGCAATAAAAACTGTAAGTGGCCTAAATTTGCTCTACAATCTAAAATATAAATTCAGATTTACATTTCAAAGCTCAGGGTTCAAATTAGTTGGAGAAAAAGAAAGTATTACTCCCAATTCCCAAACTGTTTCAGAACATTATCCTAGAACAATATTAGTTTTTAAATAAATTTAATCTTGTAGCTAGAAAAAAAGCCTCTTAGTTTCTACTTTCTGAATATCCCACATTACAGTGGTCTAGTCTTTTCTGCTTAATGACATAGGAGCACCTGCAAAATATACCAGCGTTGCACCTTGACAGTTGAACATGGTCGGTTGAATTTTGGGTTCAGTGCTCCATTATCACTACTATCGGTGACCCTCAGGTTGCAGCGACTACCCAGAATGTCATCAGCTTCTGAAGAAACTGTCACTAGTAAACCATAGAAGACCTCGTTTGAAGAGCTGTTCATGGTTTCTGTTTTCCTGAACACTTTGCAGGTTCTGAAGCAAAACGAAACACTCCACTCTGCACCGGAACTTGAGACGTATAAGCCACTTGCTTCCCCACCAAAATTTATTATTATTTTAAAACAAAGGGAGAGGAAGGAAATCTGAATCCTATGTAACTACTGACTTTGGTTTGGATTATTTAATGAGGAATATGTTCTCATAAGTCTGCTGGCACCTCTTTCTCAGGAAATGACTTTGAATGAGTTACCTAAATACAGATTAAGAGTTTTTTTCTCAAAATATTTAGTAATCATAGCACAGTGTACACAAGTAAGTCACAAACAGAAATGTCCAGAAGGCTCTTCAATTGCTGTTTAGTAACGTTTTTGAAAAAAGACTGAATTCTCCTTAGCTTACGCATATATAATTTCAGAAAGTTCATTGATCACCCCAGTATAATTTTACAATATTACTGTTCAATGCCCATTTCTTAACAGTATAGATATTTTTGAATATAAATAGCTGATTGCAGCTCATTTTATAATAATAGAACATGGGACATTGATGTTTGAATTGCTATACATAAAAATAGTCCAAAATTCAGTTATTTGGAAAAGAATCAAGTTCTTTGTTTGATTTACCTTGAAAGTATGCCTGTAAATGTCTCTAAATAATTCCAGGTGGGGATAGAGTCTTGGAGTTTTATAAAAAAGCAATTTTTCTCATGGGAGGACTGCACAATTAATTAAGTCTCAGAATATTTCCATTAGCTGGATGTTGCATGTTTTCTTATCTCTGTGTTAAGGATAAGTAATTTCAAGCACAGACAAACAACTCACTGAATTTCACACAGCAAATTGCAAGTAGTGGCAGAATCATATGTGAGGGATTTTAGCTTCTAGCAGTTGCTTGACCTCCTTGTCCCTTTCAAGTACATTTACCTGTAAAATGTCAGTTTGAGGCGAAGAAAGTTAAAAGGGCTTATAATGGGTTTCCAAGGGTCCTAAGTGTCCTATACAGAAAAGCCTTCTTTCACTCATTAAAGTACAGCTATATACTTGGGCTCCTTTCAATAACACGTTTCTCCTATGTATCCCACAAGTGGAAGTTGTACCTAAACCACAACACCTCTTCTAAGATGATGGAGAACCTTGTAAAACATCAGATGTCTGAAGGGTTCTAACTGGCTTTAAAAACAGCAAAGCAGACACTTTAAAAAATAGGTTTTCACTGGAAGATGACTGAAAAGGAAACATGAGGACCAGAGCACTTTTATTACCTTTGTCTAAAATAAAATAAAATAAATGTCCCCTGAGTTTAATTATCTTTAGAGTTTCATTAGAAAATGTTAGTAATAAAATATAACTAATAACAAAATAGTGGGATGACACAAAGTAGACAAGCCTTATGGTAAATATCTCATACTAATATTGCAACTTTTACTTAATATATAAACTCCTCATAATTTCCAGCATATAAATTATTGCCATTTGTCTCTAGCTGTTGTCTACCACTCTGCTATTGAATATTCCATCTCTACACTTGAATACTTCTAGATTTTCTCAGCCAAAATCAGCTGGATTAGTCTTCACAATATAAATAAGCATTTTATACTAACCCAGATTATCTTCCCTCAAATGTTTGAAGAAATGCTTATAAACACTCCTTAATGTATCAGTATGAGGAGACAGTCAGACAGGCAGAAGGGACCAAGATACCATATATTACCTAAAATAAATGGATTTACCACAGTGTCGTCATATGAGAGCTAGCCTACTAGCCTCTATTATCAGGAGACAACATTATCTTAGTCCCATAACCGAGAATTCTCATTGTTTCATTGGGTTATTTATTTGATTTAAAAAATTTTGATAAGAATGCTTAAAAATCTGAAACCAGTGCTAGAAAATAGAATAATGGAATTCAAAGGCAGTAAAGGGCAAAAGCAGAAGAAATAATAGCTTGTATTACCTCATCTCTTTCTTAGCTTCCGTAGGTCTTTAAATATATCTAACTGGAGATACATTGGAAAATAAAACACACAGCAGAAGGCAGTTTCCCTCAAAGCCTCAAATTTTAAAAAAATTTTTGAAACCACATATTTGATGACAGTAACACCGAATGCTTTAACATCCATTAATGACATTAACTTCATTTAAAAAAAAATATCATTAATTGTTAGTGTGCTGTCACTGCACAGGTATAGCAGGCAGAGGACTACGTAGAAAAATTTATTAGTGGACCTTAGAGACAGGCTATTCTCTCTGTAAGTAGGCATATTTTTCTGCTGAAGTTCCCAGAATAGAAATATTTGCTGCAACACTAATCTGTATAGGAAAATTGTACTGTTTTCATGAGCTGTGAAGGGCAAAGTATACTCATACACTAGTCTAGCTGTAGCCAGGCATGGGGCTACATGTATGCTCTGAACCTGTACCACAGTTCATTTTCTTAATTACTAATAAAACTAATAAAAGGATCTAATAAAAATACTGTGATCTCTTCTGATTTTTTTTCAACTTTATTGAAATTTTCCCATCCAGATACTGTCTTACTCTCCCAGTAAATTCAGTCAATGTCATCCTTAATAATCATCATAGTGATTTCACAGTCATGTTGAACAGGGAAAGATATGACAGTTGTCCAGAAACACTTTCAAGGACAGTATTTCTTAACCTTAGTCCAAAGCCTACTTTATCTTCCTGAAAATATCCAAAGCCCACATCCTGTCATTAATGCCAACCAAAAATGTGGTCACATTGATTCCACTATTTTAACTAAATAATGTTTAAGCTATATTTGAAATAATTGTTTGCTATTGTTCCTTTTTGCTAGCGTGGGAAAAGATGTGCATGTTGCAATGACTTTTTCACCCATCTTCTGATACTTCATCAGCACTTCACTGATCTAGGGTATCTTTCTGTCTCTCACTTGGTGACTATCTAGACTGCATAAGCTGCTGACCTGCCAGCAATAACCATGTCATGTCAACAGGAGATGTAGCTCATGAGGACAGGATTTAAAGAGCAACAGAGATGGTGCTAATGATCATTTCAGCCATGCACCTTTGGGCTATGGCTGGTGTTACAGATTGAATTCTTGGCACACTTATTTTAGTGTGCTGGGTTTGCCCTAGAAGGACTTGAAGCATATTTTCCTCTGAAAGGCATCAAATTTATGCAGTCAATCACCTTTCCCTGGTGTAACAGCAAACCTTGGATTATGGGGCTTATCAGGAGACTAGCTTTAAAAACCCAACCCTAATCTAAGCACAAATTCTGCAGTAGATAAAACAGTGTTTCTTCATCATCATTACAAAGACAATCAATGTAGAAAAAGTAATTCAAGTCAGAAAACTGTGCTGCTGAAAGTACTATCCTACCAGATGACTAACAGGAGAATGGGAAAGCCATAGAAAATACCAACTAAAACAACAATATCAATAAATATAAATAAAATCTTCTATAGAAAATGTCACATTTTCATTGCAGTCTCACATGAATGTGTTTTTAATGAGAAGTCAGACTGTTGTGCAAACTAACATTTTCAACTGAAAAATTGCCTATAATTCAATTAGAAAATTGCTCTAAAATGTTTTCACTATCCATAGGAACTATAACAAACAAAACCAAAACCCAAAACAAAACAAGCAAACAACAACCCCCCAAACAACAACAACAACAACAAACAACTAAAAAAGCCCCCAGCTTTCTAGATGCCAAAGAAGGGACTCGTGAGTCTGTTTTTCCTAACCCTAGTCCCAGATTTTATACTACATAGCTAGTTAAGCTCGTATAGCTTCCCCTTGTATTGCACTCGATACATTAGTAAAATATATATTGCATTATCCTTAATATTCTATGTTAATTTCAAAGCGCTGGTATCCTTGAAAGAAAACTCACCAAATCTTAAGCTCCTTATTCACTCTGGCAGTCTGGTAAGAGGTTAGTCATAGTCAAATTAAATAAAATCAAAGAACTTTGTATTTTTACCTGAAGTCATCAAAGGTTAGTAGTTTTGTATGCAGGCAGCTCTCAGAACTTCTTTGTGAAACTTGAAGGAGAAAGAAAATAAACTGTTCAGGATGATTAGGCAGCAGTCAGATCGTAGCACTGAGCAAAGCTATGTTCCAGGAAGCCTGAAAGTAAATGAAGTGGGAACAGTATTTCCACTCCTACTATTGCAGTAATGAGGAAGGTTGTTTATTAGGTTCAACACAAGGTATTTTATGCTTTATTTCTTTTAGGAGTATGTGCAAGATCTCTGAGAAGCAATGACTTCTGATTTAAATACTCACCAGTCAGTAACCAAGTAACTACTGGAGAATATACTTCTTGTTAACAACGTGGATATCATATTTCCAGTAAGAAAAGCTGTCAGGACAAGACCCTTCACCATCTAAGCATACTAATAACTGACTAAATGAAAGACAACAATGTCTCTAAAACAAGCTAATATATGTAGAGCAAATTAATATGTCTGAGAAAATGTCTTTGGTTAAAAGCATTTTTAACATAGTTGTTTAAGGTATCAGATGCAAGTAAACTACAGAGATTTGTTCTCCCACTTATATATGGGGGGGATTTTTCTCTTGGGAACTATACTTTCATTTTTGGTGTGGTCTCTTTAACTATTTTGGCATCATTCAAAGAGCCTTGTAATGGAACAAATATGTTTTTTCCTTTTCAAAATACAGTGAAGGCATATACATGAGTGATTGCCATGCTTTTCTAAGTAGAAATACTTTTTATTACACAATAATGCAGTGATACAAAGCAAGGACCTTGAGGAAGAACTCACTCAAATCCATACTTCAGTTAGCATCAATATTAAATAGGGCTTAATGTGCAGCTGTTTCTTTCAGCTTTAATTTAATTTTATTTTGCTTAGAACAGACACTCTACAGTTGTAACCCCAAAATGCCATCTTTAATTATTCTCCATTCATATTTTTTTCATTGTGGATGCCCAATTTCAACTCAGCACCTTTGCATTTTCAGAGCAGCCATAGCATCCCTGAAATTCCCCCCCCCCCCCTTTTTCTCTGTCTCTTTTGTCCAGTCCCAGAATTCAGGGCAGCTTTGGAATGAGCTGACATGCAAAAGAGTAATTATCCCTCAGTCTGCAAGAGGAATTAAGACATCAGTGGAAGACTGGAAATCTAGCATTAGCTTAACCATCAATTTGTGCCCATGAACAAGGCCCAGCTGTAGTGCTTGAAGATTATGCTATCCATTATGATATCCATTAGTGTTTTAGTTGTGCTGATTGACAGCCAGGTCTTTTGTGATTCAGTTGATGTTTAGCATTCACAGATAGAGAACGATTACTTTGACATTCTTATTAATTGATTCAACGTTATTTAAAATGTTAGCTTGTAAAAAAAATAAAATAAAATAAAGGGAGGAAGAAAAACAGGCAGAAGAAGTATAAAACCCTCTAGTATTGTAAAATCTTATGTGTGTCATTTGAAGTGACATGTGCTTGGGGTTGGGTGACGGGTTTTTTTAACATTTTCTAATTATTCCATTATTTTCTGAGTGACTGCATGTTTAAACTTCCTTCAAAGAATCAAACCCTTTATTTTACTGTTATTAAGTTTTTCTGGCTCCTGGTAACTGTCGACAATTGCCTTGCTTGAGACATCAGCCCCAAGACATCTTATAACAAGATAGTAAGTGATACCACAGATATCAGAAGGAGCACTTACTGCTCTGAAAACCGAAGTTGATTAATGATTGATGGTAATGAAGCTTAACTATTCTAAAAGAAGGAAGGTGCAAATAGCTCTGCTAAAAAAGTGTGCTTCATTTCAACAGCCTCCAACCTTACACAAAAAACACAGTATCGTATGTAATTATTTTATTGTCTGAGCAGTTATTAGGATGGTGCATTCAGAGTACTTGTGATAAGCCCCAGAGTTAGACACAAGAATCAGTCTTATTCAGGAGCTTCTTTTCTTCAACAAAAGAAACCCCAGCAAGACCTTTTCATGCTAAGCCCAGACTGCTGTAGATTCCTAAGTACCAAACATTGAAAAACAAGGGGGGTTGTCAAATGAGAAGAGGAGCAAAACTTACTCTTATCCTCCAAAAAATTGTATCTAATTGTTGTCAGTGGGGTGAGGATTTTATCCTAGATGTTTCACCACTGAGCAGATGGACAAAATGTCTTAGCAGTGGGACTGCACAGACCTTCTCCATAGCCACATATATTAACTAAAAACACTTGAGAAAACATAATCTGTTCAGCCAAGAAACATTTAATTATGCATCCTTTAGCCAGCAATTCTAATTTGCTTGCTAATGCGTATAGGTTGGTAATTTTTAATTTTTTAGGGAAAAAAACCCAAATAAAGATAAAGTAGCACACACCTTGTGGTGGTACTCAAGAGAAGAAAGTAGAATTTCACCCATTTAGTGTGACAGCTGAGGAAGAAAATTACAAATTATTTTGAGTTTTCTGTTTTATGTATCAGCTAATATGTCCTTATGGTACTTTGCTGGAGATTTTAAATCCTTATGCATCTTCTTGCAGTCAGAGTTAAATACGTTTAAAAATACATTTTAGGGTTTTTTTCATGGTTTTCTTTTTTTCCTCCATCCTGATACTTTTGTGGCTTATTATCCTATTGCTGGCTTACTCATATATTAAGCTGAAGATTTTGCAGTTTGCTTGATCTCATCTGTTAGCATTATCTAAAAATTATTGAGTTTTAAAAGAGTTTTGTTTAGATTGTTTCCTTTGTTTTAATTTTGAAATAAGACTTGCTAATACAGCATTATGATGTTTCCCTATGAATGCATATATTGGCCTTTTTAGTTGATATTTTATGAGCTTCATAAGAGAAAAAAAAGTTTCACATTATTTATTTAGCTGCCACATCGATACAGGGAAGCATTAACACATAGCTACAGCACTTTGTATATAATACAGTATAACTTTTGTTAAATACTTGCCAACAAGATTTTTTTTCAGGTTTTTGAGGTTTCTGTTATACAGTAAAGATATAGGCCATAATAATGAAAATGAAAGTGCTGACTCTGCAACAGTCATAGAAAGAAGCAATGTTCCAAAGACACCTAATGCATTTTCAGGTATTTCCTTAACAATAATAGCTAGAAGAAACACAATTATATAAAATGTTCAATACATATTTGTCAGATAGTCAGTATTCAGCAAATCTCATTCCAAGTAAATCTTGTATCTGCAGTCAAAGATACATGGTTTCCTACCAGGGAAATTCTTAATCATGAGTATGGTATATCATAGATACAGTATCAGTTCAGAACAGTTTCCTGAGAAGGCTGAAAAGAACCCACGCATTAATAAATGTATGGCTTTGGTACTGTAGTGTAATCAGTAGTGACTGATAAGCCTAGGTCAGGACTTCTAAAAATGTGGTGCACTTTTGATTCAACATTAGACAGCAGAGACTGTTTTGTTAGTGAGGAAACTGAAGAGCAGAAGAGGCATGGCTCACCTCCTATACAGAGAAAACTTCTCTCCCTCTAAATTATGACTTGAATGAGCAACGTTTCATTCCTTACTACGCTACAGCTTCTTCAACTCTTAATCTGCAGAAAATTAATGCCTGAGAACACTGTGAGTTTTTATGTATGCATATAAAACACAAGATGTTGTAGTGATGAAGAGCATATAAAATGACATATAAAATGTAAATTTGCTGTATGTTCTGCATGTCCTAAAAGTAAGCAATATTCATATTTTTCAAGACACAGTAAGCTGTATTTGCTCATTGCTATGTGGTTAATGAACAACTTCCAACTTGATTTTTATCAGATTCTACCAAACTCATGAAATCCAGACGGTTTCAACCTAAATTAACCAAAAGATTAAATGTATCACCCAAAATGACTGATATCATCTAGCAACTGCTTAACACCTGAGGCCTTGGAAAATACCTTGAAGGGCTCACTGAGAAGAAAAAAAGCCCCTAACTTCTACTTCAAGGTCTGACTGGGATTTAGGGAGACCTCCTATTCAAAGAGGATCTTTACTGTTTCCATGACTTCCTCTCTTTCACAGTGTCTTTTTTTCCCTTTGCATCAGGATGCTCCACCTTCACTGTGGTAAAACAACTTGAACAATGCCCTATTTTGCAAAGTTATCAGTGGTGGACTAAGAGGGCATGTCATGCTGCTTTTTGTGTTGAATTATGCCAAAACCAGCCTGACTCATCAACAGCAAAGTGATAGTACCATCCTGATAGTCAGGTAAAGGTATAGCAGATATGATAAAGTATCATTATCTAAAATGATAGTCAGTCAATTCATACTGTAAAAGTGCAGTCCCACTTTCGAACAGCAGGTTCTTCTAACATATCCCTTCTTGATGTGCGTGTGTGGAGATTCTTCCCTTGGGTGGGAATGCCCCTCAAGGTTGCTCCTCAAGGCAGAGCAAAAAAGATTTGCCCACCGTTGTTGGTATGAGTGAGTAAAATCAATCTCCACCTAATAATTGTTTCTCTTTTTTTTTTTTGCTAGCTTTAATGTAATTGCTTTAATATAACTTGATCAACTGCTTTGATAAAGTGCACTATATTACACTAGTAGTTTTAGCTTCTGTACTGTATATTTACAGTAAATATATCTGTTTTTCATCCTTAATCCTGCAGAACAAAGTTGTACAAAGGTTCAGTCATACCTTTATAGTTCCTTGGACTTAAAACGTTGACAAGGTCTGGGACTAAGATTGGGCTCAACCGCATCTAGGCTCCTCTCTGGGAAGGAGTTTAGAAAGCAAGGTGGTCCTTTCTGCATCTGGTGACTTGACCAGAGGGCTTCTCTAATAAACTTTGTCTGAAGCTCCCTCTCCACCCGCAACATTCTTGTCACCCCAAGGTTAAAACTGAAGTGTGATAAACAGCATGCAGCGAGAGCTAAAACCAATGGCAGAGTAGAAATGTCAAGGCAGTTGTTTCATCTCACTGAGAACATTAAAGCTTCCTGCTTAAAGAGAAAGGCCTTATTTCAGTGGGAGGGTCACAAATAGTGAGCATACCAGACAGCACAGTGATGGCATATGGAGCATTTTAGTTCTGGGTCATTGGGTTCAAATTTGACCTAGCTCTTAGTAGCCAGTAGTAATTACCATCTGTTGACTATTAGTGGCTATATGCATTAGTGCTCTGTCTAAGTCCTAGTAAAATAATTCACTTTCACAGAGAGACAGTATTCCAGATTTTGTTTGGTATCTCTCCACCTTTTTGTTCCCCTGCAGGATGGACACACTTCAAGAAATCATCGATTTTCCACAGAGCAGGACCCTACAGGAAGAATTAAGGGTTATTAGGAAGGATGTGTGCACTCGTGCTTATCATACAGTACCTGTTGTGCAGACAAAGAGAAATGTTCATGCTCCAGGGTTGCCAGTCTGGCCATGTTTTATAAAGTCAGAAATGTTAAAGGCTAGAGAGAAACATGAAAACCATCTGCATTTCACACACCATACAACACAATAATCAAATAAGATCTACACTTTTCAATACTGTTTTGAGCTATAGCACTCATACGTTGTACCCTTCTAATCTTATTGATCCAAGCTATTATTGATAAAACAGTGCTTTGTTAAGTAAGCTGATAAATAATGTTACCTGCACTTTGTTTTGAGTCTGTATTTCTTTAACTGCAGCTTTCAACTAGGTCATTTTCTGTCCAGAGCCAAGTATCATCAGGGATCTCTTTATCAGGTAGCTAGTGCATGCCATGATCAACTCCATTGAGTTTTTAGCTTCCAAAGCAGACTTTACCACTGTGGTGTCTTTCAGCAAATTCTATGGCTTGTGGAGGCTCTGTTGGTAGAAGGTCTGCTCCAGCACCAGGGGAGTGAAAAGTAAGTCCTGGAACTGGGGTGACCAAAACATCAGCTCTCTGCACCAACAGGGATCCACGACAACCAATTCCAGGTCCTGTTGGCTCCCCTCGCCCACCCTACAGATGTACACAGACACAAGAAGTAGTTCTGTGTCTGTTCCAGGACCACCACATCACTAAAGGAAGGGCAGCTTGTGCTGGTCTGTCCTCTCCTTCAAGTCTTTTCATCCCTTGCTGACCCTTCACTCAGCAGTCTCTGGGCATCTCTGACCTAATGCATCATCCAGAAGACAAGTCCATCCAGCACACATTTTCTCCACTCCCTTTCGCAAGTTCCTCATGAAAGGGCACAGTTGTAGTTTGACATAAAAGCTTCTTTCCTCTTTTGTAGATTAAGCACCAGTTTTCTGCAGTCTTCTAGTTCTACAGACAGCTGAGAGTCCTAAGAATATCACAAGAATTTTCCTCTTTTTTACGTACCTACTGATGTCCTTGATGATCTCTGAATCAAGGTAATTTGTGCCAGGGCTTCCCATCATCAACATGATTTTTACCAAGCTATTCAGACTCCTATCAGCCCTCTCCATGATCTATGTTTTTATTGCTTCAAGAAAACACTATACAGACTTTCTGTCCTTTCGCCCTCTTCTGAATGTCTTGTCTGCTTTTCTTAATATTGAGAATGTTAAATTTATAAAAATTAAAAAAAAAGGAAAAAGTCCCATGCCCTATGAACGCTTTTGCTGATTGTTCCTTAAAAATGTTGATGTGCTTTTCTAAGTGATACCTTTTAACTATCAAATATCTTCACACATATTAAATTACCTCTGTGCTGGCTTTCAAGTTAGTTTGGAGACAAGGTTGCTTTGAAGTGTTTTAAAATACATGCTTTCCTTATTCCAGTATTAAAAATGCCATGTTGTACCTTTAAAGGATGAGGAGCTTTCTGAAAACTGTCTGAAGGCTTTGGGGGTGTTTGTGTTTATGACAATTGTTCCTCTCAATATGTAATGACAGCTAAGTATTTTCTGCAGTGACTTTTACCACCAGAATCAATCAGGTAGCAGCATGAAGACACAGCAGTACATACTCAGACATAAATTGATTTACAGGGTCATTACTTTTTTCACTAACTTAAGGGAACAGCTCCTATTAGTGACACCAGGAGATGCTTGACATTCAAATGCTCATAAAATAATAAGACCAAGAAACAAGACTGAATCTTTCAAACTGATCCCAGCAGCTAGTGGAAAATTACATTTAAAGCTAAGCTAATATAACAATTCAAGATTCCAGGGTGACCCTGATAAAATAGCAGAAACAATCTATCTGGATCATGCATTATATAATTAAACTTTCAATGGTCTAGAATCACCATAGAATTAGTTTACATTTATGTCTATCTGAAAAAAAATCTTTAGGATAAAAAAAAGCAATTTCTTATGGCAAGCTTTCTAACTATATATTTTATATATTCTAACTATAGCTATATAAATATAGCTTATATAAGATAGCAAATTCCATTAAAATTTGCAGCCAGTTTTATAATACCAAGACATTGTTTAATTTGTGTTTTAATTGTTGATAATTTTCAGGACAGAATTTCTTCTGATCTAAATAAAACTATTAATGCTTTATCAGCTCTGTATTCTAAGGTTTCTTTAAAGCCAAAATGTTTAAGTGATATTTTACTGTTCAGCAATGTTCATGCCACTCAATACCTGTTATGACCGCCCTCAGACTTCTAGTTTTCCATGTTCCACCAAACCTATGTTCTGTACTTCAACTTGAAAGGGGAGTCTGTCTCCTGAACATCAAAGGCTGACACTTTCTGAGCTTTTATGTTATTGCCTGTGTTCCACCTGACACAGCTGAAGAGAGACATTGCACTCAGAGCTCATCTGAATCAGCTTTAACACTGCAATTCTACAATAGCAATCTTCCTGTCTTTTGCTAGCCCAAACCCAGCACCTCTTCTCCCATTTTGACATTGCTTTTAGTGTTCGTCTCTTGACTCTGTTCAGAACTCACCACTGTTAACAGAGAGGTGCAATGGAAATAGTGGAGACACATCAATGTGGTATATTCCCTCTTTCTGGTTTAACTTCTTGCTCAGTGATTTCTTATGATAGAGCGGTAAGTAGCATCATGTAGTCTGAACACTCAGCTGCCATTCCTGGCAATGCAGGAATATTTCAGATTTTATTTTTTTTTTAATTTAATTAATTTAATGCTTTCATTCTTTGGGAATTAGTTGTTTTAGGACTAGAATGAATTTTCTGATCAAGTTGTATTTATGGTGCAAACCACAAAGCATGAGTAAGATAAGGGATCCTTCAGCTGGCATCTTTCTCACCACTGACACAGCACAGGTATGCTCAGAAAATCAGCAAGATAGTATAGTCTCCCCAGTATTTACCTTCTTTAGTTTTCTGTTTATGTCCAGGAACTTTATAAAATCCTCATGGTAAGATTTTGTAAAACAAAAGTACAAAGGTAGCGCAGTGGATTTCTTCTATTTAAATTTTCCTCTGAAACTTCAAGTTTAAGGATAGACCACTATATTTAGTTCAATTTTGTCTGAATAGAGAAGATTACTCGACTGAACAGGTTGAAGGTTTCATGTGTTTACAGGTTTCTTCTATGCCTGCTTTCATGTCAGGACCTTTTCCTTAGCCGCTCTCCATCTTCAGTTCCTACATTATCCCAACCTCATTTTTCTGTGTTACCTAAGTCACATTTACTGAAAGTTTTTTGATAATTCTGTGGGTATTAAAATAACTAAGATTCATCTGTGTTAAAGAGTCTGTATGAGCTGTGTATTAGAATAGCACTGTGGTGGCAGGTTGATGGAAAAAGCTAGAAAAACAGAGGTTGAACACTTTTCTGATAGCAGAGCTGCCACCTTGGAACGCAGGGACTTAAAGACTATCTAAATCTCACAGTTAATAAAGAGAGAATGCCACAATAAAGCAACATTATTATTTTGTTATTTCCCACTTATATTGTCTCTATGAATAAAACCCTTTGTCAAGAACCAACCCACTAGTGTGCTAGATGCTGTACAAACACAAATTAGAAAAGCAGCTTCTGGCACAAAGACTCCACAACTTATATATAAGACAAGAGACAATAGGTGGATACTGACAGTGAAAAAGAATGGACATTTCAGAAACTGAACTTTCAGTTTCCTGGTTAGACATAGAAATGACTCCTGGATTAGGTAGAAAAGGAATTCTACTAATGAGAACCACGGCCCTGCTATATCAGGAACATATTTTGTACAAGGTTTTCTGTGAGCAGAGGGGAATTTTAAGGATGATAATGAAGCAGCTTCAAGACCATTTATGACACAATTCTTCAGTGTAGAAGAGGCATCATAGGCCAAGGTTTAGGGTGACCTTCTGAAAACTTTACAAGTGGGCAGTAAAGGCTGTTGTCACATTATGATTGACAATGATGAAAGAGAAAACTCTTGTTTGCACTGAATGCTTCTGCTTCAAGGAAAATACGATTTTCTTTGGGACTCTATTTTCTGTCATAAGCCAGAAAGTTTCTGCTTGAGAAAATCTCCCTGGTGTGTGTCATTTCTATTTCCACAAATAAACCAGAACATTTCTTAAAACCAGCTAAATGTTCTTCCTACAAGATTATATGTTCATAGCAGCATGTACTGCACATTACCAATTCATCAAAAAATATGCCCATCTTCAATGTGAATCGTTTTTTGAGAGCAGAATCTTTTTTCAATTTAAAGCATATAGACCAGGATTTTACTGTTCTCAAATTCTTAGTTCCCTGTTTTTTATATCTATTAAGGAAAACGCTGACACTCTTCTATGAGATTCCTCCTTCCTCTACACCATGCACAAGCTTAACAAACAGGTATTTCTCTGAAGAATTCAGTTTAATAGGCAAAATGCAAAGTTTCACTTTTGAGGCCCACTCCCCCCTCCCTTCCCTGGGCCAAACTGTGCTTAGACAATATTACCATTATCAATTAGCACTTTGACAATTAGCCAAGCACAGGACCTGCACCTCCTGTAGCAGGTGATTCAGAACTTTCAATTATATCTTTCTATTTCCCACAGCTCAGCACTGAATTAATAAAAAACTTAGGGAACTCAAGTGGCAGGCTGTTAGAAATAAAGATATGGATTAGATGTAGTAAAAAAAGCAGAAGGGAAAACTTTAGGCAAACAGTAAAAGAACGTTATATATATAGCAACATTCTGTGAGACACCATTAAGGTATAAGTAGTCTTCAAACTAGAACACCCTGTATCTTATTTACACATTTGCTTCACGAAGTCTCATTGCTACATTTGCAGAGCTTTCATAAATTCCTGCATGATTAGGTGCTGGTATGTATTCAAAGTAGGTACTGAATTTTCTAATTTAGCACACAGATGTTTCTCCGAGGCCTCTTTGCCACAAACCCATTCCTTGCTACCACGGTAGAACCAGCTTCAATCCCTGAGCCTTCAAGGCCTTGTGAGCCTGCAAGATTTTCACAGTTTTGACTGTAGAACATAAATGATTATTTGGGAATTGTATCTTTCAGATTTTAGCCAATTTGTACACTGCATGAGGAATTCACACAACACCCTTTCTTCTTACAGATAAGAAACTGCAGGAGTCCCACTGGAAAAACTAAACAGAAATGGCCAGTCTTACCAGGGCACATCTGAATTCATTTTTTTTGTCATGGGATCTCTCATAGAATCACAGAATATGCCAAGTTGGAAGGGACCAGAGTGGTGTTGGGTCATGGGTTGGACTCAATTATCTCAGAAGTCTTTTCCAGCCTGGCTGATTCTGTGTGTGTGTGTGTGTGTGTGTGTGCATGTGTGTGTGACCCACAAGGATCATTGAGTCCAACATTTAACCCTGCACAGGACCCTCCCCAAAAGTCACACCATGTGCCTGAGACCATTGTCCAAATGCTTCTTGAACTCTGTCAGGCTTGGTGCAGTGACCACTTCCCTGGGGAGCCTGCTCCAGTGCCCAACCACCCTCTGGGTGAACAACATCTTTCTAATATCCAACCTAAACCTGCCCTGACACAACTTCGGGGGTCCTGTTACTGGTCATGAGAAGGAAAAGATCAGTGTCTGCCCCCCTTCCCCTCACGAGGAAATTGTACGCTGCAATGAGGTCTCCTCTCAGTCTCCTCTTCTCCAGGCTGGTTAGACCACTCCTCCTACACCACTCCTCCTACAGCTTCCCCTCAAGGCCCTTGAGGGCCTTATGAGTGTCTCATGACACTGCTAGCAGCCATTGCACTGCCTCTGCACCTAAGAAAGGCAGAACTGCTGGATGGGGAAGCAGCAAGATGAGGAAAAAAATCCCCAAAACTTGTGTCACAATGCGCTTGCTATGACCTCTTCTTGAAGACAAGAAGCACATTTAAGGAAGAATAGTTATGTATTTTGCAACAACCCCATGCATTGCTACAATCTTGGGGTAGAATGGTTTGAGAGCTGCTCGGCAGAATGGAACTTGAGGGTGCTGGTCAACAGCTGGCTGGATATGAGCCAGCAGTGTGCCCAGGTGGTCAAAAAGGCCAGCAGCAGCTTGGTCTATATCAAGAATATTGTGGCCAGCATGACCAGGGCAATCAGTGATCATCCCCCGTACTCGGCACTGTTGAGGCTGCACCTCAAATCCTGTGTTCAGTTTTGGGCCCCTCACTACAAAAAGACATTGAGGTGCTGGAGCATGTCCAGAGAAGGGCAACAGAGCTGGTTAAGTGTCTAGAAAACATGTCCTATGAGGAGCAACTGAGGGAACTGTAGTTGTTTAGTCTGGAGAAGAGGAGGCTTAGGGATCCCCCTTCTTGATCTCTACAGCTGTCTGAAAGGAGGTTGTAGTGAGGTAGGGGTCAGCCTCTTCTGCCATGTCTCAAGTGAAAGAATGAGATGAAATGGCCCTAAATTGAGGCAGAGAAGGTTCAGATTAGATATTAGGGGAAAAAAAAGTCACTGAAAGTGTGGTTAGGCATTGGAATAAGTTGCCCAAGGAGATGTTAGTATCACTGTCTCTGGAAGCTTTCAAGAGGTGATTGGATGTGGCACTTGGGGATATGGTTTAAGTGTAATTAGAGTGGTCCTAGGCTAACAGGCTGACAGTTAGACTAGATGACCTCGAAGATCTCTTCCAGCCTTGATGATTCTGTGATTTTGTGTTGTGACGTTCATTCCTTCACGAAGGGACTTGAACTAGCAGGTAAAGAACGTGAATATGAAAATAAAAGGAAATAATTTAGTTTGGGAATTGGAGGAGGGGAAGGGGGAAGAACAACTTTTAGATATTTTTACTTCATTACCCTCTCCATAATGCAAAACATCTGGGTTTGCTGGGCTTTTATGATTTTGACATATTTAAAAATGACAGAGAATTTCTTATCATCTCTAAGCTTGTGATCAGCCACTGACATCTTCAGTGTAGAATGGGTCAAAATTTTCAGCTTTGAGATCCATTTTATACCTACTAAGATATTTATTCTTCTACTGTTGTTACTGTTTAGGAGCTGGAGAACAGAGGAGGAAGCCAAAAGCAGAGACATGCCTTTTCATATGTCCTAAAGTTTTGAGTCTTGCATAGATGCACAGACATTTGCAGTGGCTTTTTTCCCCCAAAATAGATAATATCAGGTTTATGCTTTGCTCTGAGGTAAGACTAAAACAGTATAGTCTATTTAACCTTCTTATACAAATCTGGCACTAGTCACCATTCCTGCAATGTTTATTTGTGAAATGTGGACCTTTTTTCCATCTTCGTCTTGTTTTCTTGGTCTATATAATCCATATGACATTGAGAAAAGACACTCTCTCTAGTGATTCTTCAGTAATGTATTGTTGTATTAACAGTTGTACATCTTGACATCACTGCAATACAGCTGAGTAAAAATGAATTCATACCTCTCTTCTTACATGTTTTCACCTTTTTCCACAAAATACCTGTTTCATTCAGGTAACCACAGTTAGTTATAGAATCACAGAATGTTTTAGGTTAGAAAAGACCTCTAAGATCATCAAGTCCAACCACTAACCTAGCACCACCACATTCACCACTAAACCATGATCCCAAGTGCCACATCCACATGTTGTTTGAACACTTCCAGGCATTGTGATTCTACCACTTCCCTGGGTAGACTGTTCCAATGCCTGATAGTCCCCTCAATGAACAAATTTTTTCTACTATCCAACTTGAACCTCCCCTTGTGCAACTCAAGGCCATTTTCTCTGGTCCTTCACTCACTACCTGGGAGAGACTGACTCTCACCTCACTACAATCTCCTTTCAGGTAGTTGTAGAGACCAATAATGTCTACCCTCAGTCTCATTTTCTCCAGGTTATAAAACCCCAGCTGCCTCAGCTGCTCCTTGCAAGACTTGTGCTCCAGACCTTTCACCAGCTCTGTTGCCCTTCTCTGGACATGCTTCAGTATTTCGATATCTTTCTTGTAGTGAGGGGCCCAAAACCGAACACAGGATTCGAGGTGCTGCCTCACCAGTACAAGAGGACAATCACTGCCCTGCTCCTACTGGCCATACTGTTTCTGATACAAGCCTGGATGCCATTGGCCTTTTTGGCCACCTGTACACACTGCTGGCTCATATTCAATGGGCTGTCGACCAGCATTCCCAGGTCCCTTTCCATTAGGCAGCTTTCCAGCCACTCTTTTCCAAGTCTGTAGCACCACTTGGTCTTTTGTGACCAAAGGGCAGGACTTGTCAGTTGGCATAGTTGAACCTCCTACAACTGGTCTCAGCCCGTTGATCCAGCCTGTCCAGATTCCTCTATTATGCCCTCTATCCCTCCCTATATCAAGTAATCTCCCATCATTGTCCTGAAACGTAAACTCTGGTACAGCAGATGACGTATGTGAAATGGAAACAAGGAGTAAGTTGGTTTAAAAAAAAAAGAAAGAAATAATTCCTTGTTTGTTCTTTATTGTTCATTACCTGCACAGCTATCTACTTCAGCTACAAGACAGAAATTTGCTACTTTATAATTTTGATTTTTCTTGCACTGTGCATGTGTTCTATAACTTAACATCCATTTCTTCTCCTCAGTCTTCTGCCATAGGCATCAGTTTGTAACAAATTCCTGAATGAAAAATATGAAACATAATGGAAAAAAAAGTAAAAAGTGATGACTAAAGAGAAATCTAGGCTCTGGGTCCCATTCTCCTTTCTGTTGAAGGCACTTTCAGATCATCAGCCAAACCTGTCTAAAAGCTGTATACTTCTTTCCTGCCATTTACTCCTAATCTTTCCTTCTCTATGCAGATGGATCCTGCTAGGGGCAATAAATATCTGTTACCCAGATAACAAAGAACAAGACAACAAAATACAAATCATCAAATGGTAAAGAAGATGCTGAAATAGTATCAAACAGCAAGGTCTGTTGCTGTACTTCTCCCACTGTTAATGCTTTCTGCTGGACTGATAGTTTGTGCATAGAACTCTTCCCTCCAGAATGAAATGGAATTGCCCAGGGAAAAAAAAAATCAGTCTTTTTCAGAGTTGGTAAAGTCTTATAAAGCTGTTCCAAAAATATTATGCATTCCATCTTTCCAGGCACATCTATTCAGTCTTCAGCAATGTGACAAGTGGTTTTTGATTCTTGTCTCTTATTGCTAATGCTGGTAAGGATGTATTTAATATGAAACTGAAGTTAAACTTCATGACTGCTAAGGAGTGGCTGAATCAAGTACACTTCAGAAGCTGGGGCATCCCTCCTTCTCAACTCACCAGAGCTAAGCCCTACATACTCTGAAATCCAGGAGGTTCATCCCAGCCCAGCCCAATGGATGCCATTGCTTCTTTTCCCATTTGCAGGTCTGGCCAAGGAGCAAGATGCAGACCCTCTCAATACTAACATTGTCTCACATGGACTAACACAGGCAGAGCAGTGCCTTTTCCAGCATGCACATAAAACCCCATCTTACACAAACGTAAACACAGAGAGCCAAGGTTTAGCAGTACAAAAAGCAGAATGTATAAGCACTTCTCAGCAATAACAAAAACATCAATATTATCAGTATTATCAATACTGTGTTCAGCATAAATTCAAAACATAGCCCCATATCAGCCACTGTGAAGAAAGTTAGCTCTACCCCAGACAAAACCTGAACACTGGGGAAACACACACACACACACACACAGTCTAAAGGTGCCTTTTCTAGTTTCTAGCACTTGGATCTCTTAATCACTTCTTACACTTGCATGCACACACAGTATAGAGAATGAAAAAACATTCAATAAGAGGAAAATAGTAAGAAGAAATGCCCTCAGTGATCAAGCATTGGGCTTAGCCTGATGAGCATACTGATCAGTTTGCTTGCAGGTGACTGGCCTCTTTTATCCTCCTTCCTCTCCATGTCTTTGTGCTTGGTTATCCCCCATGAATCTTAAACCCTCTCTAGGTCACCTCAGCCTTAAGTAATATTACTGACAAGGTTACATCCAGGTGCTGTTGGCCTTGCAAGATTGCACTCTTCAAAGTGTCCCCAATGCTCCTCTAAAATTGTGCATGAAGTGTGGCAATTTCTCACATTGTTTCCATTTAACTAGTTGCAAAATCTTGTCCTTCCTCAAGGTCCTATACATAATTTTGTGAGTCTCTTGCTCTGTTATTTGTGTTCAGCAGTTTCTCGTGTCATGTCCAGCAGTTTCTTGTAGCCAAACCCCACACTGGATCTTGCACGCCTTAACATGACTACTTGGCAAGGTACTTACCTATACACATAGGTTTAATTCCATGCCTAAGTTTCACTGGTTTCCTCTCTGGCTACTTTATATCTACAAAAGAAGAAACAAATGCTATATGCATATGTTACCTTTGAAGAATCACTGCAAGATGATTGCTATTAATCATAAGTACACAAAAACCCTTATTTTCCTGTTCTCTCTCTTCATGTGGCAATACCACTATTTTATCAACGTTATGAAGAACACCTGCAGTCATAGCCTTTAATAAACTGTAGTGACTGTTGTATTCTTATGTCTGAAAACATCCCGAATAAGAGCCCAATAAGACAGCATCTAAGAACTAAGTTCTACTTCACACAGAATTTTAGATTTACTTAAAGACAAAAATGTATATATATTATAGATATATTTATGTTTGTATATACTTAGTTTAGTCAACATCCGTTCATAGCAGACATCATTTTTCCCGATAGTTTCATAAGGGATATTTTAAACATTGTATAAAAGCAATCCTGTACTGCTTTAAAAGTGTACTGTAAGCTGACAGGGAGATCCTACTATCTCATCCTATAGAGGAATTTTAGTTAGAGTTTGGCAACTTGTATTTTATATTATACATTTTTTGAGGCAGAGATCTTCATACTACAATCTGGAAATAATTTTGTTGTAATGTGCAACACATTTACTTCCCTTCATCAGTAATATTCAGCAGTATATTCTGTTTATTTTGCTGTGGTCTTTGGTCTGTTTTAAGTACGACCAAGATTACTGAACTCCTTCAATTTCTTGTTGCAGGAGCCATCTGGTATCTGGGCATGAGGAAAGAATAAACATACACAGAGACATATGCAGTCTACAGCAGCATGAACAACTTCCAGTGACAACCCACTTGTTTCCCTCAGCAAAGATGGGGCAAGACAGGACTTACTCAAGGTCATATAGTTTGTATGTATTTGGGGTAAAAACAGACCTTCAAATCTGCATATCTTAATGCTATTTGCAAGATTGTTATAGATTTATCAGTCTATAAAGTCAAAATGTTTAAGTGAGAAAATCATACTCTCTGAACACAGAGGCGAAGCCATCAGCAAAAAAGGCTTCTTCTCTCACAGAATATTGGAGCTATAAACTTACTGCAGTTAGTTATGGATTTTAATACTGCTGGAGCAGCTTAAATTGAAATCACTTACATACCAACTGAGCTAGGAAATTTGTGAGTCATTTTAAAAATCACCCTCCTTCTGTAAACATTGCATATGGTAAAGACAAAATAAGTGACCTAGTCAAGTGAGTTTGCCCTCTGGCTCTGGCCTGTGCACTCCACTGACTGGATAATAGACTGTCTGCATGGAAAGATTTGCCTTTTTTTAATGGTTCAGACATGCAGCTCAGAATCTGCATAAGGAGGGAACATTTTAATTCTCTGCAGCCCATTACTGTTCAGGATAATTGCTACAATGGCATAATACCTGTGGGAGAAGTGTCTTTTTCTCACCAGGAATGTAGTTACTCTGCTGTACATTGCACATAAAGATGGAAAATTCTCTTAAAAGAATATAACACGAAGCTTTAACAGTAAAAGTCATTCCAATTTAAAGAAAGACAAGCATAATTAAGCATAATACTTTCTATAATTTGGATCAATACGATTTTTATAATAGATGGGTTTTTTTAGCTCAAGAAGAGCCTACTTTTCTTGGTGATAATGTTCAGGGATATTACAAATTCACTTATCCAACAGGTGGAACAGACAATGTCTTTCCATTTTTCTGGGTGTTTTTGACCATAAGGAAATATCAAAGCTAAAAATGGCTGTGGGTTTTTTTTCGGATGAAAACAAGGCAAGTCTCCCTGACAATTTAGACAAGCAAATAAGTATTTCTTGCATTATTAAATTCTTCTGTGTACAGACTGTTTATTTTTCCTTCAAAAGCAACAATTAACTGACTATGAAATAATGCAGTGTTATTATGTTCTCTTTTTAAACGTTAATTTTGGATATCTACTTAATGTTGGCACTAGAGATCAATTTTCTCTGCATGTGAACTGCTGAACTGGGAAGGGAAAAGGAATTTCAAAGGAAAAGTCTAGTAGTGGTTAATAATTCAGTTTGTGTATGAATGTTAATGAAGCAGCAATGCAAAGGCTTCAGGTAAGTTTGAACCAGACAGAAAAGATTATTAGAGATCATCATTAAGGCACTTATACAAAGAAAAGGATGATTTTTATATGCAGGATCTCAAACATGGAAGAAGCCTAAATAGGTGTTTGGGGCTAACTCTGCTCCAAGCAAGATATGAACTAATTGTTCTCCCTGATTTTCTGTCAGTGTGGTGTATAAACAGAGAAAGTAGGATAAACTGAAATACTACCTATTTCAGATCTTGTTGAAAAAAATCGACATCTTACTTTCATTAAGTACTTTCTCTCTCACATACATGTGATACACCTACAGAGATGCTCAGCTGTTTCTAAGCACAGGCAAGGTAGCCTATTTACTGTAAGAGCACTCTGAGAGGCAAACAACTATGGCTTTGCTATACATAACTTAAGTGCCAGAAATTTTGAGACAGCAAAGGCTGTCTGATGTAGTTCCACTTGTAGCTCCAAAATTCAGCCTTCAACCTCTTTCTACGTAGCTTCAAAATCCTGGCTTAACTCATCTCTCTTGACATGGCAAAATTAATTGATCTCTACCTGTTAAGAAGTATAGAGATCATCCAGCACACATCCCCAAAACTGATGTAAAGTTTGATCTACTTCTCTAACAGGCTGGAAGGAAAGAAAGAGAAGATGCTGTTTGTATTTTTTTTTAAATATTCAAAAGTGGTGGGTGATAGAGGCCATAAGAGCAGATAAAGAATATCTGGAAAAAGCAAGATGTAAAAATGATTACATCACTGACTGGACGAGAAACTACCAGAAGGCAAATGAAAACAGAGGATTATTTCAGAGGCAAATGAATCTATTTAAACTTCTGAGGGATGAAAAGTTTGCTATGGTGTCAAGTATGTGTTCATGAGGGGAACGCTAGACAAGAGAAGCAGGTAAGCCTCAGCAAACATGTTTGTATCTGTCATAACTCTGACATACATCTCCAGGTGAGGAGAACCCAAGGAGAGCATGCATTGGTCAAAGGCAGGTCTGTTTATGTTCTTGAAATTTTCTTTTTCTCTGAACAAATCTTCAATCTTAGGACAAATTAATCTTGTCAATTAATGCATATCACACAAATCTAGTAAAATTTCTCAGATATTGGAAGTAACATTTGTCCTGGATTGACATCTACCAGGTTTTTACTCCTTCATGTGGAAAAGAGGAAGCCAGGTGTGAGTGTTCATCTGCTTGAATATTAGTAGTTTCCATCAATATAATGGCTTTGCATTTCTTTTGGCTTATCTCTCTGCATTTAAAAAGCAGAGAGATGAAGCCAAGCTTCTAGATTTCATTAGTCAATGTGGCAATTGCTGGTTTATTTCTCAGTATCATTCACTGCCACAAATCTTCTTTTGGAGAATAAAAAGCATTTGCACTGAAATTGTTTGAAGAGCATTCATATACACAGTAATTAAGGTGTCTTTGAGTCTAAAGAGAAGAAATATTTTCCGTTCCCTGTACAGAAGCAATGACTTAGGCGAAAATTGAAACAAAAGAATACTTTCAGGCAGTACTGTGCTATTAAAATCTCTCTTGGTTATACCTTCTCATACATAGCAGACTTAAAAGAGCCTTAGAGAATGAGGTCGTATTGCAGGATAACCACCATGATTTAAGAAATACAACAGTGACATCTAGTGCAACAATATTGCATGGCACAGCCCAGAAATGGCTTTTGTAGCCTATTTCCATTTTTTCAAATACTGAGGCAAAAGTCCTTGCCAGCAAATTTCTGCAAACTAGACTTACTACATGATCTTTGATGCCGTATTTTATCAGACTGATGTTAGTTTCTGAAGTCTTGGTCAGTCTAAACAAGATAAACATTATGATGTGAGAGAAGAACAAACAGTAAAGGAAGAAATACAACTTTTGTTTGGTTCTGATGTACTCTAAAGAAAGAGAGACACACCATGCTGTCCTGACAGGTGCTTTTGTACCAGTTGGGTCACTGATCTCAGGTGCCACTTAAGCCTCTTATGCAAAAGAAAGGGAGGAAGTTAAATAGAAGTCTGTGTAGATAATGAGTGAAAATATTGTGCCTTAACCTGTTCAAAATGCTCACTTTTTATTGCTCATGACCCACTTAATGCTTCTTAAAAGGGGTGGGGGAAAGTTAATTGTATTTAATTCCAGTCACAGCAGGGATTTCAGAGCAATCTACTATCAACCATTGCAAAAACTAAAACTGTGCTACTGAGTTCTGAGCCTGAATAGGAAGCATTTACTCAGTTGTATTTAACAGGTCTGTTCGAATGAGGAAAGCAGAAAATAACAACACTTTCTTTTTAATTCCTGTGAAGGTGGCATGGAAGGGACAAGAATGAAGCTGACGTGTTGTTGAGACATTGTAATACCAGTAGAGCAGAGGATTAAATGTTTTGATAACATTTGTTCAGTTCCTGTTGACTAAATATCAGTTTTACTTTAGATGAATCATAGTCAAAAGTATAACATAGATCTTGTCCTATTACCCAGAAATAAATACTATAGCTGCCTTTTCTCACGTGATTTTACAGTGTCTTAGTCACTTTACACTGTGGCCAAAGTCAAAGACCATCCTACCCAAAGTGCCTTACTCATGATGGAGAAATTCGCATTTACTTGCAGTCTCCCTGGTTGTCTTCAACTGTCAGTTCCGATTGCTGAAGATCCTTTTAGATCCTTATGGCTCAAGAAAGGAGGAGACAGACTGTCCATCTAGAAAAAGAAAATTAACACTTCTCTGTTTCTTTCAAGGAATTCCAAGATGGAAAATACAATTACCTGCCATGTTGCCTATGTGCAGTAAATTTGAAGACAGAACATGTAGTGTGAGCGAATACACTGTGCAATGTGTGCACAGTAAACCCAACATTTTCCATATATATGGTACTTACTCTCTGTTTATGTGTGCTATGAAAATTTCCAGAGTCATGGCTGCCTGTCAGAGCTTCTGTACAGTAATGCCAATAGAACTGAAGGATGGTCAGGAATCGTGGGGAAGTATATGCTGTTTTGAATTCTGTTCTATTATTCAGTTCTGGGTTAAAATCTTTCAGACCTCTAAGCAAGACATGAAAGTCTGACCTACCTCTCATTTGCCAAACTGGTTTTTTGACCACCTTATAACTTTGGGCAAAGCAGCCTGTAAGACCTGTGTGTAAATGGAGGAGACTTTCTAAGGAGCAAAGGAGACAAGTGTCCTCCTCCTAAGCTAGTCTCAAGTGAGGATTCAGTGATCTACTTCCAGAGATCAACCAATGCCAGGGAAATGCAGCAAAGCCAGAAGAGCCCAAAGGACAAAGACAATATTATTCAGTAGCATCAGGAGGTTTCTAGTCGAAAAAGACTAGAAATGCTTCATTTAGGGAGAAAATTAATAAGGGGAGATGAGAGAAGTATATCAATAACATGAACAAAGAGGAATCAGATACTTACTTATACATCATCTCAGAGTACAAAAGGGCTATTACAAATGAAAGCAGAAATTAAAGCAGAAGCAGCCTTAAAAAGCCCAGGTAAATACAATAAAGCAGATATTTTGGCAGAAAGGATCATATTACACTCTGACAAGTTTGCCACTGGAGTTATTAAAATCCAGGGTTTGCAAGCCAAATCAAAACCAGATCTCATGTTTTCAGTGGAGAAAGAGGTAGTAAATCATACTGCAGTTACAAGAAGCCTGCGACACGTACACTCCTGTGGACAGCAAATCCTGCCTACACATGGTTGCCAGCTGGGCAGGAACCTTTTGCCCCACCCAGAATTTTCCCCCTCAGAAAAAATTTTAAATTAAACCCCAAGTGTCCTCTGCCTGAATTCACCACTGTGGCTGCTTTTCCCTGCTCATGACTCATTAAAGCTGTTCTCAACAGGAACCATGAAACCTTGCATGGGCCCCTCATTTTTTTCTGTTTGAAACTTTCACTTTTTTTACTTTTATAATTGATTGTTTAAAGATTTCACTTTTGACTCCTGCTGTGCCCGAACTTCTATGGTTTGTAAAAGGTAGACTCTCCCATCAGGTATGGTATTGGTTAATGATCAAGGCTACACACTTGACTACCTTAAAAACAGAAAAAGCTGCTCTTCTCCTCTTCATTTTTAGTCTCTAATCTGGTCCTACAATGCAGCCACAATCTCTTCTTTCCTCTTTCTATGGTCTTACTAAATATAGTTTAATTTTTTAGACAACTGTGCAGGACTTCTTTGCCTGGCACAAATCCATTCTCTGTATTTTCCTCATCTCCTGTTGCCTCAAGTCCTATAATAAACTCATTTTGGACTCAGGGGCAAGTAACCATATTCAGACTCCTCCTTCATCATCCTAGTATTATCAGTAGCTCCAGGGATTGCTCACCTTCTAATTCAAATGAAACATTCTCCTCATATCTCTGACAGAGATGTGAAGACCTGCTTTTTTTCTTCAACTACACTTATAGCCATTTCTGTTTTCCTCACATCTTTTGCACCTCTCATCTTCACATACTCTTCGAAGTTATCTTCCATTCTTCAATATTATTCATCTTCTTAGATACTCACTGACTTCCCTTCTCCCAACCCATCTTTTCTTATAATACGTACTTGTTTCATTAGACCTTCAAAAGCTTGTTGAAAATGTGTTCCCCAAGGCTTCCTGGGCTCTGAAGCCACACTGAGCCTCACTGGGAGTCTCTGCACCTGCAACAAAAAAATGGCTGGAGTCATCCAGGAGGGGATTAAATGACATTTGATCAAGGTTTTCCCACATTTCTGAGCCAGTCAAAAAGGGGAAGCTTTTGTGGGAATTGGTTCTTGACAGAAGACTGTAGGTCTTTTTATGGGATTTTGATGCAGCAGAAGCTTTACCTCCTACAAACTTCTTCATGAACTCTGTTCTCTGTCAAGAAGCTGAGAAGTAGGTAATAGTGCCGGCCCCGGGTGAGTTGTCAGTATGATTTTGCTTGTTTAAGGTATAAAATATTTTTCAAAGAAGCCTAATTTTGTCCATGGTTCTGCATGACAGTGGGCAATCTGCACCAGGTTTTATGAGCATAATTCAAGGGCAATGTGAAAGGTGGTTTGCATATGAAGCAGCATTAGACTTTCTCTGTCTGACCTGAAGCTGGAGCTGTTTTCATAGGGAAAAATATTTCTTGCATATGAAGGGGTAACTGCATTTTGTAGTTCATGTTCCATATTTGGTCTTGGCCTACAGTTACCAGCTGAGGCTTAAAATACTGTACCAAGTCTGAGAGAGATTGTTTCAGCTTCTCTATCCTCACACAAGGGTTGCAGGTCCTCAGATGCTTCAAACGCCTGGTTCTTCCATCTGCAATCTGTTTCTGAAGCAGTTTCAGTTTTTTCATGGCTGTTTTACAGACCATTAACTTAGAATAAGTAATTGTCTCTAAATTCAACCAGTCATTTAAAAATGGTTGTCTGTGTGGTCTCACCACTGTGACCTCTAATAAAGTCTTTCAAAGATTTTTCAATACAGGGAGTTCAGCTGAGACCTTTGATTTGCAGCACACAATACATAAAATATGCAGGATACCATATTCACCCTCTTTTCCAGCCTCTTTGCATAAAGAAGTCACAGGCACAGTAGATTTAAATTTTGTACCCCGCAGTGGAACAGAATTAATACCATTGCTGCATCATAGCTAATAAACCCAGACTAGTTTTCTTGACACTGATTTTCTAATGCTTCCTGTTCTAAGAAATTACTTCAGCACATCTGCGCCAGTATGACTTTTGAGGTAGAGTCTTATAAAATTAAAGGCTATTACATGAAAGTATTTAGTGATTTCTAGGGCTGCAATGAAGGAACTAGCTTTCCCTAATAGATAGTTAACAACAGTAGTCTAGTAACACGGAATTCAATTTACATTGGTTAGAACCAATTAAATTAGCTCTCTTTGCAATTCCTAGCCACTACACCTATTGGAGATGTTTAATTTGGGAATATGTTATGGATAACTCACACTCAGGTGCTCTTGAAAATTCGATCAGTACGAAAGCTGTAGAAATAAAATAGATTCGGCTTCTGCGGAAGTATTCATGCTTACAAAATCCAATGAAGAAACACCCACATTAGCTGTTTGTAGAGTGAAGTGAGGTGAGGCAACTGTTCAGACTGTGCTTTTACTCCCATCTCTGTGGCATTTCACAGGCCAGTGAAAGACATTTGCTTATTTACAGCAATCCCAATCGGTCACACTAAAAAAAAAAATCTTCTGTTATTTCACAGACAGCACAAAACTGAAAAGGCATATGGAGATGGGGAAAGAAATTAACAATAACATGGTTTTTCATGAACAATTTTGCATAGCTTTTCACATCTGACTACTCCTTGACATTGCACTATACCTAAAAAGCACCAACCAATATCATGAAATACGTCAACTTACAATCACGAAAAATTTAAGAACACAGTTTAAAGGTTGGTTTAAAACCTCATTGGAAGTTTACCTGAAAAAAATCTTTGAAGGTGTACCTATACTACATGTACACTCCTGTTTTCAGAGAACATTAAGTTGTGACTTTACACTGACTGTCAGGCTACAAGTCTAAGCTTTCTGCTTTAGCAACTAAAGTTCCTGTAATCAGAAACTTAACAGTAATAAATATTATATGGCACACAGCTGAGCAACTTTATTAAACAGAGGTACCCAAAACACATTAATAATTTTATTATTTTAGATTTATGATGATTAGCATAGATAGCAAACCATTTTGGAAGCTTTCTTAAATTACTTTTCTCTCTTTGTGGTTGAGTTGTTGCATTTGAAGTGACATCAAAGAATTTTAAAGATTTTTTTTTTTAAATCAGATTTCTAAATGACTGCTAAAAGCCCATGTTCATTTATCTCAGGGCTATTTTAAATGATGTGTTCTTGACTGCAGCATTCAGGAGTTATGATGTGTATACAGAAAAGAACGAAGGTGTGGAAGAATAAAGAATATGGAATAATCTGAATAATGCCTCTGGTAACCAATAATTCTAACATGTCTTGCTTTGTGTTCTGTTGTCATCTAACCATAAAAAAATGGAGTACATCTCATTTCACTTAATAGGAGCAGATGGATGCAGTACTGTTCAGCCTCATCTACAACAAGTAATTTTATTGCCGTCTCATTGACATACAGTCTACATCATTTTTCTTTTGTTTAGCATGCGCTTATTTTACAAAAATGCCCCAAAGATGCAGTAGTGGCATATTAAGAGCTACTACAGGGAAAGATCAGGCATTTCCACCTGTTCCATCTTTTATGGCCCTCAATCTCACAAAGCCTTTGGGCTGCCTTCCCAAAGCCCTGCAGAATAAACAAATATTTCAGTGTGGCAAAGCTGAGAACATGCTTGGGTGCCTAAGTAATTTGCTCTGCTCCATTTGTTTTTAACTCAAATCATGAAGGTCACTATCAACATTAAAAATGTGAGCAAATTCTTACTTCCCGAACACACAAATAATGAGCAACAAAACACAGAAAGAATCAAAAGTTGCCTCAGATTTCTAATGTATTTACTTCAGTATTCACAGAAGTAACACTTGTAAAAGGTGTCTTTTTGCTTCACTAAATACTCAGCTTCCTGAGGTATATTGTAAAATGATCTAAAGTAACCCTGGTCATAAGAAAAGCACACATACCTCAAAACTATGAATTTGTTCAAAACTGTAAACATGGGATCAATGTTTTGCTTTAATAAAGCCAAAGAAAAAGGGGGCAGTCATCTTAAACACAGAGAGGAATTCAGCCCTGAGTCCTACATGGCACCACAAGTCAATGCAAAGGTCTGAAACAGAGGGTCTCAACTGCACCCAGTGCAGGCTGCTAAACCATGAAAAGATCTGATGGCCTCTTCCCCCTCCTTGAAAAGTAAAATACCTCTTTCCGTTTTTCCTGCTTCTCATCACAGCCACCTACCTCTGCTCATCTGGCCAGGAAGAACACAAAATGAGTGTAATTGCTGCCCCTGCCTGTTTAAGTCTGCTGAAGGACTGACTGCTGGTTACCTTTAATCACTAACAGAAGCACTATTCTTCGAGACAAGAGTGTGTGACACACACACCACAGTTTCTCACTTCCCTTATCCAGCTAAATTTTGTTTCCTGTCAAAGGAGAATGAGCTAAGACAGACGTGCTCAAAAGAAAGTCATCCTTTCAAAAGTCCTTCCAAATACAAAAAGGATGAAATGGAAAAAATATAACCCAAAAATGTCTGTAAAATCTTTCAGAGAGCAAGTAAACCGTAAATAGGTGTTGGGTTGCACAGGGGAACAAAAAAGTTCCTTGATATGAGCACTTTCTGTTCTTTGCAGTGAATAGGAAGGGATCTATAATGACGATAATTATAGGTTTAACCAAAAGCATATGCAAATAGAGAGGGGGGAAGTGGCAATTCAATATTTCTGAATCACATGTCAAGTCTGGTGGTTTCTAACATTTCATTACACTTTCCCTCTAAAATCTTATGTATGTACTTGAACATACATATGTTATACACATACATGCAGAGGGTATCTATAAATAATTAGAATTATCTGGAAACTTTTGGAAACTGTGTTAAAGTTTTTGATTAACTTTCTATCTCAAAAATCAGGTTCAGATTATGTCTCAGGTATTTAGTCAATCATACTGCCAAACATCAATAAAATTAATGAGTTATCAATGGGGGAGCTTCTTTATTATTTATTGTATTACAGAATTTTCTGATGAACATATATTATTACTGTCTTTTCAGCTGAGACTTGGAAATGTATGAGGGAATCTTTTAATAGGCTTGTATATGATTTACACATTAATGTATATGCTTAAATGAAAATTTATGGTGTAAAGTGTACGTGAAAAAAAACCCAGTTAACAGTGGTATGAGCTGCTGCTCTACACAGAGTTAGCAAATAACTATTAACTATTATTTTAAAATGAACTGATGGCATCCCCTTTCAATCCTGCCATATAGTATTTGTCATGGCAATATGCATGACAAACAGAGATGCTCCCTTTACGTCAAATAGCAAACCACAATAAATCAGTTTCATTCCACTTTTAAGAAAAAGAAAGAATTCCATTTACTTTCTGGATACCGTTATTATTTACCTACAGTTTTAATTAAAGTTAAACCATCCTAAATTAAAGTTATACCATCCTAAATTACTACAACACCCATTTTAGGGTACACTTCTGTATCACTGGTATCAGTTTCACTGGAACATAGCTCAGACCACACACTGCTCAAATAAAACCTTTGCCGTAAGTGTCAGCCAAAAGGGACTGCACAGAGCTGTGACGATAGATAAACTGTTCACACAAGATGAAAGTGCTAGCAAGGTCAGAGGAATGTTACAAGATACACATTCTCGTCAAAAGTAAGTAATTGAGATGAATTTATTAAGCATGGGATGCTGCGTGGCCAAGGATAAGAGCAGAATATGAACATGCACATCAGGGGACAGGTCATGACTGATGCTCAGGGAGGGCTGCGGTGCAGATGGAGTTGGCTGCACAGGAGGTTTAGGTCAGCATACACCTTTCTGATCACTGAAGAAAGAATTCATGTAACACTCTACAGACCAAAAGAACGCTGCTTTCTGCCAGGCATACATACATTGGCACCACAGTAGAACAACCACCTGAGGACTATCCTTATGATAATAAAGCTTGCCAAGGCTCAGTCAAACTTGTGGCAACCTCTTATAACAAGAGCAAGAGTGAAGCCTTCTGCCTAATGACATGCTAGCACCAAAGTCAGACCATCGAAATACTATCAACAAAGGACAGCAACAGCTATCACAATGCTTAAAGGTAAACAAGCCATAAAACAAAAGAAAGAAACGATAGACCATTTAATGCATGTATTTTCCATATAAAAGACAACAGTAAAATAATGAATTTAAAACAATTCTTATAAAATTCAAAGTTTGTTATCACGTATTAAAAAACATCTGTATGTGCAAAAGTGCATTGCTACTGCTTTGAGGGAAGCAGAACTACTCAGCTGGAGGAAGTCACTGACTAATCATCCTAAAGCAGAATGTGTTGAAGTGTTAAACTAGCCTTTGGCCCCAGTAGTTCCTTCTGCTATCTGGTTATTTCAGTTCAATAACTCATTTGCTTAAAGTTGAAAACCAACTAGGAGGTGAAAAAAGAACAAGAGTTGTTTTCTTCATGAAGAAGAAAACAGAGTAGTAGAATAAAAATGATGTGATAAGTGGTAAAGTCTCCTGAAATGTTGGATATGTACTAGCCAGAAACAGCAGTCCAAGTTAATTAATTGCAAAAAGCATTGCATTTTATAATTTAATTTCTTCTCAAGTATTTGACATATTTAAGGTAGATTTAAATGACTAATGAAGACACCATATAACTAGTAAGCACCTTCATCTCACAGTTAAATTCTATCCAAATATAGTCTCAAGTGAAAGTCCAAAAATAAGCATAAAATAAATGACATTCTTTACTTTTTCATATCTAAGAGACACAAAGACAAAGCATGATTGAAGACACAACTGAAACAGTTGATGCATATCAATTCTTTCAGTACAGATGTTCACTGGTCTATTTCTAATTCACTACCATCAGATTTTCATAGTCAAAAAAATACCCTAGCAAAATACGAGAAGCCCTTTTCAGTTTTGGGTTGGCTGTTTTTTTTTAAATCAGAGGTAATGTTTTTTATCTCATTCTCAACAGCCCTCCTACCACTTCCATGCCTGCAGCAGCTGATTGCAACATTTAGTAATTCGTAGCGCAGCCGACGGTGTTAGCTCATCTACATGCTAGATGTAAAACTAGTGTAAAACTCAACGAGCCACTGGCTGCTGGCTTCCCTTTCCTGAAATGCCCTCAGTAAACTGTCTTCCCCACAGAAAACAATTAGACACAAACAGCAGGGCATCCAGGCCATTTGGAGCTTGTCCAACACAGCCTCATGTGTAGAAGTGGGAAGTCACTATGTTCATTTTAATGCTGGCTGCTTCAGAGATGACAACAAAGTCCTTATAATCTGAAAGCTGTCAGCATATGTAATGAAGAGAAATAGGAAGCTGCAGCTCTGTATTTGTTTTGTAAGCCATAATCACTGCTAGTGAAGTAATATATTCCAAAATTGTTTGAGCAGTGCATGCAGCTTAAGGCTGAAGTGATTGTTTATGCATTTGTAATAGCATTACACACAGGATTGTATATTAAGTGGTTAACAGATGGAGGGACAGAAATTTCCAAGTCCTTTTGTTAAAAATACCTAGGTTATTCTTTCTTCCCTAGCCAAAGAGGCATTTGAAAAAAGAAAACGACATACCTCAGGCCAAGGTTTATAAACTTGCACTTCAATCTACTACCCTGTTTACAATTACATGAGACAAATATTAGGAGACCGCAGTTATCTGAAGACTGCCTGCAAAGTTGTTCTTAGTTACGCTTATTCAGCACCTTGAGTTAAATCTTTTGCACTGATTCAATGGTAAAATTTATATTGCTTCCATTGAGAATGAAAGGGAGACCAGTGTTACTATCGTGGAGTGGCCTAAATATCACCTAAGGCTTCCATATTAATCCAGTGTATTTATGTATTCTAGAATGAATTATTTACAGATGACGTTTCCTCTAACTTCATGGATGATCTCTTGGAGTGACACACTAGTCGAATTTGTGTCTACAGAACAAATAGTAAAGTTGTTTCGTTGTCCAGTTTAGACTTAACATGCAAAACCTACACCACCACAAAACAAATTATGCAAGACTGGTGATCCCTTTAACCAAATCCATTTTATAAGACAATAAATGTCTGCTAGCCAAAGAATGCCTAAAACTATGTGTTTGGAAGATGTAAGTATTATTTCTTGGTATCTGATTGTAAGTCAATATTGGGGCTTTCTTTATCTATTTATTTGTCTTATACATCCTATGGTGTTGAGATGCTGGCCCCCAGTTTGCAAGGACGTCTTTTTTGGCTGGTTGACTTTACAATAGCATTAATGATGGTCAAGAAAATATGTCTGGAGTCACAGTAAGAATGTCTGTCATGAGGTTCAGTCACTGCTCAGGTATTTAACTGCAATACTGCAGGCCTAAGAGAAAAATATCCTGTTTTCAAGAAGTAAGTCAAATGCAAAGATCAGAGCAACAGATCAAGAAGACTCACTGTCCTCCTTAAGCTTTCTCACTCCAAATCCATTTGCTTTCTACCTCATAGACATAAGAAATGCAAATCATTACTGCTTATGATGGAGTCTGGGTACTGAATGACCACCTCTGCCAATAAAAAAGCATCAAGAATTGTAGCCTTCTGAACATGAATAAGGAGTATATTGGATTGTGGCTTCATAATGGCTTTGCTTTTCTGCTGGGTATTGACCAATCTGAGCTGTAGCCATACTATGTTTATGGACATATTCTGTGAAGATGACCTGAGTCTTTTGCACAGTGGTTCTCAATTTCTTTGTCATACTTAGGTAACCTGAATATGTTTCTTAGATATACTTCATAAAAACAGTTTCCATGGAGATTGGATTCTGGCAAATTCTTATATGGAGTCTGTTAATTAGACATTTTACTTAGATGCCTTCACTAATTCCTTTGGTATAGTCCACATTCAACAAACTGTAAATGACTGAACAGAGCTTTTGCTACAGAATGTGAAGGTGATAGGAAGACCTGTATTTTCTTTCAAGGTGGCATGTCAAAGGAACAATTACTGTTAGTAGAGTGCACTAGTAGGGAGAAGATTTGTATAACCCGTTGTTACAGAGTTTACTTGACTGCTTTGTAAAGGCAAACAGTGACTCAGTTTTTATGCTCTGGAAGCAATCTGCAGCTGAAACAAGAGCAACAACTATTTGGTGTATTGATATTTGCACTTTATGGCAGGTCTGCAACTGCGGTCATCAACACCTTCCAGAAAAAAATAATTTCAAATAGATCTCAATCATTCTGTTTACCAATCTGATCATTGAAAAATAAAAAAAATCTCTTTTTCTCATTTTCACCTTGCCTAGGAGTGGGGCCAAAAGCAGCTTCTGAAAGGGATTTCCCTTTAATGAGTGGTAGTGTAGGATGCTTCAAAGCATAAAAAGAGGGAAGATACTAGGAGTGAAGAGTGCCTCACTAGGATGGCAAAAGCAATTTGCCTAAGGAGGCAGAAACAGTGCAACAAGGTTAATTTGTGCTGAAGTTCTCAGTTCTTTCAAAAGGAGGAACACTCTTGAACAGCTTAATCCTTGCTTTATATCACTATTTTTTCCTGGCAAAACTTTCCCTTTTCTTTCTCCAGATCCAAACAGAACATCCAGCCAGAACACTAGCTGTGTTCATTTGTTCCTCTCATGTTCCAGGAGAAAATCAACTATCTTCCCACCCTGAGCCTGTTCAAGCATGAGCCAAGGTTGCTCCTTTGTGTGTAGGTGTAAACAGATGTTTAATTCAGTAAGTGGTGTCCTTGAGTCTTGTAATTGATTTGCCTCTTCCCGTGGGGATGTGATTCATGATCACATCTCTCTCTCTCTCCTTTCATATTCATCCAAATCAGCAGAAACAGCCCCACAGGCCACTGGCCAGCAAAGTTGAGGACCCCATTCCTCTAGTCATTAGAGTCCAAAGGACAAGGTGGAAATGACATTAAAATGAAGGTTAATCCATTTGGTATCTCACCATCTTCCTCATCAGAGAAAAAGGGAGTAATTTCTCTCAAGTAGGAATGCAGAAATTTCTCTTTATAATGGGCACCAAACCCACAATATAATCCTAAAGAGAAAAGAGTGTATTTAGACACTGGACTAACACATAGAAAGTAGCAGACAACTCACTCACTCTACCGACAACTTCGAATGATAGCAGATTGCAATTCATTGGTACAAACTCATTATCCCAGGACATTAAAGCAAATAAAGGTATGATACAATCATAAATCCTTCTAGAAATTAAAAGTCCTTATCTTGGAGCATAATGGTTAGCAGCCTGAACCACAGAAGCAATATTGTTGGCTTTTACTTTATTTTGGCAAAGGATATTGACTGAAGTTGCCAATTCCCTACATGGATTATGCTGCACAGCCCTTTGGATCCTTACCATATGGCCATTCAAATCCCTTCCCTGACTGGGACACAACTTTCTTGTCTTTTCTTCCAAATGCACTGCTGTAGGTGTTGATTTAGAGAAAGGGTAGGAGTTTCTAGCTTTTAGTCCTTTTCCTGACAGGTTGTCGGGACCCAAGAATGGCTATAGTGCAGGAGTATATAACTTTCATGTGTGCCAGATGCAGAAAGGCAGCAAGAAACTGAAGCAACGCTCCACAGCCAAACCACATGAAGTTTCTCTTTGTTTTCAGCTTTGTATGGCCACATCCCAGTGCAGAAAGAAGAGGAGGGGAGTTCAAGGCTGCATCACTTCTTGCATCCAGCATAATAGAGACACTGCTCAGCTTCTCTCTCTCAAAAAAAAACAAAAACAAAAAACCAAAGAAAAACTATAGCAGGATAGCCAGTAAACAAAGCCAATGTTTGAACAAGAAGTCCAAATCGTTGAAACTGTGTAATGATAGCTTCTCACTTTCTCATTAATGATGGTGGACTTCAATGACTGTTCCGATCTCAGTCTTATTCTTCTACATCACTGATGCCTCAAGACCACTTCAGCACCCTGTCTACATGCAGCAATAGCACTTGTTTAAACACATATTTGAGGAATTGTAAGGGAATGAGACAGAGGAGGTGAGGAGTTCCTTCAAACAAAAAGAAGATTATTGTCTCAGTTAAGAATATATTTTACTTTGAGTCTACTAATGCATTTATATGTGCTTTCTGCAAATGACTTGCCATCTTTTTTCCTTTAGGACTTAAGGGTTACACTAAATTTCAGAGATGTCTTATATTGGCTTTGATCTGGGCATTAAAAATAAGTAGATAAATGGTGCTAAAGTCTTTTCATTCCGGAAGGATATTGGGTGATAAACTGCATGGGTCAAATTCTGACCTGCACAACCCCAGAGCAGAACTTCATTACTTTAGCTGTTCAGAGAACTAAAAAGACCTGATTTCCTAGTGATCCCAAGAGGCACAATGATTGGCAGACAGATAAATAAGGAACTAGAGTTCTAAGAAATATGGACTAACTGAATTTAGAGGAAATGAGAAAAACAGAAGGGCCTTTTGCAGTCCAAGTTAAGTGCAGGCTTAAGAATAAAAGGCATAACAGTAATAAATCTTCAGATTAAATAAATATTTAAGACAGGAGAAAAGTAAATTACTAAATCATATTGTGCTCTAAATTCAGATTAGAAAAAACTGCTCTTCAGATAAAAATATGGCTTCCTTGAAAACTGTATGTAACTAAAATTGGAGGAAAGATAGATTGACTGCCAGTAGGAGAAATATTTTTGCTTCTGATGATGCAAATGGATAAACTACATTTTGGGGAAAAGGTGAACTGATAGGCTTATACTTGGAAAATCAAAGGAAATATTCCTGAAATTTTGCCTGCTAGGAAATAAAATTTAAAAACCCCAACAAATCCCAAAACTACACAACCTCTTGTTTATTCATGTAGATTTCTCTGCATACAAACCCAACTACTTTTCCTTCTGATAGAAGTTTTAAAGCAAATGTGGAGTGGTAAGGAAGCACATAAAGAAATTTCTTGTTAGTTATTTGTCAAACTAAATTCCACAAGAAAGCTGCTGGTGATTTATTTTGTAAAAGATATGAAAAATATGGAAATCCAATGGAAGGTATTGTTGCATATCTGATTTCCACAGATGTCCCAAAGACTGTGTTTTCCCATTTTTGTATGTGTGTACATTCTTGGATAAGATTTGTCTTGCAAAGGAATGGCAAAAAAAAAAAATCAAAATTCCATATGATTTTTGGGTTAAAGCCATCACACAAAGAAGTAAAAAGCTAATAATATTTTAGCCCAAAATGTTGTATCTTTGTTATTTATGTATTTGCAGCACATAGTAATGTTATTTCAAGTCACTTTGGGAACAAATTTCTTTCCAGTTTTAATTAATTACTTAAAATTAGCTCTTTTTTTTTTTAATTTGCATTACAGGTATTTTGAATAGGGTCATAGGATGAAAAACAGACCTTGGGAAAACGCAGATTGACTAGATATGGCCATTAGGCCTGCTATGGTATACAGCAATAGACTTACTGTAGAAATCTGATGCTTATTAGTAGTTCTGTAAATCAGACTAGAGCTTACCCAAGTGGGTCATGTGATCCCAAATGAACGACACATGGTCCTGGCACAGGCCATGAGAAGAGTGCTGCAGTCTGTAGACTTTGTAAAATAAGGTAAAAAGGACTAAATCTTTTCTGTACAGAAAAAAAATGTGTTAAAAAAGTTTGTTTCAAATGTGGAAAGCTTTGCCATTCATCCACCAATCTAAGCCAAAAGCAGTTAGGTGATATAGTGTGATCAATAGAAAAATGGGGAAAATAACAGCATTAATGACATTTAAATAAATCTTAATGAAATGCTTTTACCTCTATAAATTTCACAGCAGCTTTTTTGGAGTGCCAAGCCACAACCATTATTCCCATCTCCAGTTTCCCTGAAATGCTCCTTTGGTACGGAATTTAATAATTATTCCTCATGACCTGCCTTTATCAGTCCTCCAGCACTGGAGCTATTCTTTCCTTAGTTGACTACAGCAACTGTCATCATCTTCTACAGAGTCATAGAGGTACGCAGCACTTGAAGATGATGTACTCTGCCATCTTCCTGGTCATGATTTAACTGTTCAAGTTCTTTCTCATAGATCTAGACAAAGCAATGAAACATTGTCCTGATTTAATGCCAGCTGGCAACTAAGCATCACGCACCTGCTATCTCCAGGAAAGGCAGGCTCCATCACAAACAGTAGTAGCATAACAGGAAGACAAAAGCCATCACTCTGAATGTTCCCCCCTTCTTCTTCCTCCCTCAGCTTTTACTGCTGAGCATGATGTCTTATGGTATGGTATATTCCTTTGGTCAGTTAGGATCGGCTGTTCCAGCTGTGTCCTGCCTCAACTACTTGTGCACCCCCAGCCTACTCACTGGTGGGGTGGGGTGAGGAGAAGAAAAGGCCTGGGATCTGTGCAAGCACCACTTAGCAATAACAAAAACATCCCTGTGTCAACAATACTGTTTCCAGCACAAAACCAAAACACAGCCCCATACCAGCTACTGGGAAGAAAATTTACTCTATTACAGCCAAAACCACCACAAACTTCATGTTTTTCTCAGTCTCAGTTTTATCCTACCATTCACTTGTTCTTTACAACAGAAAAGTACTAGATTAAGAAACTAGAAGTCTTTTATCTCCCATTTCCTTCTGTATTTGTTAGATTTCTTTCACTCCTGTAATTAATTTCCAATTTCTATGTTTGTTTGTTTTTTTTTCTTGTGAAAACCCTATGAAAGATCATCTTTATAGTCCTGTTCTTTATTTAATTTTTGCTTCTTTTTTGCCATGCTCTGGTGACTGAAGACTCTGCAATCAGATATATTGTTTGATTCACCAGTTTGCCTAGAATAATGTCTTAGCAGAGACTTAGTGGAGCCCAGGTGTACTCCATTTAAATGAGTAATGCTCAATATATACTTATTTTCTATCACTAGTCTGGAGGTAGGAACTCCTGCTGACCAAAGAGCATGAAGGCAGAATTCAGCAGAGGAAGTGGACAATCTCCACGTTCAAAAAACAGTCTAAGATAGCAGAAACGTGAAACAGTTCTCAGAATTAAACTGAAGCAAACAACTGACAAATTGAAAAGTTTCCTCAAAAAAAATTAAAAAACCTCCAACAAATATAAAAAATCTGAGGTAGGCACAAGTGAATATTGGAAGTGTGTATTTAATTATATTTACATAACTTGAGCCAGGGTAAATTACCCATCAAATTTCACAGGGGACAGACTGACATATTTATAACATCTTGTACTTGTTGAATGAGTCTAAAAGAATATTTCTGGTCCAAGCCTGGATGCTGTTGGCCTTTTTGTCCACCTGGGCACACTGCTGGCTCATTTTCAGTCATCTGTTGACCAGCACCCCCAGGCCCTTTTCCATTGGGCACCTTTCCAGTCACTGTCCACCCAGCCTTGTGTAGGTGTAAGACCCTGTTGAACCTCATACAATTTGCTTCAGCCCATCAATCCAGCCTGTCCAGATCCTTCTGTAGACAACCCTAACAACCCTCTGGCACATCAATGCTCCCACCCAACCTGGTGCTACCTGCAAACTGGCTGAGGGTGCACTCAATTTCCTCATCCAGATCACTGATGAAGATATTAAGCATAATACTGAGCCCTGGGGTGACTGGCCACCAACTGGATTTAACTTCATTCAACACCACTCTCTGGGCTGCACCATCCAGCTAGTTTTTTACCCAGAAGATAGTGCACCCATCCAAGCCCTGAGCAGCCAGTTTCCCCAAGAGAATACTGTGGGAGACAGTGTCAAAGGCTTTACTAATGTCCAGGTAGACAACCTTGACAGCATTTCCCTTTTCCATCAAGCAGGTCACCTTGTCATAGAAGGAGACATAATCTTGACCATCAAGGCACAGCATGATGAAAATGAGTAAGGAAGCATTGAAAATATATTGAGGAAGGTCAATCACTGGCACTTAAGCATTTTCAAATTATAAATTTTGAGCCTTTATTCTAAAAACGAGCTAGTGAGACTGCCCATCTGCAACCTGTACTACTGTGTGTGCAATAGCAGCAGCATTCTAGAGAATGAAATATTAGTTGGTGAGCTACTCTTGCACTGAAGTATACTTGAGACATGTAGGAATAGAATGGAAATTTCTGCACGTTAGTGAAATAAGAGAAGTCAGTTAACCAATATAAAACTCACTGATATTCAGTCAATCCAACATATCCTCTTCAAAGTACTCACAATTTATTTCACATTCCATAAGGGAATAATCCAAAGAAACAATGTCAAAAACCATGCCATGGTAGCCACTAAGATTTAGCTGAAATGAATATAAACAAAGTCTCTCTGTTCTTCATGTCTAATTAAAGAGCAGTTAATTACAACTGTCTAGAAGAGATCATTTCACTCAAAAGAAATTTCCAGTGGGAAAGATGAAAACAAGTTTAAAAAGCATCTTAATAAATTATTTTCTGGGTGGGAATTTAATTCAGTGAAGGAGTAGGACAAAATACAAAACAAGCAAGATGTGAATGTAGGCTGGGGTAACTGTAGGTCTTTCAGAACTCTACTGTTCATGCCAGGGATCCATTTCAATATGCACTCCTGATGTTATTCTACCATAAATTATGCAATGAACTCATGTCTGATTTCCACTGTATTTCTTACATATTTGAATAAATGAAGTGGGAAACAGAACAACAAATTCTAAGGTATTCCTCAGATGGCTTGTATCAGAGCAAAGTATTTAATGAAGTGTCATAACAGGCAACTGTAGCCCTCCTTTTTGAAGGAACATCAAGCACTGAGGATGTTGGCAATAATGTACATTTTTCATTTGAACACTATTTCCAGAGACTATTTTTTCACTGGAAATGATCAGTCTCACTTAGGATGCAAACAACTGTTTTGCACTCAACAGCTTCACACAGAAGAAGGGATTTTAAAGGACACAATTGGGATATTTTCTGCAATTGTATACTTGTGAAGATCATGACCAAAAGTAAAAATAAAAAATAAAGGTTTTCTCTTGTGTGCAGAAACAATAACACTACCATATTTAATCACAACATTTCAATTCTTCTCTTCTCCTTTGGTGGTTCTACTCCATAGTTAAATCCTATTCTGAGATTCAGGAGTCCCTTATGAAGGCACTGTGACAATTTCAAATCATTTTTAGCAACTGAAGCTTAGAGATTCAAAAACTGTTTTTCTCAACCTTGCCCTTGCAAGGCCATTTGCTTTTAGATTTTAAATAAAAGCATTGAATATGTGGTTTCCCAGAAAAGACAGAATATACACTGTGCTCAAGAAAAGGAAGAGAGGCAAACACACAAATACATATCCAGGGATTGACAATTGTGTTTACAAGGGGGAAACTAACCACCTTGCCTGTTTGACAGTCTATTCAGGAAAGGAGATCTGAAGACCGAGGACCCTTTTGGAAAGGCAAACCCAATAGCCTCTCATTCCTATTTCCGCCAAAACAACACCAAGCAAGACTGAACCAATGCTTCTCCTAAAATAAAATAAAATCAAAGTCAGACATTCTGGTTTTTATTCAGAATGCTTTTTTCATTAGAATATGTATTTTCACTAGACTTTCTGAAACTTTCCTCTAGGTATTATTGCATATCATAAACTATCTTACCTGAAAACTGCCCTAGAGCTCTGACATTTAACACTACTCCTTGCCCTCTAGAATCTGATGTTCCTTCAGTTCTGTTTATAATTCTCACATATATTTTTCATTGTAGTTAAAGATAACCCTAAAAGCAAACATAGAAAGTTTCCTTCACTTCTGAAAAGCATTAGGCTTTCTCAAAAAAGGCTTGCAGATCGAAACCATTTTGTTTAATGACTGATACTCTGTATGAAATTAAGTCTTTACCTGTTTTACTAAATTAACATTATAACCTGAAGCATCCTCAAATGTGAAATATTGGTTGTTTAAAAAAGTTTGCAATATCCAAGTGTACGTTTCTATAGAGAGCAAAATTAACAAAATGTGAATTGAACAGAACCATAAAAATATAAATAAAATTGTTAGAAGAGAAAGACATCAATGGTTTTTCAAGATAAAACTACTGTGGACAATTTTGTGTTGCATTGCAGAATAGCATATTCTCAGTGGATGTTTGGAATTTTGACAAGATAAATGTATTTGATACCTTGTGGCATTTAATTTGTATCATTCCAGTCAAAGATTTCACGGAGCTGACCTACATTTTTCACAGGGAAATTCAGAGGATGATAAAAGTATTTTGAAACATTCTCAGCAGAACATCCATTGTGATTATACATAAGCATAAGACTAACATGCTCTTTGCAATAGAGAATTTGAGAGTCTGATTTTCTGTAAACAACATTGAGAGCTGCCCCTCCCTGCTTGCCTCTCCCTGCCTCAACATTAATAGTCATTATGGTAGTTTACCACACACCAAGTTCACTTAGCCCTCAGTAATTTCCCAAATGTTACCATCCTCCTTTATAACATTGCAAAAAATTCTTTTAAAGATATACTAGATCAGCCTATTTTCTAAAGAGTTATAAACTCAGATTAACACTAAAATATTTTTATGTTCCTATAGATCAAACTGACTAAGAAAATTCAGGATTTATTTACTGTAAAAAGCACATTTTAAAAAATATTACGTCAATGATGCAGCAATCTCAAAGAATATTCACATTAAAAGGACAAATATTGAATTACTACTGTGATTACCTAGAAATACTCCAAAGATGTTTTATTCAGTGTCCTCACCATATCATTTCCTGTGCTGACATAATAACAATGAGAACTTTTAAGTAACTAATTACATCAATAGGTAATATTCTTTATTTCAAACTAAAGAAAATAGAAAGCAAAAGAAGTTAGAATCCATAAGGGAAAAGTATGTCATGATCAGGTCTCTTGTCATGGCCTATTTGATTTATAAATATAAAAAAACCGCTTGTGTTCTAGAGCTGCAGCTAGTCCAGCATTCTTTGTTGTTCTCCCACAATGTGAAAATAATCCAAAAAGCATGTTTCCATGAGGATACTACAGGATTTTAGGTGCATTATGGTGTAAATGTATATCTGGATAGGAACTGTCAGCGTTAGTCAAGGGAGGGGATTGTCCTGCTCTGCTCTGCACTGGTGTGGCCTCACCTTGAATATTGTATGTCCTTTTGGGCACTGCAATACAGGAAAGATATTAAGCTCTTAGAGAGTGTCTAAAGGAGGAAAATGAAGGTGGTGAAGGGCCTTGAGGGGAAGGTGTATAAGGAGTGGCTGAGGTCATTTGGTCTGTTCAGCCTGGAGAAGAAGAGACTGAGGGGAGACTTCATCTCAGTCTACAACTTCCTCATGAGGGGAAGAGGGGGGGCACTGATTTCTTTTCTGTGGTGACCAGTGACAGAACCTGAGGGAATGGCCTGAAGTTGTGTCAAGGGAGGTTTAGGTTGGATATTAGAAAAAGGTTCTTCACCCAGAGGATGGTTGGGCAATGGAACAGGCTTCCCAGGGAAGTGGTCACAGCACCAAGTCTGACAAAGTTCAAGAAGCATGTGGATGATACTCTCAGTCACATGGTGCGACTCTTGGGGATAGTCCTGTGCAGGGCCAGGAGTTGGACTCATTGATCCTTGTGGGTCCCTTTCAACTTGGCATATTCTGTGATTCTGTGATTTTTCACCTCTATGTGATCTTCCTATATAATACAGCCAAGGCCAAGGATTTTACTAATGAAAAGTGTTTGTACCATGACCATCCAAAGAGATAGCAACAAAGTAAAACAGGCAAGCATATTAATATCTCAAGACATCTCAAAGTCAGCTTTTGTCCATCCATCTCTTCAGAGCATCATATTAGTAAAAGTATCTCAACAATTGTCAGCACCAGCTATATATTAAGATTCTACTTTCAAATTTTGACTCAAAATTTCCAGGTTGCAAGTGTAGATCATTATTGTTTTATATCTATTGTAAGAGAAGTCGTTTTTCTTCATTAGTCACAATGTATTGTTCAAATTCAATTTTTTCTCTACATATATTCTCGTAACATGCTCTAAACAATCTCACTCTACTGTGTGAGAACCACATGCTGTATGAGAGCCAAAATGTGCTTTTCATCGTAACTTCCCTTCATTGCATTTCATTGTGTGGCTACCTACCTGACATGTGCCTAGAAAGCACTGATTGTAGCATTACCATAGAGGGAGAGGAAAGGTCATTGAGCACGCTCAAAAAGACTTTACATTCCTAATGAATGTTACCATTACTTTTATTCTAGATGTTATCTAGATATCACATGGTAAACACACTCTAACATATATGTAAAAATTCAGTGATCCTTTCCAGGAGTCCCAACAACACAGGAAGAATTACTACATCTGAAGGTCTTCGAAGACACACACACAAAATCTGACACATATATATATATATAAAATATATACTTTATATATTTTATATATACCAAAATCAGATTTTATATATATATATAAAAATATAATTTAATCTTGGATTTGGATGAGATTTGATAGGTTACAAATAAAACACACAAAAGAAAACAATTGAAGAGATGGGATCAAAACAGAGACTTGAGCCTTGTTATTGTTCCCTTTCACTGTTAATCCAAAACTATACCCTAAATATTTTTTGCAACTGCCACATCTTGTTTACTTTGTGAACTCAGAATGAGAAACCAGGGTAAATGTGGACATTTGCTAACAAGGAATAACTTGCAAAGTGCATTTTTCTTTGTTCTTTTTGTTTTAATGAGACCCTATTTACTCTGATCCCATGAAATAACAGTATTAATCAGCTGCCTATTATTTTGATTAATTGAATTAGATCACGTGAAATAACATTAAAATCTCACACCAAGTATTCGGCTTAGAGCAGAAAAACTTGGGAGTACTAGAGGGGAAAAAAACCCTGAATCTGAAAGAGCTATAGCCCAGTGTTATGCCCTCTCACAAACAGGTAGTTACTCTGAATATATACCATTAGGGACCAAAGCAAGTAATTTCTTAGGTTATCTCCAGTTCTCTGCTTGAAAAATTCACTAAGCAATGTAATTAATTATCTAACTGTTCCTTCAGGTAAGTGAAAGCAATACAGCATAAAGCATTTTTAAAGAATATAAAGCATGCATTGAAAAAATAATATATCAGCAACAGTGTTGACTTTGGAGGCCTTTTTTTTCTAATGTAATGTAGTTGCATCTGTAGTATCTGTATATTTTGCTTTTACTGGCATTTTCTTTGTTCTGGGTCCTCTTTCTTTTTTAGAAGCATCATTTAATAATTGAATCATAATCATCAATGATAAAATCAAGATAAGAGCAAGTCCTTTGATAAGGTTGATCTGTATGATCACGTGTTAATGTGATATAAACTATCCTCTCCTATTATTCATTTGAACCCAATTTAAGACCTGAAGTCAAAGGAAAATTCCCCTCTGGTTACCGGCCAGGTCTATATTAAGACTGAATACTTTCCTGAAATTATATACCCATACCAGGTCCCTAAACTCTGAGATCTGCAAATTTTGGCAGAACACAACCATTTAACTATAAAAGAAAGTTCCACTGTGCCTCAACAGTGACCACACTCTATGGTGCTGCAGCACACAGTCTGTGAGGTGAGGTCAACAACAATTTCCTCGGTTACAAAAAAATAAGGTGTGCCACTTGCACCCCTGAAAACACAGCAAAATTGCAAAACTGGTTCCCCAGTTGGATAAAGCTTTCACTCAATCAATCTAATTTTTACAGTGGTTCAAAAGCAATCTGCTTTAAAAGAAAAAGTAAATGTTGCAATACTGTGTTAAGGATCTGATCTGGCTCTCAACCATGCTTAGGTCAACTCACTGTTTCATGGGTCTCATAACTAGGCAAGATTACTCAAATATGTTGTAGACTTGAAGAAAAAGCCAGCAATGAACAGAATATCCTCTGTGTGTGCACCTACCTTGCTTTATTCACTTCAGGTTGACCTTCACAGCTTCTATGTAAGGCAACCATTTTAACTGGCTTTCACTCATGATTTTTATTATTTTTTTACTTTTTGTCTCTTTTTTTTTTCTTTTAAGGACAGAAGGAAAGCCTCTCACAAGCATACCTTCCACCTTATCTGAGCACGATATTGATCACAGAATATGATCTGCTGCAGACAAATTTTCCAAGAGCCAGTCAGCCACACAGAACCAGCATATTCCATCAACATACCACCTTATGCTGAATTTAACAACACTGAAGAATAAGAGTCAGCCCATGTCAGAAGCTCTTTATGTAGTTGAGAAGAAAACTTTGCTCCATGCTACAGGAAAAGTAATTTAAATCCATCAGTTTTGCAACAGTCAAAAAAGTTTATGTCAAACAGGAAGCAGAATAAGTGAATATCATCTTCACCCTGCTCGGAATGTTACCAGTAAATGCACTGTAACTAGGTCTCAAAGCTAGAATTGAATTTTGTGTCTGTTTTGTTGACTGCTGAACAAAAGGCAAGATCTTTAATGAATATGTTGTGAACAAATTTCTGCATTTCAAAGTTTTTTTTTATTAACCCATAGTGCTTTTCACTATTTCAAAAATCAAAACAATTTTTTTCTTTTTTTTTGTTAGCCTATTTATAAGGCATACTTCCCCTAAGTCAGGAGTTCATTACATATGTCATTTTCATTACATCAGGAAAAACCTCCTAAGACTTGTAAATAGCTGTTTCTAATAGCATCTGATAGCACCATGAGGCACAGACTAGGATCACAGCCAATGCAAAGATATGATCCATATGGTCCATTTATCATCAAGATAATCATTAAGAACTCCTTTTGCATTTTCACCACTCTTAAGCATATGGGATCTACAAAGGAATAAACAATTAGAGAAATAAAATCAAATTTTGTATTCAAAATTATGGTAGCTACTCTCTTATGGGTCCTACACATTCCATGTGGAATAATACCAGATGTGCAGTACTCAAAAATAATACTTTGACATGACTGTAAAGAATCACCTTCCACAGGGTTTTGGAAATACACTATATTGTGTTGCCCTCAGCTTACCCAGTCTAAACTCTTCTCCAACCACTCCAGTTGCACTATTCAACCTGGGACAGTGGGATTTATACAGGGGTCTGTATGAATCAACAACAAAAAAAATCCTTAAAAAAAATAATGATCTTGGCTCAACCATATGCTTGTTAAAGTAACCCTGAGGGGAATAAGAAAGCCAAATTTAGAGATAAGGAAGATTTAAAATATTTTGTTTAGCAAACAGAAGAGAGATAATATTAAGGGGGAGACTGGAACAGAAAAGTGGAAAAAAGATAACATGGAAACTTGCTTTTGCTCTCAGCCTCAGCCTTTCCCAACTCTTTTTGACTAACCATACCAGGGAGAGACTGCTTCCGTTGCTGCTTGCTTTTCCTGTAAGAAGTTTAAGCATTGGAATTCCACCCAGCTGATAAATTACGTAAAAATGTTAAGAATACATATTTTATTTTTTTTTTAACTACAGTAATATCTCTGCTGAATTTTGTAGTAAAAGACCTTGGAGAAAATGGTTGTGGTTCATTTCTTGTGCAATCATGGTGAAAAATGAACCAAAAAGACAGTGGAGCAGCATTATAAAAATAACAGAAATTATTAAATTTTTGAACTTCACACATATCAGCAGTCTAAAAAGGAAAACATATATGAGAAGTAACAGTGCTGTAAAACAACCAAAGACACATATACAGACATTTGAGTTTTATTTTTATAAAAAAGGTCAGATTTATTAGTGCCAACGTATGTTCATAGTAAGGAAACAAAAACTAAGCTAATCTGAGTAGCAACTTACATCAAAGGATATCAAAATAATATTTCTTGTAAGTGAAACATAATACTTCATTTAAACTTGATTCTTGCCAACTAGAAGTCCTTGTTATCTGTCTATGAAGCCTTTAAAGAAAAGTTGCTACAGTCAAACAGGGTCCTGATAGAACTTGGCACATAAAGAAACAATGCTGTTTTCACCCATACAATACCTCTCACTCCCCTGGAGCAGTCATTCATACAATACTTACATAATGCATATACATTATGACTAAAGTCATGTATGGCCTAAAGCACATAGAATATCTCAGTTCTAAATGTAACATGTCTCTACATCAAAAGCAGGTCACTGTATTTACAGCAGATGATCTTGCTCTGAAGATGGGGCTTTTGCTTGAAGATCCTCTTGTTAATGTACTCTAAGATGATCGAGTTGTCCAATTATTTATCAAATTAGAGATGTATCTACAGGAAGATCTGTCTGATCGTGTGCAAGGATTCTAAGGCAATAGTAGTAGTTGTTCCACAGGAATAGCGCTGCCATTGCAATCCACTTTCCCTCGAAGCAGTAAAGCCTTCCTTTTCCAGATGCAGCCAGGTACAGTGAGACATTCGTGATCTGCAAACTGTTGGCTCAAAAGTCTAAAACTTCTTGGTTTGTTTTTGTTTTAATGTTCATGGAATAGCACCATAGGAATTCACTCTTGATATCAAACTAATCCTGGGTCTGTTGTTCTGTTTTGCTTTTTAACATCACAGATATACTTACTTTCAGAAAAAAAACCCTGTCTTTGGGAAACTTCCCTCTTGGATACTATTACAGCTTCATTTCTGAGTAGCTAAACCAGGCAAATAGTTCATTCACAAAAAAGTTTGAAGAAATAAAGCTTAGCAGTATTTTCAAATGTACTGCTGAAAACAAATTCTGTAGGAGGAGTTCAAGATGATCCTTTATTATTTCTCTTTTGCATGGATATTAATTTTGATTCAGGACAGGTTTTCAACTCTTTCAGTCTCTTTCTATATTCAGTGCAAAATAAGAGCACATCATCAGAGATAGCTTACTTAGCCAGTAAACCAAGCATTTCCAGATGCTTAACTCTTCAAATTCAGTCAACCAGTGATTGGTCACTAGTGATGACTGATGTAACAGTTCAGACTTTCAGTTATTAGTAAAACAAAATACTCTATAGATCAGTTATGTTTCAGAAGAAGGATTTTCCAGTTTAAAACACTGATAACCTGATATGACAGATGAACTTGTAAAAAATACAGAACAATAAGGGAAGACCTTCCCATTTCATATCTTCTTTCAAGTCCTTGTATACACTCTATGCAGGATACGAAGTCAAAGCAACTAGATAGAAGGACAGTATTTTGAGTGTGTGACCTAAAAGAGTTTTTTTTCCTCCCAGACCCCACACAATTGTCAGAAGGAAGAACGGTCTACAGGGTCATTTCCCTTGAATGCAACTGATTGAATCTGCACGCAGTTCTAGCAAATGTCGAATCATTAACAAAAGCTCTTATATTCTCCCTGCATGCACAGTCCTTTCACAAGCTTTGCAGAGTCAGTCAAGTACAGAGCCTGGACATCATCATCTTGACTATTCCACTGGGATAAGTGATTTTTTTTTTTCTTTTATTTCAGTCTCTGGTCTTGTAAGTCAGCATTTTAACTGAACTTATATTAAACATTTGTGCTAATAACTTCAATTAAAAAAAAAGACACGTCCTCCTTCCTTTTTACTGTGCGTTCTTACTTTCTCACTCTCCTTTTCCGGCATAGAGGTTCTTGTGTTATTTTTTGGTGTGCACACTATCTGGATAGTTTATACTTCTGTATCGTATATGAAATCCTTTCTTGTTGATTGTATCATCAGTGTGAAAGTGAAGTAGAAGAGCTTCTCCAGCTGAATAAATTTCTTCTGGTGGCTAAAATAAATTAATAAAAAAATAATTTACCTGTCCACTCTGTGTATTTATCCCCTTCATTCACATGTTTTTCTTACAGATATTTCTCTTTTCCTGATATGCATCATCGTGTCTCACATGATGCTATCTGACATCATCAGACAGAATACTTCTATCTTATTCAGTTCTCAGTTATAGGCTAGGAATTTATTTATCTAGGCAAAGGCTATATGTATGAAAGTGTGCTTGCACTGGCACACATATAAAGGATTGATGAGGACTTGTGGGATCATTGCACCAGCTTTCACAGGGCCAGCAGCTGACAGACCAATGCAAGTCTAAAAGGAGAAATAGGATACAGACTTTTCACGATGTCACCTGGCAATTTCCTCCATGTCTCACAGTTAAAACATGTCAGAGATGCATATAGGATTTCAAGGTTTTCTTAAGGCCTGCATTAATCATCAGTTTAAGAGTACTTTTTTTTCCCTAAAATCAGACTTAAGTAGTAGATAAGCATACTATAAATACTTCCCAACTGCCCCTCTCGCTGTTAAATGTGGCTTCTTCATTCAAATTGAAAGAATTTTGATGTGATACTTTCTAATCCTGATACATTTCTCTCTATGTAAGGGAAAAAGCTGCTACATGTTTTTTGGGTGCTGATTAACACTCCACTGCCAGCTACCTAAAGCTTAACATAACATTACAATACTTCACTCAAAAATAAGTAAGAATATTTATTGTTGAAAATATTTCAAGGGAATGACTGTACTACAAAGCCTGCAAATTTATATTAAAAAAAAACCACAAAAAACCAAACAAACCCTGAAGCAGATAATCTAGAATCTTCATTATAAGGTGTAATAACTGTGCCTCATCCCTTCTTGACCCTTTCCTTCCTCTTCCTTTCTTATTCTTTTTGTCATGTAAATAAAAGAAAAAGTTTTATACATGATTACTTACCCCAGATCCACAAAATCGACCAAGTCTCACTGCTGTCTTATCATGACCATCAAAGAGCTCCACATAATCATAACCACAGTCTGCCTCTTCTTCAACCTCGAAAGTCTGAAACATTAACTCAACCCGATAGCCATGCTCTGCCACCAGAAGCCAGTCGCAGTCCGCCTGAACCGGATAGTTGTTATCACCAAACTGAGCATGTGAGTACAGATCTTTGGGCTTGGTTTCAGCTTTCAACCGACCACCACACTCTAAACGGATGGGAAAAAAAGGCAAAGAAGCTTATTCAGTGCAAATTAGAGTTTTCTTTTCATAGATGCCCAGTCTCATTCAGGCTGACTGCATTATAATGCCACAAGCAGGCTAATCAAACAAGCTGAGAGTGAAATACTACCCAGCAGAAATACTAATCCATTGTTCTGAGTTTTTTCTTACATAAATCGTTTCATAACTAGAGAGACTTCAACACAGTTCATAATTATCAAGTGAAAGACAAAGACAGGGAACACCAAAGCTAAAAGGAATGTGGTTCAAGCGATATGGTAGTCTTTGAGCAGGCACTTGAGAGGTGTCTGTGACCAAGACAGGTGCTGTAAGTAACGCATCCGCATTTCAGTGATGACATTTCCACATGTATTAACGACACTTTTTGCAAGTGACAAGGGAGGATCAGCTCTAGCACATGTAGTCAGCTATTAAGTTCAAAAATCTCATGTTTCACAGGAATGTCAGCTTTAACCACACTGTGGCACCTGGAGATTGAGTTCAATTCTAAGCGCCACTGCCAAGCTTGCTACCTTGTTTGCTGTGTAGTTCATGGTCATGAACAGGCCTTTCCCTGCAAAAGAGTATGGCTGGAAGAAAGCTGCTACTACCAGAGAAAGTCTTGTAGCTGAAAGCCTGCTCTTGAGGCAAGACTTTGGCAGGAGATCCTTGCCTTCTGCCAAAACCATTATTTCAGCATAAATCTCTATTTTTACACAGTTGCAAAATGGATGTGGGGCTTTAGAGCTTGTTTATAACTGCTCAAAGACTTCATAATTTAAATATGAATTAGCTTTACTGTATAGTTGAATAAGCTGTTCAAATACAGTTGAATAAATTTAGTCAGTTTGCTGGAGAGCAAAAATTGCTGAAAATGCACTGAGCAAAAAATTAAAAATAAATACAGTAGCTGGGACTTTACTCTTTCTAAATATCTTCAGAAGTTATAATTAAAACTATTCTATCCTAAACAGTTAGTGAATTCAGCTTCCACAGTAACTCAAATATATAGGTGTAACACATTTGCCAATTAAAAATACTACTAGAATACAACAAAAAATAGATGGAAAACTGTACTTAAAGGAAAAAATGCATTGTTTATTATGGTTCCAAAAGGTGGGTGGAGGCTTTTTTAATTTACAAGTAGAAAGATTTCAATGCAGAGTAATTTAGTCTTGGTTTCTCATCAAGAAGAAATCATCTCTTACAGCACCCAAAAAGCATCAAGTGCAGATGAGCTTGAACAAAAATCTGAGATTCACAAGTTTGGATTCAATTTTTATAAGTAAACGAACAGATAATTCTACCTGCATTTTGATCAAATGTAGATATTATTGATTGATCATTTTATAATAACCTGAAAGAAACTGCAAGATTCAAACATTTCTAAGCTTTGGTGAAGAGAAATTAATTTGACTTTAGTGTCATTGACTCTACCAACACTAAAAATATAATGTTATATATGAGGAGTAACATTTTAGCTGGGAATTAATAATGGTAATTACCAAATCCTTATTTTTTTAAACGTGTGGGGGTTTTATTAATAAGGAAATGAAGAAATCAAAACAGGAAATATAAACTACATAAGTAATGCACTATGCATGATCTGTTGTTTAATCTGAAATTTCAAATTTTTTTGCTTTTAAAGAACAGATGGGAGTACGTGATAAAAATTTGTCAAATAACATAGTTTAAACAGTTATTTCTCATTTATATTCTAATATACTGGGTTTTTCTCCTATTCCTGATTTCATGTACTTTCTTGTTTTTGGTGGGGGGGGAGGCGTTTGGGGTTTTTTTTGTTTGGTTTTGGGTGTGTGATTTATTTATTGGACTGTTGCCAATATTAGGAACATCTCTCTGCCTCAGACATCAAACAGCTGCTACGGAGAAAATGTTTAATGAACTGTCTATATTTTTTCCCTCTTCTTGCTACAGTGGACAGTAGCTTAAAGAAAAATTGTAGCCATACTGACAACCACAGAATATGGCAATTCCCTTTTCCCTGCCCTTCTCTCATGGACTATAGCCTCATATTTTAGAATAAAGTATTGATTTTAGAAACTACAAGTCATATTTTCAATTTCATAATGACTAAGTTGTGGTTTCAAAAGTCTACATTCAGCCTTCACAATGCAGAACTGCATGAGGACAGGCACAGAACAGAGCAGCGCCACACAACAGCACTTGCTTAGCCTTGGTACCAGAACTAACCTAACTGCGCTATACATCATGTTTTCCACACACAGGTATGGTTGCTCAGCTTTAGGCATGATGTACACATCTGATTGTAAAGAAATACATCCAATTTTTAAAATTCTTAAGTTTCAGTTGAAAGATATTTTCTAGACCAGCTAAGGAGCAAAAATCCTTTCTTGTTTCCTGACCTTTCTAAGGACTTTTAGGTTTTTTACAGAAATAAGAACAAATCAAGCACTAGTGTGCTGACTGTTTAACAAGCCAGACAGATGGGAAAAGCTTAAACCCACACCATCTGAACTAATGAAATAAGATTATAAATGTGATTCAGCACTGCCATACTGAATTATTACAGTTATTTTGGAAGCAACACAGACACTTTAAACTGAGTGACATCTGAGATGCCCATATTTGTCTGAGATATCCTCCCAGCATTGACAGATAGAAATAGGACCTACAGCAGATCTGCAACCTCCTGCAGCAGTGGCTGGAGGCCAGGCATCATAAATGATGCTGTCCAGAAGAGAACTAGATGCCTGTGTTAGGGCAAACAGATCACTCCCTGAGCAATGATGTTTAATGTTCTGTCAGGAGCATTTTTTTGAATTCCTCGTGGATGGGTTATGCCTTTTCTGAGAGGAGAAAATATGACAGAATCTCTTTCTAAAACTATGTTGCACTTTTATAAGTTTTATGCAGCATTTTATAAGTTTTTCTTCACTCAGGGAAGCCTCTCTATCTAACCTAGTTTTTGAAACTTTACTTCATGTGCTGCCACATTTTTATCCTGTTTTCTGAAATATTACATGAAAATTTTGAAATTGGATAGTACTTCAAGCCAAAAAGTGCCTCAAAAGGGAACTAAACATCAACAGCATCTACTGGAGTAAGAGGCTATTAAGCCATGAAGATGCCAGGAATATAGGAGGAGAGACATCTCTGGGCATAGCATCCAGTTACTCTTTTACTGCTGTTATGTTGCACCAGTCCTTTTATTGAGTGAGTTCTGCCAACGGGTCAAAAGTGAAGGGAGCAGCTTCCTCAGCATTCCCTGTCTGTCTGCACAGCTATGCAGGATCAAACAATCTTGTCTACTTCCATTGCATACCATCAATTATTATTTGCTAGAAAAGACAGACTAAGGAAATACAATCCACTGGCCATTCACTTGTTAGGTGCCTATTCATTCACGTGTCCATAACACAGAGATAAAATTCTCACAGAGAATCTGTGTTTGGCTCAGCACTGCAGGAAAAGACTACAAGATCTGAATTGTCTCTCATTCAAACGCTACCTCCAAACACATGCTGGTGGTGCGTGTTCGTCTGAGGGAGTAGTCTGTGCAACAGCAACTGACAGAAATAAATGTCCTCTCTTAAGGAGACAAACTTTATAATTTTTTACCACATTCTTAAAAACTGGGTAGATTTTACTCTTCACAGTTTCTCAGAAAAGCACTATTGTGCCTACTAAAGCACACAAAACTCAGGAAGTCATAATGTAACTCGCAATCTTTAGAAGTTAGGGAGTATACATCTGAACTTCTTTCACACATTGACTGCTCCAATTCTGCAAACTGAAGTGGGTAGAATAAATGAGGCAGTAGTTTTACAACACTAGATTCTAACAAGAGTTCAGACCTTTAACTATATACCCTGAGGTAATTAAAAAAAGATTCATTATTACCACTTCTATCTAATTTTGCATGTAAGGGAAACGGTTACTGCAGTAGGGAAGGTAAAACATGCCATGCTTGTAAAAAAGGATTTTCCATGAGAAAAACAAATTGAATTACGGGTAGCTAAATTTTTCACTTTCAAGGCGCAGATCATGAGTGAAGTGTTCATATGATGTTGTCTACTGTCTTTCTCTGAAAGGGAAATTATATAACTAAAGTTTTAAAATTATTTGTAACAAGGTAGAAGAGAAAAAAGAAAGAAAAAACAAAAATGAGAGAAAATGCCAGTATTGATATATAGGGATTTGTTAGCTGAGCACTATGCATCAACTTGATGAATACTCTGGGTGACATCAAGTTACATCAAAAATGACTAGTCATGTTGGTTACTATCTTCTATTAATAACTGTTAGCTGTCATTAAACCTTATCCAGTAGTACAGATATCTATGAAATATTTTCTGCATTAATATTTAATACTGGATGAATAAGAATGAACTTCGAAAAGTAAAGACAGACATTACAGTTGAAGATGAAAACAAAGGCCAAAAAACCCCCAAACCCCCTCATCTTACAACAGGCACTGGAAGTTCAGAGTTTCAGCACTAGGGGCCACTGTAAGCCAAGCAACGTCGGGGAAAGAAATGTACACACTGAAAATGTCCTAAGAACTCTATTAATACAATTGTAAACTACTACTTTCAATTTCAGTGATTTCTCTCAAAGTAGAAAATTAAATGGTAAATATGAAGGACATTACATTCTAAGGGTCCTAAGAAAGTTTCAGTATTGTTTTTTTCTTATTCTTCTTCAGTTTGTCTTTCCTTTTTAGCACTACTGGACAGAAATAGCTTTTTACACAAACCCCAGATTTTTGTTTAAGTTAGAACAGGGAAGTAATGGAGGTGCATCACATGTCCCAGTTAAGTGTTGCCATTACACATACAGTGAAAAGCTACCAAAGCTTTTAGGAACTCACGTCATGAATCCTAAGGAATATCTCTTTCATTTTTTGATCAGACTTTGTTTCAAAATCTTTTAATTGCTTACCTATGAGAGAGAGAGACAGGGAGAAAGAGACATCTAAAATATTAGAGATACTTTCTACAGTCTCAGACTTTTCCTACTGTGTTTAAGGTTCCATTAGATTCAGCTGTAACATTGTCTTATCTGTGAACTCAACCCATTCTATAAAAGAAGTATCTGAATATCTTCCACTGAAGAACGAAGGGCAAGTTATTAGTAAAGCACATCCTGATTTCTGACCTGTAGAGTGTGTTGCTTGGAAGCCTTTTCTTTGAACTGATGCATCAGAAATAAAGCGGAGAAACATTCTGTTTCCAGTAGCAATAAGAGGATCTGGTATCTTATTGCCACATAAGCGCCCAAGGATTGGTGATTTTTCACTTTCACCATCAAACACTTCCAAGTGGTCATAAGCACATTCTTGATGTTGTTCTATTTCAAATTCATTGAACATCTAGGAGAAAAAGAAAGTAAATTATCCATTGTGCTACTGCGTTTATTGTACTTACATGCTACATATGTTAATCTGCTTTAGAATACAAAGATATAGTTAAGATGACAGATTTAACATTACTGCCTCTACAAGCCTGTAGCTTGAGTAACATATTGGTCTTGAGAAGGTGGAATAACAGTTAAGATAGTGAACTTCAAGAGTGCATCATCCTTCATGTAGACAGGCATTAGAATCTTTATAGCCAACTAATATCTATAAGAGAAAATTAAATCTAGAATACAGTGGCCTTTCTATTGAATTTGCACTGTTTGTAGGATTATTCCAAATTTCACACAACATTCAAAACAGCAAAAAGTCAGAAATTACTATTTCCTTGCATAGTTGAGGATCAATTGAAACATCTGCAAAACATAATGACCTCCCTCTCTGTTTTTTAAAACTTACATTTCACTGCAACTAAAGCCTTTGAGAATGACATTTCCACATGAAGGGTTATGCATGAAAATTATATTTTCTAATCTATTATCTAGAGATCTATTTTTTTTATTATTACAACACTAACAATATTTCAGGCTGTGCCCTCCATACTAAGGTCACCTTTTTGCTAGCAAAAGCATTGTGAAAAATAACAAACTTATGCTGGTTATTTAATAGGAAAAACTTCAGGCATTTCCAAAAAGTGTATGCCATACCTGACAGAAACTGTTAACACACACACAACTAAAACCTCCTTAAAAACGGAAGGGTGTCTTCCAACAATAGACTGATTTGAACAAATTTATTTCAAGGGGACATCTAAGAGTTTTCAGGTAAGACTTTTTGAACAGGGCTAAATGTCAACAGGAAACCTAAAACACTGAAAAGGAATATACATATACCTCTTTGTAAATTTTCAGAGTAACCTACAATTTAAGGTGAAATTCAATATCTATTTTTTTTTCATTAAAATAGCATAAAAACACTGAGTATAACTTCTCTCATGAGCAGTCATATAGCTAACTGTTTATTAAAAAAAAAAAACCACAAAAAGATTAAGAAAAATAATTAAAAGGAATAAAACTAATCAAATACTGAGCAAATATCATAATCAGGCATTCTCTTTGGGATACCAAAGCAAATGACTTACCAAATCCCTTGTGGAATCCAGACAGTGTGAAATGTGATGGTAATTTACATTAACAGCTGACCTAAAGAGCTAACACAATGCTTTTTGCCCAAAGAGCTGCAATATTCAGAATAAAACTTTTGTTTTGTGAAGAGCCGCATGACGCAGTGAATGCAGGCGAATTTCACAGGAGAATTTTGGGGTTTACATTAAGGGACTGAAACTGCAGAGGCAGTGAAAACAGCTATACAGCAGTCCCTTCTGCTACTCTTAAATTGTGGTCAGCCATCCTGCTTTTGTGACATCAAGTATGTGTTGTCATTTACATGTAAATAAAATCTGATGAATTAAAAAAAGAACCCAGAAAGCTAAGAGACTAAATCTCAGTAAGGGAGTTAATTATACATAGTATTGAGTCAAGTCAACTTCGACTCACTGGGAGAAATAGACTTAATCCAAGAGCACCCTGCAGAGCCTCATCTTCTTTTAGAGGAAAATAATATCAGTTTTATTCACTTCTTATCAACATTAAAAAACCAAACAAAACAACCACTCTCCAGGAAGCACATCTCACCATGACCTGTAAGACACACCTATTATTTTTAATATTTTACTTCTCGCTGGGATTCCTAAGCATGCACAAACACAGTACATGTTATATTGTGTCCCACAAAGATGATGACCACAAAAAATCCTTTGTTAGTATAAATAAATCACACCCTGTTTTCCTGGGACAAATACTTTTGAATTCCTACCCCACCATGACTACAGTCCTTATTTTAATTGTGTCCTTGGTGGGAATGGTGTTCAGAAATGTTACATATTGCTTCTGAACATTGAGCCCCTTCTATCTATACCACTCAGCTGAGTAGATATGTTGGTAGCACTTATGGATAGTTGCCCGAATGGGACAGTTAAGTCTGTCTCTTATAAATATCCGGTTGATTAGGTTGTGAAAATTGGTTTCTCTGCTTCACGCATTTTCAAAACCATCTTTATCTACAGGTTTCATTTAAAACCTCTGAAGCGCATATCTATTTTTTCATAGACTTCTTAATTGCACTAAATGCTTAACTTTAGTCTGTTCAGGAAGAGACTTTTCAATGATTATCAGAGTGAGAGAAATCACAACAAAATATTAGTTTCTGTACAAACACCCCTCTCAAAAAAGGAACCACAACTCAATAATTAATGTGGATTGCTACCATGAAAAAAATCAATTATCTCCTTGTTCAATTTGAACAAATAACCTATGACAAGTAAACTTAAATACAGTGTGAAAGTCCAAGAAAAAGTATTGATCCATTGTGGAATTATGGTTAATAACATACAATACAAATACAATAATATTGATATGGCACCTTGCTGTACAACACAATTTAAAGATATTATACACACAGAATTTGTAATTGACCTTACTGGCTTGCACAGAGGAGCTGATCTCACACTCCAAATCATTGAGATATTTTTGAAAATTCTATCTGAATGTTTAAATTTTTCCTGCTGAGATTATAAGTACTGGAAGAGCTTTCACAGCAACGTGCCCATGCCTATGCCTGGTTGGCTTTGGTTTATTCAGCCAGAATGCTTGCTCAGAAGTAGCAGTAGGAAGGCCGCCTGAATGAAAAACCTATTTTTCACCCTTGGAATGGACAGAATATGCACACCGCTCGTTTTCCAACCCCTGCCAACTCCCCAGCATAGTTTAACTGTTTTACTTTTGGTGAGCAGGAATCAATAAATCTCACATCAGCACCAGTAACAGTATAGTGTTTAACCCCAGCTAGCAGCTCCTTGCTCACTCCCCGACCAGTAGCATTGGGGAGAGAATTGAAATAGTAAAAGATAGAAAACTCATGGATTGAGATAATGACAGTTTAATAGAGAAAGCAAAAGCTGCAAACACAAACAAAACAAAACAAGGAATTAATTCACTGCTTTTTATGGACAAGTAGGTGTTCAGCCATCCCCAGGAGAGCAGGGACCCATCACACATAACGGTTCCTTGGGAAGACAAACACCATCATTTCAAACATCCCCCCTTCCTCTTCCTTCACCTCCATTTTATATATTGATCATGATGTCATATTGTATGGAATATCCCTTTGGTCAGCTGGGGTCACCTGTCCTGGCTGTGTCTTCTCCCAGTCTTCCATGTACTCCCAGCCTCCTCACTGGCATGGCGGTAGGAAAAGCAGAAAAGGCCTTTGGCTCTATGTAAGTACTACTCAGCAACAAGAAAAACAGCCCTATATTATCAACACTGTGTTCAGCATAAATCCAAAACATAGCCCCATACCAGCCACTGTGAAGAAAATGAACTCTACCCCAGCCAAAACCAGCACAAAGGGTTAGGGTTTGGCTAAGGTCAGCAGTTATGAGATTACAATATCCCTTTCATCCCTGCATCAATAGTGCAATAGTGGCTATTGCTTCTACCTCTCTGAAGTAGAGACAGCTCTCTCCTTAACTTTATTTGCTCCAAAACTGTCACAAAATCAATTTATCATATTTTAAAATATGTAAGGCCAGCTTTTTTTGTGGCTGTTCCCCAAGTACAGAGGGACAGTGAAGGAACACTGGGACCGAGCTCAAAGAAAAAAGCCCCCTAGGTAGGACCATGCCTGCAGCTTTGTACAGAGGCTACGTAACCTCCATAGACCTGTAAAGTTCTATGCTAGCCTGTCTTCAGCCACCAGCATCATCCTCAGCCAGCTGGACACAAAATTCATAAATCTAGTCCAGTCTGTTCTTCTACTTATGCTAAAATTTGGAGCCATTTATGCTAAAATTTGGAGCCACTTTTAAATGAGAAATCCAGATTCTTGGGTTTTTTGCATCTTCTTTTCCTCCTCAAAAACTACAGACCAGAAATATAAAAAGCGTGTGTTAGAGTACTGTTCATAATTCAAATTTGGCTTTTTCTGGAGTTGTTTAAATGGTCTCTGCCACATTTGTCAAAACTTTGCAGAAGTTTTATGAGTTGCAACAACAATATAGTGAATTCTGACAGGAGGAAAAGTATTCCTCCTGCCTTCTGCTGTCCAGAATATTCCCAATCACTATAAACTGGAATGATAGCTCATGATATTAAGTAGTCCCTGTTGGCCAGAAATGGACAGGAGTCAGCAAGTTTCTAAAATAGTTTACGTCTGGGATGCAAACTGATGGTAAAGTTTAGTAACAATTTCATATAATTGAGCAGTCATTTGAGAAGCTGACTTGGTGGAAGAAAAGGTAAAAAGGAAAAGTCACCAGAAACTCACCAATTTGACCCTCTGCCCAGGGGTGGCACTGATTTCCCACGTGCACTCCTTTCTGCTGGGATACTTGTCAGGCCAGTTGGGACTCGTGATGATACCATTGGGACTGTGGATCTTCTGTTCACACTCAGCTGTGCCAACAGTGATAGCATCAGTTAGTCTGGGGTTCTGCATTCAGAAGTAGCCAAAAAAATGCTATATTTTTCAGGGCACCCACTGAATGGAAAGGATCTAGAGAAAGACAGGTAAGGATGCTCTTCAGAGTGCACAATCATGTTCTTCCCATCAGGCACACACTTAATAGCATTAACCCAGCATGCCTGTTTATTGATTGCTGTGAAATATACACTGTTGTTTACAATAGATGGCCTTTTTTTGGAAAAAGAATTATAAAGGAATAAACATAAGATAAATATTAAAAATTAATCAAATATTTTGATATTTCTCCCATCGTACATACAACTAATTATGTAAATCTATATGAAAAAATCTTTCTACTCCAACTACAAGAGAAATTTCTTGAACAATTTATTTTTTTCTCTTTTTGCTAATTTTCATATTGCAGCTACAGAGCAATCATTTTGATTTCTTAACAACAGTTTCTATGGATATATATACGAGAGAACAGCTAAGACTAAACTGTATTTAAGGGGAACAGCTTAGTCATTCACATTGTAACTGAACCACTAGTACACAGAACTAAAAGAAGGCATTTTTGTCTTTATTTTTTTAACAATCTCAAATTGCTTTCTAAATATCATTCTAAAGCCAGTGAAAATGCAAATTATTCACAAAGGGTATGTCTTTAGTCAAATTAAATCTATGCTAGAAAACAACCTTGAGAAATTGCAGTAGTTTATGTGATATTGCACACTTGAGGTTCATTTGCAGATAATCTAAATTCTACTTAAGTCCCAAAGCCTATTGTTTCTTGGAGGTAGCCACACCTCGAGGCAGCCAACAGGAAGAAAGATGCATAGGGATTTGACTGGAACTTAGATTGTCTGAATATGTCCCCTAAAATAAACCTAGAAAGGGTAGATGGTTTCAACCTGACTTTGAGGAAACTACCTGCTACTGATAGGAGCAAATGACAGCTTTACCAGACTTCTCTCCAGAAACTCTACCCCTGTGTTTAATACAGCCTTAGATAATACTCTATCAAAACTTTAAACGTTCTACATTTCATAGAACTGTTAAAAGTAGCACTCTCTGCCAATGATCCCAAGTTTTCCAAACTGCATTCCTGTGGATGTCAAACTCAGCCCACACAAATGCTGGGGATGAAGGTGATTGCAAAGGGGAGGGGTGCTGGAGTGCTTAAGCTAAAATGTCTAAGATCCATTACCAAGATACTTTTTCCTTTCTTTTGTTTGAAAGGAGAGCTGCAGAAAGCTTTCTGCAAGGCAGTTGTGTAATCAACCATTCAAATACCTTACTGCTTACCTTCTTTACAGTCATGTTTATTTTCATGTAGCACAAATCCATTTCGGCACTGGCAAACATAACTTCCTACTGTGTTGATGCACTCATGCTGGCAGCCACCATTGTCCTTCGAACACTCATCCTTGTCTACAAAATACACAAGAAGGTCGAGTGAGCATCACAGCCAGCAGTAGACCTTTCACCAAAAAGAAAAAGCTTGAGCAGAGAGTTTGAGTCCAGAAAAGGAAAATCTATGGCACAGTCACTCTTCTCAGTAAGGCAGTTTCATGGTACCTTAGTTCTAGACACTCATTGCTCAGCCTACAACCTTGCACCACAGCACAAAGAGTCTGTCTCATCTTTCTAGGAAATGAGAATTAGTTCCTAAGGGAGTTCCTAAGCTAGAACAAAGGAGATAAGAGAGTTACCAGTTTTTACTCTTTCAAGTGGTCTAGCTGGTAAAAGTTTCATAAATATCCAAACTTTTATTTTACTTAACAATGCCAGTGTAGTTTATGGACAACACATAAAGCATTCCAACTTTATGCAAATTCCACAATTTAATGGTGGTATGTTCAAAGGAACACACAGGGCAAACAAGACTTTAACCTCTACATTACTAAACATGAAAGAAGAGAAGGATTTCACATCAACTTTTCTAATAAGTTTCTTTCTTTTTCCCCAGCAGAGTGACAGCGTGCTTAACTTTTAATGAATCTGGACATTACAGAACATCACAAAAAGAAAAACATTTCTTTAAAAAAAAAAGAAATTGGCATTAGTTAGTTCAAGATATACAATGTAGCATGCAGTTCTCTTTATTAACATATAATCCTTCAAAAGAGCTTTTAGTGTGTTAGAAATAAAGCAGAGAGTAGCAGAGGAAATATGAGCTGCATTAAACAGCTACAAATTCATTGCATGGAAAAAAGCCAAACTGGATTAACAGGCTGTCATTCTAACAAGAAGCCTCAGCTGCCACCCTTCTATGTCATTCAGCTGTTCCTGTTTTAGTGAGGCTGGTCCTTTTAAGAGAGGCAGACTGCTCCTAACATATATGTACACATACATGTATATATGTATGCACATCTATATAACTATATACATATAGACACATATATATATTCATTCTTAGATATAAAAATATGTCTATATATATAAATACACACATATTTTAAAAACCCTGTATTTTACACAATCTGTCATTTCAACATGTAAAAGAAAGGAGGAAAAAGAGCAAAGAAACTGTGGTCATCGAAGGGGTCTGGTTTAACAGGTTTGAAATGCAGAGCATTTACCCCCTTCAGCCTTATGTACCCTGAAAAGCAGGAAACATTGTCTTCGAACAAGGGAATGTGATATTTCAGACTTTAGTAGGTACAATAAGAATTTCTATAGAATAGAAGACACTATGGATAATTTAATTCTCTTTCCATTGTCTTACTCATGCATTTTTTCCCTGTCCTTATTGATGCTCATATTTAGTAACACAACAAAGGAAGTTTGCATTATATTTGCATATATATAAACTTCCTCTGCCAAAGTGTATGCAACTCTGCCAAAATGAAACACTTTACCCATTGACTTGCAGGTCTTTCTATAAAAATCAGCTTCTACTTATAATACATGATGATAATGTACATTTATACATAAATTCTGCAAGTCAAACCCAAGCATCCATTGCATTTTGTTCTGTAAATCTCAAATCTGTTTGCACTGAAAGTTTTTGGAAGCTTTCTGGAAATGTGAACAGATTTAAAGATTAAGAAACAGTTGAAAACATAGGTACCTCCCAGAAGCATACATTCAAAGACTTATAGTTGTCATTTTGGTGATGAAAGAAGCATAAAAGCTCCACAATACACTGCTTATGCACTTTACAATGCAAGTCCCAAACTGAGGTAGTAAATCTACGTAATTTCAAACCAAAGTTATAATCTTTCACCTTTGCAAAAGTAAGCACCATCATAAATTAATTCCACATTGCAAATGAAGAACAGTAACAAGCAATTGAGAAATTAGAAATAATACAAACAAAACTCTGTAATGTTTTTTCCTCCTAAGAATTAGTTTGTAATTTTCTAACAAAATAACAAAAATAAAAGGAAGGCAAGTTCAAAATGCATTCAAGTTAGGCTTTCAAATACAGAGTAGGTGCATGAATTCAAAATAAAAGCCTTGTTCATTTTTATCTTCCACTAAACCATGCAAAACATTCTGAGAAGTATTGTAGCATTAAATAAGTTTATATTCTATAAAATAATCTCCAATAAGACAAGTGCATAAAGCAAACAGTCCTATGTTGGATCTCCTCAGAAATAAAATAATGGACAGAAGGTAGAAAGGAGAAGTTTTGGAACACATTTGAACTACAATAATTACTTGTACATGGTTAATCAAGGATGCAACTGTTGAACAAGCCTTCCTCACACTTCATAACTGAGGACAGACTTTCTGTCAAATTGATTGCCCAGTTTCAAAATTCGTGAAAAAAACAATTAGTCTGCATTAGTTCCAAGAACAAATGTTTTGCCATGTAAAAACAAAGCCATTTGTTATGTTGACAGATGGAAATGAGAACCCCGGGTCTCGAATGGATACTTTCCTTCTTTTCTCATTTCAGTACTCAGAAGAGGGAAAGATCCATTCTCAACAAAATGTTAGATTGAATCATTCAGAGGACAAATGGTCGTACCTCTGAGACCCTCAGAGGCCACCAGTCTGTGAATAATACGTACTCGGCCTGAAGGGACCTGTATCAAATCCTCGCAAGACTCAAAAACAAAAATTTTCTCTTTGCAGGCAGCTTTCTTGTCTGTGGAAAAAAATGTACCAGGATGGCACCAGAGATGAGTTTGTGCTCAAGGCTAGAAACATTCTAGCTTTCTATTTTTAATTGTTCAATGAATCATCACCCAAGAAAAAATGTCCCAACAAACCTTATTTCATCAAACATCATGTATCTTTTGAATGATCATGCAAAGAATCATGTTTATTTAAAACACTGAAGTAACACTGAAACTTATGACAAAGTGAAGCAGTTTAATGACATCACTGATCCTTAAGGTTATCTTCAGAAAGATCACAGAAAAAAAATAAATATATATTTTAATATATATTACTAATATTATTATATTTTTGGCATTATTTTACACTCATCTAGTCTTACAGGCCCAGCAGATTGCTAGGTCCTGCAGGGACTGACTGCTAGATCATTGTCTTGTAACAAAAGCAGAAGAGAGAGACAGAGGAAGACAGAAAAAGAGAGAAGAATAAAACCCCAATTTCTCAAAGCTTTATTATTTATTTATTTTATTTATTTATTTAATTTATCCAATTCCAAAACCATTTATTAAAAGTGTTAAAAAAATTAATATATCATTACTTCCTAGTTTCCTCTCTTTATCCAATAAACTTGATTATAAATATACAATAGCATCTCTGTAGATCAGCTAGATTCCTGCAACAGCTCCCAACTGAGCTTTCTTCAGAACTGTCCCATCAAATGAAAATTTTACAGAATACTGGAAAAAAAAGTTTTTCTCACTTTCCAGTAGCACCTGTCTGGCTGTTAACACTATTTTACAGCCAAAAATGTAATTACATGTTGTCTTGTATCAACATAAATACCTTACTAATGCAGGTCATCTATTGCCCTATGTCACTGTTTGCTTTCACAGTTTATCGCAGTAGGTTCCAACCACCCAAAAACTGCTTTCTGTCTTCTAAGCTGGAGCTGGGCCATGCTTTCTCAGCTCTAGCTGTGGCTGCAGAATTCACCACCAAAAGAGTTACAAAAAAAGAGAAATTCTTTGACTGTGCTTGGGGAACATATTACAGTTCCTAATCTTCACACTAATCTGACATATCCACCTTTCTCTCTTGCTGAGCATTGCTTATGCCCTTTATTGGTGAATAGAGTGCAAGATACAGCATTTCTACCCAGATATCATTCCAAAAGTATTGCATCCTGAAGACTTATATATATATATATATAAAAAAAAAAAATATATATATATATAAAAAAATATAGGCAAACCCCCCACATTTCATCAGCTGAAAAGTTATCAGTTACCAACTCCCAAAAGTCAAAATGCTTGAAGTCTCAGGTCTGTTCTTCATTGATATTTCAATAGCCTATTATGCCCATATTAAGGAATTCAGGGGTAAGAAAGTCTCAATGTTTTCTGACAGCCCTAAGGTTTTTGTCTGATGAATTATTTGGAGATGACATCCTCTTTCTAGATACTTTATGTTTGGAAGTTTGATTTGTTTCAAGCATTAAAAACTTGTCAAATATTTTCAAATGGAGAAAGGTAACTTAGCAGAATAGAATCTGCTAGAAATTAGAAAAACTGGAACAGAATTGAGAAAAAATAAAAATAAAATACAAAGTATTTGGACTTATATGAAACAAGAGAAGAGATTATGACAAAAATGAATTATGAAACAGTAAATTTATATGCTTACAGAATTAAAGACTATTTATATCAAATTATCTCTTTTTTTTTTGAAGGGAATTAGATATATACTATATCAAGGACACATCACAAACATCACATGTTTCTATTAATTAAAAAACCACATCAGTTCAGATTTATCCCTGACTAATTAATTTTTTCTGGTGATCAATGATGTAATTTAATTTTATTTTTTTTTCAATTACCAGGAAAAACCTGTTTTCACCTTCTGAGGGAAAGGTAAGAAAATTTCATCCAGAACTGAAAAATACAAGAGAAACAACAGTTTTGAAGGATTACAAGCTGGTGCTTTGTACTCTATCACTTATAGTCTAGTCTTTCCCCAAGACACAGCATTGGTGTGATTTCTTCCTAGAACCCATTCATAACAGTAAAAAAATCATTTAAGCAACCAATAAAATAAATAAGTACATATGTGAAGATGAACTATCACTTCAAAGAAACCCAAAATTTAACTGACTATAAATGTATAAATGTTCAGCAAGTCCAGAAAACGCAACTTCTGAACCACAGAGCTTACACAAATTAAAAAGCTATCATTGCCAATCTTATGTGACATAGCTCTATAGATCTTGAAAAGATTTAACAAACTTCATTTGCAGTTTTTAGAACTTGAACATATCAATCCTTATTTCTGTAAAAAGTCAAAATATGTGACAATTATGAGGCCTACATAAAATAACTTGTTGAGTAAGCATTTCTAGGAAGTGTTTCTTCTAGGAAGAATCTCTGTGTGCACACATGTTTTTACTACAAATAGAAGTAAACCTTGAAAGCTTCTTGTTATTGTAAACAACAAATTTAAAAGCAAAAACTGTTACTATATGTAAAGATGGATCTGTAAGACTGACCAGAGAAATGTGACTACTAGAAAAAAAAATATACTTTAGAGAAGATAAAATGTTTGTTAATGTCTTTGCATGAGACGAAACACCCTTTTTCATCTTTCATAATTGCTTAATAAAAATATCAAATAATAGGAAACATTCAAAGTCTAAACTGTTTGTCTTAGTTATTTTTCCCTTTCCAAACTTATATATTATACTTCTTATTACCTAGTCATAATGATGAGTTATTAACAGTAACCAATTAAATACCATTTCACTTCAGTTTTCATAAAATATTTTAGCAAAAAATTGCTCATAATGGTAACATATTTTACTACATGCTAAGGATTCTCTAGATTCAGATTTTTAACTGCTATCAAAAAACCGCAGGGCACAATTCAACTCCCAAATTCTTCTATTGGACATCCAGTTTAGGGAGGTGGGCAGATGGGACTGGTTTTTTGTGTTGTTTTACACAAGATAACATACCTCCCCATACGTGTGTGTGTGTTTGTAAACACACAGGAATAACACAAAGCAAAATTTCTCTACAAGCACCGAGTGGTATCCTGCCACAGTCAGATTGCTATATTCTAGTCTCAATGGGTAATTGTAGAGACAACTGTTGTGCAAATATTTCCTCACATCTTAAGCTTCACTCATGTCTAATTTTATTCAAGAATATATGTCATTATATGATATAAACTTTCATCACTCTGATCTGCCTCAGTAAAACTACACTCATAAATAAAAAGATTTTTGCAAGAGCAAGATCTTAAACTCCATTCTTCTGCAAAACATTAAGAAGTGCAAAGTTTGGCACAAAAGTACCCATAATGTTAAACAAATGTTGTAGCACAGTGGTAATTTCCCAACAAATGGAATATATTAAGAGACCTGAGTAGAAAAAATGCAAGTGTACACAGTACGTAATTGGTATCATATTACAACTGGGATTTGAAAAAAATAGCAACAAAACTTGGGATAAAAGAAATCTAACAAAAATGTAGGAATACAGTGAACTTACTTTCTTCCTCTGTATCCCGCAAAGTTTATTTGCTTCTGCTGTTATTTAAATATATATATATATATATGTTCCATATATTTTCTACAGATATTACAATTCAGAAGGGTATTTTAAGACAGAAGAAGGGTTTATGCTTATGTAAATGAAACAAATTCAAAGCTATCAGGAAAACCATAAACAAAAAAGCCAATCATTTTCAAACTAAGAGAGTGCTCGCTCCACCCAGTCAGTGGACACTCAGAGACACTCACAGGTATACAAGAGCGATTTTCTATACCTGAGAAGAAGTGTGCCTTGAAGCCTTTTTTTGACACAGTGTTGTCAGATCGAAACTCAATTCGCATGTTGTTGTACTGAGAGGTGATAACTTCAGGCACTTCTGTACCACAGAATTTACCGTGTAGCTTAGAATCAGAAGAAAGGCCACTACGAATCTCTACATAATCATATTTGCAAACCTGAGAAAAGAAAGAAAAGAAAAAATTTTGTCTAACCAAAATAAAAGCATGAAGTTGTTTGCAAATGTCAGAACTCTGATTGGTATATGCTGCCTAATAATACATGAATAATATCCTTTTTCACTTTCCCCTGACTCTGAAAACATTTGTAAATTCTTACAAACATTCACTGATTTTATGTAAGAACATTTTAAGGTCACTAACACATAACTATACTATGAATTACATTCAAAATTATATTTTTATAGATACTCATCTCTATTTCATGTCTAAATTTCAAGATGCTTAGTAGCATTTCTGTTCAATCTAAAAAGTAAACATTCCATTGACAGTAAACTAAAATCTGGAAACATTCAACCTAAAAATTATACCTATTTGTTTGCTATAAACCACATACCTGGAATCTACAAACTTTCTACTGCTTGCATCTCATAGATTTTTAAAAAATATTAGTTTTCACTTAGAAACTTGCAAGGTTCGTTTTTACCATAACGTATTTAAGACTTATGAATTTATTTACAAATATATGAATCTGCACCATTAAACCAGTACATTGTTCTTTAACAGTAGCCTAGCTATAATTTCAATGCATGATACATGCCATTTTCATTAAAAGGTTAAAAATAAAGTAAAATAATGTAATAAAAAAGCCTTATGCAAGGCCTACTATTCATAATAATACTTTCAACGCATAATCCCTTGGCCAACCTAAAGCCTTCCACCCAAAAACTTCTAAGCTTCTTAGGCTCAACTATCAATCATGTAATCAAAAATGTCCCAGTTGTCTGCAATTAATAGCTTAAGAAAAAACAATGGCCAGGAGGATTCATACAGAGCTTATATTGTCCATTAAATCCAAGTTGTATTTGACAAATCACAATTTCCAGGCAAAAAAGAATTGTCAGAGGACCTGGAAGGGAATAATTCAAAAGGAGGCTTTGGCATTTGTTATTCTCTCTCCTTAGGAAAAATTGTCAACATTTCCAATTGCTTTTAATATAACACACCGAAGGCATAAATTAAATTTTTATTTTTTTGGAATAATTTTCATATATTGCAGAGTCATATATGTGACTAATTCAGTCAAAACTATTTTTATACAATATAAAAAACACAAAGATTTGTAAAACTTGAGCTACTGATACATGCTGATTTATATTACTGGAAGATAAATTCATAATAACGCATGTGATTTTCAAATACAGCTCACTACTTTTAATAAATCCCAGTAATTTCAGCAATATACTAGTGGTGAGTTCTTATGGTTTCATAGCTTTAGATCAGAAATGAAAGGTAATTTCAGATAGGTCTAACTTCCTCTGTACTACACTGTACTGAAAAAAATTATACAAGGTAAATGTAAAATGTAAACATAAAATATTAAAATTGTAATAGTGGAAAAGCCATATTAAACTTGGCCTTAAATGGAGCTCCTATAAGAAAAAAATAATTAGAGTACTTGATAAATGTATACTTTTTTGTCTGCACTCAGACAATATATTAGAATTTTCCGGATATTATATGTTTCTTCTGATTTTCACATCATTAGTACTACCTTTTAACAGTATAAAGCTAAGATTTAGTAGCACAGGAGATGATCAAACTGAAGTTCTGAATGTTGAAAAATATTTAATTTTTTTGAATCTGTTTAAGTTACATGTCTTGTATGACCTTAGAAAACTGATTTAACTTCATCATACCTGAGGTGTTTTCCTTGCAAATCTCAAGTACCAAGAAAGGGCAGAAAAAAAAAAATTACGATTTGTTCAAATGGTAAATAAATTTTAATTCTCTGGAATTTTTAAGTTTTTATTACACCTCTTTCAGTTCTAGTAATAATTATAATAGGGCATGAGTGTAACATATATATCCTTCAAAGCTGGAATTTCATGGTCTTTAGAACCCACTCCAAATACTAGAGGAAAAAAGAAAATCTCACATTGCTGCCTCTGCAAATAATTTTGAGGTATTTTGGAGAAGGCATGTCTGGTTTGGTTCTTAGTTATAAATGAAATTGCAACTTTTGCCCCTTTAAGTCCCATGCCCAAAAGACAGGCCATCTTTATACCAAATATGTTGCTACAAACTTGTTTAGTCAGAAATAACATCCTGGGATTTGCATCCTTTAATGCCATGTGAAGAACATGCGTAGAAACTCAACGTCTACAGCCCATTATGGCTGGAATGTGACAAGGGAACTAATGTTATGACAGAGAAGTGTCTACTAAGCAGAACAAAGGCTTAAAAGTTGATGTTGAAACCCGTATTTTATGTTTCTCATCCAAAAAAACCACTGTAACCCCCACCACTTTGTTTAAAGCTATAAGGAGCATCCTTTACTAGATGGAGGGCTCTGCCCTGTCCCTCCTCCTACCTGGGGACAAGATCCCCCACGCCTCTGGGGGCTGACCAGCTCAAAAACTGCTGCTATTCTATTGTGCCTTATTTCTGGTACTGCTTGTTTTAAAATAGTCCCCCATTGAGATACTTGTGAGTGATTTAAATGCTCCCTCACTTCATTACTAACCACAGCTTATGTGTATGCTTTGCAGTCAGTCTGTAAAGATGATTTGGTTTCTCCAGATTTTCTTCTCTTGAATTCTTTCCAATATTCCTCAGCCCCATTTGCTCTGTTTCACTTTGTTGATAAAAAAAGTCAGCTGAGACTCAGCAGAGAACATTTTTTTAAATTTCTTGTACTGCATATACATTTAGATGATACATAAAAGACAGCTATTCTCTCCATGTTTGTTTTGAAAGAATCCAGAAACAGTCCCAAAATGAAAACAAGAATATCTATGCTTATTGTCAGCATATGAAAGGTCAGTAAGGGTTTTATAAGACGATATCTATTTTCGAATGCTTGCGAAACTCTTCATCATGTAACAGATTGTGCAGCTCTTTGTACACAGTTACTTACTTCGTTTCCTTCTAACTCAAAAAACTCAAACTTCATTGAAATTCGGTACTGCGTTGGGGCGACCACCTGCCACACACAGTTTTTGTTTGGAGGATACTCTTTGGGCCACCCTGGTGTGGTTATAGTCCCATTCAGCTTTGTCAGGAGTCCTCCACAAGCAGCTGTAAAATTAAGAGAGCATAATTTCTTGACTGAAACCATGTTTTACTGTAAACAGAAGCACTCTGAGAAGAATCAGTCCTCTCATTACTTATAGTGCTGTAATGCCCAGACAGACTAATCAGAATCTTGTTTTATCATTCGTGGTGCAAACAAGGAGAAAGAGACAGCCCCTATCTTGAACAGCTTGCAGGTTTGTGAACAGAGATAAGTTTCAGGATTATACAAGGCGTTATCATATTCATTCTTTTCTCTTCTCTCCAGAGACTCTGGTTATTCTCTCACAGCCTTTCCCATGCAAGTCCTCTGACCTCACCACCCTCCCCAGGACCTTGACCACTCCTCTTCTGACAGACAGACCACTTAAGATGCATTTCGCATTTCCCCAGCTTCTCTCTGACTATTGATACAGACTCAGCCTTACCTGTCTCAGCTCATATAGCTGTATATGCCTCCCATAATCTACTAGATAGGGTCACTTCTATGGAATAGCAGTCATGTACACTTCAGCACTTCAGTCATAATTACTTTTGCTGAAGTACAGATGTTCAAGTAATAGAAAAAATGCCCATTATTTTCAAATATATGCCAAATAGAGACATCCATACAATAGAAAAATACTGTACTATGTTTGTGAATGTAGTTCAGCTAGAAAAGGACAAACTCATTTATCTTTTCCATCTGTGTAAATTTTTTATATAAAAAAGGAAAGTAATGGGATTTGCAGGGGCTCTTGATCACACTCTGCTATGTTAATACCATTACAGCACTATGGCAGCACTGGAAATCATCCACAAATCTGTTTCCAAAGAGCCAGAGGGGGGGAAGCTCTACTCAACTGCTCTCTGCTAACACTGAATGCTTTACAAACTGGCTATTCTTATCTAGCTGATGATCTCACACACTGCATCTACTTCATCTAACACAGCTGGGAGAACTCTCCAGTTACCGTGTCAAGGCTCATTTTTTTTTCAACTCAGACTGGCTCCTGGCTTTCCATGCAGAACGCTTCTTGGTATACATGTAAAGGGAATCTGATGGGGGTGGGTGAACTGAGACCCTGGGTCACACCACAGTGTATCAAAAAAGACCAGACATAGATTTAGAGGCTGCACTCAGATGACACAAGATGTCCCCTCAAATGATACAGTCTGGATCAGGACAAGTACTGCCAGATTTCAATTTCTGCTTTTGAACGTTGTTCTATAGATTGTTGAGGCAATGGTGCGAAATGTGGAAATACTGAAAAAAAAAACCCAAACCAAAACTTAAAGCTTTCTAATATGCTGCCATTGGGGGAGACTTGGATTAGAAGACCATCAAGCAAATTTCTGTGCTTGTTGACACTTCAGTGAAGCATAGGGCAAAGTTTCTAACTTCTACTCTGGCATCATATGTGAATTAATACATCTAGCTCACCCCTTAAATGCCCAAACTATAATTAGGACATAATGCTCACTGTGACTAGATAGTGATTTTAGTTCAGCAGTCTCAAGTACTATCTATATACAATCAGTGCCACCTGACATGGAACAATCATATATACACTTTGAGGGATAGCTCAGGGTTTTTGCTCTACAGTGCACTGCAGTGTTTGAAGGGACTTCTTTTGCTAGAGTTGCTTTACTGTTTGGGCACAAGGGAGGTATTACTTTTCTATTTTCTTATTACGAGTCAGATAGATAAGCTAAGAATAAATTTGTGGTATCCTTTAATTTATTGGTGTCTATGAATAAAAACCCAACAATAATTGGTGCATAATGATCAAGAGCTTATGTTTCTTTCCTTTCATATGAAATATGCATAGAATGCAAAAGTTCAATCCTATGTTTACAGAATTCCACTTATCAGATTTTTATTTCTCCGAATGATTATTTGAACACACTTTTCTCACCCTAAGAAGTAGAATTTGTTTCCAGCAAGAAAAGTCCACAATCTGACTAGGAGTGAGAATGATTTCTCAGAACTTTGAGGCAGACTAATGGATCCTGCTTTTTAGACCTGCCACTTCCCAGGCACACTCCAGCCAGAGGGATTGTTAAATACTCTGATTCTGAGACAGTGGCACATTACTCTGCTGGTAATTAATTGTCTCCTTATGCACAGTGGTAGACTTTGCTTTAGTGAGTATGAATAATGTAGTAAGTAGTATGAAGTCCTGCTTTGCATTGTTCCTGATCAACTAACAGCAAAATCTGCAAAGCTAAACTGCTGACAGACATCAGATGTACATGACTGCTGCAGACAGACACTACTCTGGCATCACTACTAAAAAGGGAGCACTTGGTTTTCCAGGTTGAATTGCACAGGTCTGCCCTGCTAGGACGGAGCATATGAAATGTGTAGCATTTCATGCAAGCAATGGCACCCTGAGAGCTTAAAGAGCCCACAGAACAGCAACACACTGTACCTTCACAACTCTTTTTGTCAGGACCAAGTTCATATCCAGGATCACAGGCGCACTGGTAACTGCCCAGAGTATTTACACAGCGCTGCTCACAGCCACCATTGTCAGGTTTGGCACATTCATCTTCCTCTACCAAGACAAGGAAGAATGCAAAAATGTGTTAAATAATTACCTTCCTTGGCTGTAACTGCTGGATCAATATTAACCCAGAAAGCTGTATGCATGCCATTACAAGGTGCACTACATAACACACTGTGGTTGCTGACTAGAGGATTTTCAAATGCTTAGGAGACCCACAATGGGAAAAATAAAAATTTGTCCTTTGTGGGATTTGGGTGTTTTGTTTTCGTTTTTTGTTGTTTTTTTTTTTTTTTTTTTTTTTTTGGTTTGGTTTGGTTTGGTTTTGTGTTGTTTTGTTTTTTTTTTTTTTGTGGTTTGTGTTTTTTTTGGGTGGTTTTTGATTGTTTGGTTTTTGGTTTTTTGGGGGTTGGTTTGTTTGTTTGTTTTAGGTTTTTTTGTTGTTGGTTTTTTTTTGCTTTTTGGTTTTTTTAACAATGCCTACTGACAGCTGCAGAACTAATTTGTAAGCACTTTGTGGGCAGCATACAGTAATTCAGACAGTCATAATCTAAAGGTTGTATAAAGTATTGAAAGAAAGACAGAAAATCCACAGTAGGGTCACTTGAAGGGCACTTTATCTCCCACAGAATCAATCTGTGCATTATCCTGAATTCATACTCAAAAACAGATTAACAGAATCCTCAAATCCCAGGTTTTCATTCTACTGATATTAAAGGGAATAGGATGAATCAGGGCAGGGCAAGGGAAAGGAATTGTGTATTCTCTCTACTAGCTCTGAAGTATACCCATGAGATTCATTACTAAAATATTGCTCAGATGTTAAAATATTGTTTCCTTACACCAGGACAAGTAATTTCTTAGGAATAAAACAGAGCTCTCCCTCTCATGCCTATAGTCTTCAAAGTTATAACTGTTTACACTGAAAACTATCAGTTAGGGGAAGAAAAGCCACAGTTTGTGTCTTTTCAAAAAAGCAAAACTGTTCTTCTGGTGGCATGACCTGTATTTCAGGTGTCGCCTTGGTCACACCACTGCCAGTGGCTTTAACCATACCATGGGCAGCACAGGATGGGAATTACACTTCCCATACACCAAATGCTTCAGATATAGCTGCAGTTGTATGGCACCCTCCTCTCCCAAAAAGCCACCCAAAACTGGAGGAAGACTGTGAGGTCTATGATTTCTCAGCTTTTTTTTTTCTTGCTTACAGAAAGTAATAAATTGATAAAGTAGCCTAACGCAGCAAATGGATTAGAAAAAACCCACATTTAGACAAAAAAAAAAACCCAGACAAGAAAACAAACAAACAAAAACCTTAACAGAAAAAAAACCCCGTTTGCAATTATAATGTTTGTATTTGATAACACAAGTCTAAAAAAGCCATTTTTTTACAAGATTAGATATGTTTCAAAACTAAACTGATTAATTGAACCTGAAGGCAGTAGAAAGTTGCACTGGTTATGTTCCTTCATTCTTTGGATACATTTTACAAGGAGACTCAAGTGCCTCTATTGTTTTGTTTTGATTATATTGTATCCTGGGTAAAAAATATGCTGGAGACTACAGAACTGCTATTAGTAGAAGAAGATTGAGAAATATTTTTAATATCCTGTAATAATTTTTCTACTACAAAAAGAAGTGATAGGCTGTTCACAAATCCCAATATGCTTTAACATTTACCTTTAAAAAAGTTAGCTGCAAACCCTGCTTTGTTAACAGTTCCATCAGAAACAAACTTCATCCACAGTGTATTAGAGGTAGATCTAATGTCTTCTGGCTTGTCATAGCCACAAAAGTGACCAATTAAAGGACTGTTTTCATTTGTTCCATCTCGAATTTCCAAGTAGTCATATGCACAGTTGTCATGTCTTTCAATCTGTAAAACATAATTATCAAAGTGACCTATCTGAACCATAAATATCAAATATCAATCAGATAATATACAGAACTGGAATTTTTCAAAGTTAAAGTTAGTATCTCTGTTTAGGGTTCAAACATCAGGAAGATGAACAAGTATCACTGAACTTCTTTTAACTCTACTTGTTTTCTACAAGAAAAATTATTGAAATTTTACAAAGGACACAGCAGTCTAACTGTAAAAAAGTAACTAAAAAAGACACTCTCACCTCTAAGCTTCCTAATGTTCTGCCAAATTTCTACTCTGAGCCCAAGTCCTCTTTTCTCATGTACACTCAACTAAACAAGATTAATGGTTCAACAACTAAACAGGTCATAAATATCCACTGTTTTTGCAATATTAAAAACCTTAATTTTTATTAATATGATAAGATTTTTAGACTCTTTCTTCATCCTCCACACAGTTAAAAATTTTGCATTTGTCACTATTCACTGATGTCGCAGGGTAAATGTAAAAAATTGCTGGGCCTAAAGAGTTTGAGGCACCTGTAGGATTGGATCCAAACACACTTGTAAAATTATCAAGTCTTAAGTAGTCAACAGAACAGAGGACACAAAAAAAGTCATAATTTTTCTGCAGCTGATATGTCTAGTTTCCGTTGCAGGATTCCTGATTTCAGGTGTCGTCTTTTGACTTTCTGGGTCAATGAGTGAATCTTTTCTGTACTGATGGAGAAACCTACTGAAAACAGAACACTTGAAAATTTCCCTTCTCACTTAAACTTTCTGCTGGATGACATCCAAACACAGACTAATATGTGAGTGGGCACGTGTGCATTCTACTTGAGTAACAAACCTTGTGCTCTTTATACATAATAGTATTTGCAGAGTCAGTCAGAATGGGAATTACATCAGAGAGGAAAGCAGTAGCAGCCCAAATACGACCCTACATGGAGTCCAGATAATTTATGATGCTTATCTTTACTGAGAGAGTATCTTTCCCAACAGAATTAAAAACCCTCATGAGCTGGGTTGTTTTACTGCCAGAATACCTTATATCATTCATGCAATATAGCATCTTAGTTATAAAAGAATTAACTAGATCCAAGCATTCAAAAATAATTCCTCTAAGAATACTATTGTTCAACCAACTAGTTGAATCATGAGGCAAGTTTAGGAATGGGGGGGATGGGCAGGGTAGCAGGATCACAGTCAGATAAAAAGGGTTGGAGAAGCCTCAAATTTAATTCAGAATATCCAAATTCTGTTAAAACAATAACAAATTCAAAACCAAACCCATAAAAATCCACATTTTATCTCCAGAGATTTTCTTGCACCTAAGCCGCACAGTTAGTGCAAGTGTTTGCTGCTAGTCTGCTCTTATTGTGCACTATGACCAACACTAAGCTCAGTAACCACCACAGACTAAGGAGCTTTCACTTAGCACATTAGGATTTCTGCTTCTTTTATGTAAAAGGGAAAATTGGGGGAAGGGACTGTATGATTTCATTGGATTTTAATGGCACTTATACTTAACATTTTTTTTTCCAACGTTCCAATTCTTTAACCATTTACATGCATAATTTTCTCCCAGTCACTTCTCTGGCACAAACCATATTGCCATTTATTGTAATTTCCTAGATGTTTCCTCAGGAATTGCCCTGGGCTAGAGTTAGAGTGAGAAAAGTCATGAAGATTTGTGGTGCAACTACCTATTGCTTATTTGAGTGGCAATTGTATGTTTACAACTAATGCACTCAGGAATGTATCTACCTGAGCACTGGTAAGTTTTTGATAATACCAATTCCAAATTTTCATTAATCTAAATAATAAAGATTAAACACATTATATCATATTCCAACTTGAAACAAAGTCTGCCTTGTTATCACTGCAAAAATCATACTACACTCTGATGTAGAAAGAAGTGAGCGGGTCCAAAGATCACTAATATCAGTGATGGAATTGTGCATTTTCCCCCCAGCTCCATGACCATTTCACTACTCAAGGCTTTTAATAAACATCAGTTTTTATCATGTTTCCATGTTTTATGGGCAATATGGAAATTATAGTTATTCACTGGCCCAGTGCGGCTCTGAGTTGCATGTGTCAAATTCCCATTGAGGTGAATTAGTAGTTTATTTTCAGAGGATCACTTTTTTTTGGGCAGAAGACAACAGCTAAAAATATATTTTGCATAGCAGGAAGTTTCTAAACTTCCTAAGACTATAAAAATCAACCAACATACAAAGTATTATTGATTTTCAAAAAAAAAAAAAAAAAAAAGGTGGCCATTCCAACATATTTATTTAATTTTAGCATATTACTAGTGCAAATAATGCCATTATTATTATCAACATTATTATATTAAGGGATTGAAGTGTTACACCTATATATAACCCAACAGATAAGTACTGCGGTTTTGAGAAATTATAACTGGTGTTAAGGCACTTGGTAACCAACGAAAAAGAACTAGTATAAAATATGCTCTTCTTATCTGTACCTCAGGTTTTAAGATGTCGTGGTACTGTCATCTGGGAACACTGCCATACAAAGATCTATTATACTTGCAATAGTCTCTTATTCCTCCTACTTCCTCCTATACTTTCTATCCTTCCTATTCTCTCTCTTATTTTTCCTACTTCCAATTTGTTCCTTGAGGAATATCTCCTCTAGTTAATGAAGAGACTCCTAGGGAATTTGGTTGTAACTGGACTGATCCCACAAACCTTACTTACTGGAACATTAAAATTTCACAAGACTGATATTACACGTGGATGAGAAGAAATATGTGAAATGTTAGCAAATTAAAAAAAAAAAACATAAATAAGAATGGTTTACAGAAAAATGCATTTCCTATAGGAAAATGAAAGATACCATTGGCTCCTGAAGGCCTTGGAGGAAACCCTAAATTTGGATGGCATTAGAGAACTAAGTTGAGAAAATGACGGAAAAACTCCTAAGACAGGCACAAAAGTGCAGGAAAACACTAAGAAATCTGGAGAAACAGCAAGCCAGAGACATTATCAACATTCATTGTCAAAAGAAAAGAAAACTCCTTATGTGTAGTTCAAGGTTTAAAAAAAAAAACAAACCAAACAAACCCAAAAAATACAAGCAAACAAAAAAAACCAAACAAACCAACCAAACAAAACAAAAAACAAACAAACAAAAAACAAAACAAAAAAACCCAACCCACAACAAACCAAATGACTTTAGACTAAAATATTTGGTTCAAAATTCCAGAGCACCTTTGTTTGTAGCACTCCTCCAACAGAAAGAAAAAAAGGTAAAAAATTAAAATTAAAAAAAGAATTCAAAACTTACAAAAACAAACAAAAAAAAAGAGAGAAAAGGATATGAAGAGCAAATCTGGGAGCAATTCTATTTCAGGAAAAATCTTCCATTTACTTTTTGTCATTGTTAATTTATTTGTTCATAGAGTCAAACTGCAGTACAGCTAAACATATCTGCCTCAGGTTGTAGACTTTAATCATAAAAAGTGGCCTATATGCCTAGTGGAATCAGATCAGATAAATTTTATTCCCTGACTTATGTAAAAATAATTTAAATGAACACTATCTGCACCAAGATTAACAAGGCAACTCAAACGAGACAGATTAATATGGATCAGCTCTACAAACCCTCTGGATTGCCTTAGCTGGTGAGACTGCGTGCTAACAAAAGTTATTTAAACAAACAAACAAAACCAACCTGCTAACTTTGAAAGATCAGTATTATAAAGGTGACTATAACAATCAAAAAGATGGAGTTACTAGACCTAACATCTCTACTGCCATGCAGACAGTAGAAATTACAGTAGCAAAATAAGAAAGAGTAATCCCACACTCAGTGGAAAATGCGTGTTGCATTTTGCCTGCCCACAGCAGGCAAAATAAGATGACTCATTCATACAGTTTGGAAATCTCAGCTTCCCTAGTGCTTTCCTTTCACAGTGAAGGTTATTTATACAGTTATTTTTTCTAGTATTACATATGGATAATGAGAATTCTTCTTACTTAACTGTACCTTTCAAAGGATAGAGAAGTAATTTTCCCACAAACACACTGCAATAACTCTTTGGCCTGACATTTGCTTTCTTCAGTCTCAGCTGGCACAAAGAATTGTGATTTTTTTAAACAACTTTTTGTTTTACTGGGCAGCACACCAAGGATTCAGTCCAGAGAGGGACTTAGTATCAAAAAACAGAACACCTATGTTCAAGCGCTTGGAGCTGAAATGGAAATCAGACCCAATGGTGAGTGTCTAGGCAAGGCACTTCAGAGCAGTTTCCAAAGCAACTCTCATTCCCAGCAGGGAGCCCGGTGGACAAGTCAGTAAGAAATGCTGTAAAGACAGATATAACAGCCTTGTGCCTTTCTGGGGCACCTCATTTGGTGCTCAAGGGCATCTTGCCACTCTGGAATTACAGTTCAGACTCTCCCTGGAAAAGTATGTAGCTTTCAAGTCCCTACTATTGGAAAATTTTATTTTTTCCTTTCAAAACACACACAGCAGAACCACCAGCTTGAGATTACTGCTGAACTATACTTCTGCTCAATTTCCTCTTTCTTCTTATGAGGTGTCAGTCCACATGTTTCTCCTCTAGAGACTGCCATAATACTAAACAGTCTGGGGGAAACACTGGACATTTCTTCCTATGTCCTTACCCACTTGCCTACTAAATTGGGCTGTTTTGCTGGTCCTTTGCTTCTAATTACTGCCTATACGGTGAGGCAGGAGCATGCCACCTTCACACCTGTAAACAGTCCACAATTTTGTGATTAGAAAAAGGTCCTGAAAGATAAGCAGAAATGTAAGTTTAATTCTCCCAGAGGTGATATTGAACTGAGGTCAGCTCAAGTGATAATGTATTGCATGTGTAAACCATTGCTGAGCAACTGCATGGAGATCAAATATTGCAGCAAGTCTCTTTTGCAGAGGCATAGTGCCATTTCCTTTGTGATCACACCAAAAAATACTGTGCACCAATGGAAGACTAGAAAAGTTCCATATCTAGTCAGTAAATTATATAAAATTATTGAAAACACTGTTTATTTTTAAAAGTGCTTAAATAAAGAGACTGACATACTATGTTAAGCAATCTTGAGCCAAGTCATGCAGACTCTGACGGGCATTTGGAAAACTGTTTGGGCAGGGAGAGCTGATCTTATCTGCACTAGAGCTGATATTAATTCAGGATTTAAAAAAAAAAAGGGAAAATTAAGTAGAATCTGTGAAATTATTAAAATTTCTATACTTTATATTCATAATTGCTGTTAAGTCCCAAACCCTTACTCTCTCATGCTCAGATCTTTCATCAGTCATAGCAAAAGTGTGCTATAACCCTGAAGTCTGTCTGTAAGAATAAAATGACAGGTTAGAAATTATAGCTATGTTTACTATACCTCTGCCTATGTACACCATAAAGCCAAAAAGTTTAGATTTTTAAAATGTCATTACTGCTGAAGTATATTCAAAAAAACAAGTAAACTCAAAGTGTTTTACTAAATTTGTCTACAAACTTCAAGTCAGTGTAACAGTGTAGGAATAAAAAAGACGTATTAAATATTACTTTTTCTTTGCTATGTAATAGTTTACCACTGTTTAGCAATGTTATACTCAGAGAGATGTACACTAAAGACATACTAGTATGACTCACCATGGCTTTTCTCTTCCCTCATTAAATATAGGTTTGTAATCTGAATATAAGCAGTTTGGGGTTTTCTTGTTCTCAAAACAGAAGCAAAAAACAGTGTTTTTTTCTCCAGACACATATTCCTTTTTAACGATAAGATTTAGCAAAGATAAAAAATCCTGGTTATTTAACAGAATATTAAAGTAGCCCTGCTGAACTGGATTATGTATTTGGTAAACTTTGACTATTTTCAATACTTTAAACATTGTCATTCAAATATCATAGAAAACATGAAAAACTTTAATCTTGAAAATTTCTGTGGAAGGGAAGGTTTCATGGATTCTGGAGTTAATTTTTCATAGAGAATTCTTAAATTTGTTCACAGGTTTAATAAGTATTCCCTTAAATGTCACTGTCACTTATCCACTAGATGCTTTCTTGAGATTAGTTAAAAGGCTTTACCTCAAATGCTTGAAAGGTTAATCCTACATTGTAGTTTTCTGACACTGTTATTTTCCACACACATTCCTTCATTGGTCTGTAGTCATCAGGATAATTGGGAGACTGGATCTGGCCTTCATTTTTGTGGATTTCACCTCCACAGATAGCTGATAAAAGCATAAAATTTTTGTTGTCAATAATTTCCCCACACCCAAACTTTATTATATGCTCCCATTTTTAAAACTAATAATAAGATTGTTCTGGAAAACGGTTAAATCTACCAGGGACAAGTTACTGGAAACACAATCCATTTAAACCATTATATATATTTCAGTTAGCACATATCAGCATTTCTAACAGCTCTAAACATGTCTACAATGTTCAGGAAGGTTTTGTAATCATGGATAATCTGAATCTATACATTTTATAGAATATATTTATAAAGTCAAAATAAATTAAATTTTTGTTCACCCTTGAAACATATTAAGTAAACATTATTCATTAATATTTATTAACCTTTAGAAAGAGACAAAAGAAACCAAAATGTCATATTTTATAACGGTCTATGCATTTTAACCTACAGTTTATCACTTCAAGCTTAGACTGAATTTGAAGAAACAGCTAATATAAATAAAAAAGTATTTTCATGAGAAGCACATGTGCTTTTCAGTGTCCATTCTGATAATCATGTAAAGATCTGTGAATATCAACTGAATCATAACATTTACTACCATAGATTCAGTATTTAAGAAAAGAGGCTCTATTTTAATTAAGTGAATGTTGACCTGCTAATATACTCGGTGTGCGAGAGTGCCTCTGTTAACTAATCCCAGTGCACACGGAAAATATAAGTCAGATTTTTCTGAAGAATACACAGAAAGTACTCAAAGAAACCTTTCCAAGCACTAAGCACAAGAACATGCAGATTTAGTTAATTAAACAACTGGTAAAAAATATTTGTGGATATTATCAGTGGTTTCCCTGGAAAAGAGTTCAGCTGAAATCTGATCACAGGAGGAGCTTCAAAATGCGCTGTCTAGAAAGTTAACACCTACTGTCTCAGTAATAAAATACCAATTTCATACTGGTTTGTTGCTGTTGCTAGTTTTGTTTTTTAATATCTCAAGGTATCCAGTTAATATTTTTCTTCCATAATCAAGTCATTTTTAATGCTATAAGAAGCTTACCTTCATAAATTGCTGCAAAACCTTTCCCAACCCAGTTGCTGCTGCTGCGGAACTCGATCCACATCCTGCTGTCAGAGGATGCAAGGACTTCTGGCAGTTTGTCACCACAAAACCTGCCTAAAAACATGCAACCAGTAACTGTATTTTCTGCCGCCTCTGAAGCCAAATGCTGCAAACATTTATACAAGTGTTTAACATTATAAGCAGAAGTGGCAGAACCAACTCAGCGGAACTATTCATATGCTTATAGTTAAGCATATGTGTTTCTGCAGATCAGGACCTAATACACAAAGATTTTACTATAAAGCTTTCACTACTTCTTTTTATTGCAGTCAGGCTCACAAATCTAAAACCTTAGGGGAATTAAGGAAAAAAAATATTGTTAGAGATTGTTTCTATACACACATGCATTATGGAAGGGAAAGTGAGTACTAATCTTAAAAAAGGAACAAAATCTAGGTCACATAGTAATACTGCTTATTGTGTCTAAGGACCAAAGAGATTTAAAAACTAACATCTAAATGACCCTATTCTGCATTATCCTCTTAAATTCTGCCTAGGTGGGTGAAATTTCTGTTTTTCTAGGTGATAGAGAATGGGAGAAAAGTATAATTACTGTCTGGTCTTAATTTCTTCTTCCTTCTTTTCTGTTCAAGGCCAAGAAAATAGACATGCCGGTTAAAAAGCTGTTGTCTGTGTCTGGGCAGTAGCATTACAGGGGTAAAATCTCCCATATTTAATTCTTCTGAATGAAAAATAGGATGGCTGCAGCTTTTACGTATCAGTTGCAAATCAAACTTAATTCATTATTGCTTTGCATGTCTTTTCCCTGCAAGAGTAGGAAAGGACATACAAAGTAGAAATAGAAACAATCTTCTATTCATAATTTTAAAAGTACAGAAACAGAGTTTATAAGCACAACTCTATACCAGGTGCTCTCATGCACAGTGAACGTGCTTATCATGTGATCCATGGATTTAGCATTACATGCTCTACAGACATGTCTGTAAACTATTTCCCCATTTCTGTGCACAAAACTCTGGCAGCTTCTTATTTTGACATCTATAAGCAAAGGAAAAAGTTACACAGTTAGTAGTTTGCATCTTTCCTCACATGCAGCTGCGTGAAAGGAAGGCTTAAGGCTTGAAGTAAATAAGCAACTTATTTGAGGCCATTTAGAGGATTTTTTCCCATCCCCAAGTTTAGATACATTATAGACACCTAAAACCCAAGAGCTTTGTTGTGGATTCACCAGCAAGTCCACTGAGACCAATGAGTGTGGTAACAATAGACAGTGCACCATTTAAGAGTTGCATACCAAGCAGAGGTGATTTTCTCCAGTAGCCATCCCTTACTTCAATATAGTCATACCAACAGAGACTGCTTTTGTAAAGGTCCATGGTGGTGAAGTTTAAAACAATCTGTAATCAGAGGAGAATATCTAAATAAATCAAGTGTGATTAATATCAGAAAAACAATCTCAACAACATTCTGCAGAACTGAAGCCAGAGTGGTCACCAGTAACAGGATTCCAACTATTTAGACACTTAACCACTCCTCAATTATTTCTTCTAGTAAGTATAAGTTGCTTGGGAACATGAAAAGTTTTATTTTTCATTTAATCTTACATACTTGAGCAGATTCGAGACAAACTACTCACATTTAATTGCTCATGGGGAGCTTTTCATTAAAAAATAAAAAATTGAGAATGTTAATAAGGTAAAATAACTTGCTAATATAACTTTAGGTATGGTACTTCATAATTCTGCCAATTCCTCTTCTATTACATTCTGACTATAATCAACACTGACAGCTGTAAAAAAATAAAATTTGTTTTATTTTAGTTTGTGCTTCCTTCCACTACTGCTTTGACATGATATTTTATTTTTAGATATGTAAATATTGACAATGATGGACACTAATTGTGAAAGCAAGATCACTAAAAAGAAATGGTATACCATCCCTTAATGATTTTAATGAAAATGTAATAAAGCTTTTTATATAGAAATCTGAGTTTATATCGAGTTTTATATAGAAATCTGAGAAATTTCTGGAACTTTTGAACTTGGTCTCCCAATTTTATTGAAAACATCTCTAAACAGGCATATTTTCAATACTTACTATGAGGACAACCCTTACATTGAATTACACTATCCCTGTTTTAGAAATACTAATGCTAAACTGCCATAAACTTACACTTTTAACACAGGAATAGGATTCATCCTGATCACACGTTGATACAATATCTATGGTTTAGACCCTCACTGGCTGGTATAGTCTTACCATCATGTCCTGTAATTACAGGGAGAAATCCAAACAAGAAGAGTCAAAGTTGCTCATATTTTGTATTATAAGATCATTTCCAATTAATACCTTTCCATTGGATTTAGGTGTATTTGGAAAAAGAACTCATCTTCTTCTGTATCAGTTCCTCAGCGTATATAAATAAGTATTTCAACCTAACTAAAATACTTCACTGTTCACATTTGAGCATAGAAGTGGTATTATTTTTAGCTTTGATCCTAGGAACTCACAATTGAAACTTGCCATTATAGAACAAACACGAATTGCTGCACAGTGGCAAATACCTCACACTGCAAAAATACATCTCCATGGCAGCCTATGAAACAGCTGTGAGTGTCAGTTGAAAGGAGAGGAATTTACCCTTAGTCCAGCTGCAAGTTAAAAATATAACACTATAAATGGAGCACTGAAGCCAGACAGTCAGACAGGATGGTTTACCTCCATCTCTCAAACTTCTATGTTACATGCACCCTTTCACAGATATCTAAATCATGGGACATTTTGCCTTTACTACTCAGGCACTCCTTCAGGAACATGTATTGAAGAAATAAATGCACAAATATCATCAGAATTCCCAAACCACCTACTTACCATGTAATTCTCCATGAGAAATATTACAGATCTAGCTAAAAGTACAAACATTCACAGGCTTTACTCTGCTTCAGTTTTTTATTACATTTCCAAGTGCTATTTGAATCTACCTCGGACAATGGCAGAGAGGTCATTCTCTCATTCACAGAGCAATTCTGGCTGTCCTTTGCAGACTTGTTCTCCTTCAACTTGTCCTTTAAATAAACAGGCCACACCAACCACAAAACTTTTGTTCTTCTCCTAAGATCATCCACTTTGCAGTTCAGATTCCTTCTAAACTCTTACCTTCTCTTCGTCTCAAACCATAGGTAGGTATCTCTGTATCTAGCCACACTACTTAAAACCTTACTGACCTCATCAGTCTCATCCTTTTCCACCCATGCTGACTTCACCCCAACTGTGCAGTCAGAGAGGTTCACAAGGGGAAGTCTTTTTATTTGCCCAGATGAGATGCAAACAGCTGGATTAAGTCAGGCTACCTTCCAGAGCTGCTTAAGCTAACCCAGCTGGTTCTGTTGGAAGAAAGCTATGGAAGCCATAACCTATACCTCCTCCATTGTTTCAACTGTGTAGAGCCTGGAGGTCTCTCACCAGTCTAGCCACAAGTTTGCCAATTTCTGTGAAACAGCTGAAACATCAGATTTCTCTATTCTTTTTTGGAAATTTGCCTTTTTCCAAACCTTAGTTGCCAGGAATGGGTTGAGGAATTAGGTGTGATCATGTCAATGTCTCAAAGTGCTGCTATCTAAGTGGAAATGATTAAAATTTCATGAGCCTCCTCGACAGCCCCCACCTTTGAAACTACATGAAATAACCTTCACAGCCTTTTCTCACCCTGACATGCCAAGGTATTTGATGATACAGCAATTTCTTAACATTGACCTGAATGCATTACCTGTACATAGGCAGAACTCCCAATCTGTCACAGCATGATTTCTGGTCAGGAACCAAACAAGTGTAAATATATTTAAAATTCTGATTTGCAATTCTGCAAGGTATTAAACAGAGCTACGGACAAGGCAGAGCTTGTTTAAAGGAGACAGAACAACTAAAAGGCTCCATAGGAAAAATAATCAATGGGTATTTGTCAGCACAATTAAAGAATTACTGATTACACAGCAGATTCGGTTGTGCTACTGCAGCTTCAGAGAGAATATATCATAACTCCTACTACCTGAGATAAGAAAGCACAAAATACATAGAAAACACCAGGTAGTACTAAGTTTCCTGTAGGTGGCATTTTTTCCCTATATCAATCTAAGATTTTTCTGTCCTATTTTATCATTCATGTAAAACCTTAGGAAAAATTAAAAAGTAATGTAACATATTCAAGAGGGCAGATTCAAACAAGACACTGGCACAGTTGCATCTCCCTATGCCAATAAAATTTCTAGACACCAGAAGGAGGGATTTGCCCTGGAGGAGGGCATACAGCATTACTAACACCACCCTTCCTCAGAGATTTTTCTGTGTATAGATATACTGTGTACAGCTGTTTACCATATAGTCTTAAATCTTGAAAGTAAAAGGTGAATAGACTGCCTTGTTTTACTCATGGGAACACACACATTTTAGGTTGGGCTGGCAATTTATGACGTCTTATGAGTAAAAGGAATTCTGCAGCTAATGCATACCACTGCAGTCCCATCCTTCATTAAATTTCTGGCCATGAAAGACCAGAAGAGTCCTTACTTGCAGAAAGAAGCATGCATAAAAGCCCTCTGAACTATGTTCAAACATCTATGTTAAATCTCAATAAATAAGAGACAAGAGCTAGACAACGTTTTTTCAGTTTATTTTTAGGTGACTAAAGTGCTTACTGACATTTCAGAACATGATGTGATGTACTTATATGTACTCTAACTTCCACACAACATTCTTGAGATTTAACAGGGTCAAAGCAGCAAAGCAAGAAAAATTAAGTATATTTTGATTTTCCCTACATTATGTGAATGTGTTATCACCATTTACTGAGAAAAATTGACATCAAGCATAATGCATATCCAAAGTACCGTGATATATGCATTAGCTAAGATTTAAACATCATGGCTGCAAGTTGGGTCCTTTATCTCAAGATAGCCAATATCCTATGGGAATAGCATAGACAAAACAGAGTTTCTAGCACAAATATCATTTACTTCGTTCTTGCTGAACTATATGGAGACTATGAGAGCTGGAGACCATAACAGTGCCCCTATGGACACGACTTGTCATGTCAATTTTCAGTTAGAAAATTCTGCTTAGTGTTTTCCCCATTTGGAGCAGCAGGTATGATTGAAAGGGAATCAGCCCTTTTACACTGCTGACTTCAAGACAGGGGCTTTCCCCTGTTAAGCTTTTTTACAACATAATAGAGCTCCAGTGGTGGCTGCAAACTCAAGACACAATGGTAATACAAATGTATTACAATTACACTAGTGTCCACAGATGGGCTGACACAAAATTGGAGTATGCTATGAATACTTAAGCATGAACACTAACTCATATATCAATATTGTTTTCAAAAGCAAATAATTGTAGATTTTTTTTTTTTTTTGATGGAGGGATGGAAAAGAAACCTAAACCATTTTCATTGTTATCCCAACAATGTCTAAGAAGCAACACAAATAGTGGGAACATAAAACGACCTATCTAGACTAATTTGCATCCTTTGTGCAAACTGTCTCTTATTCATCTGTTTTCATCTGTTTTTCCCTGACAACCTGTAGAGCCACCCATGCCCTCCCAGCACAGTGTCTATTTTTCCTCCTGTCTCTGGCTCTTGCCCAGAGGATGGCAAACACTTTCCAAATAATTTTGCTTTCAAACCCCACAGTGGCAAATGCTCCTACAGCTCCTCAGGATCTATTAAAACATCAAGAATATATATACTTGGCATCTACCAGCATGCTGACCTGAAAGCAACATGGAATAAAGTAATACAATCAGGAAAAAACTAAGTCTGATATATATATATATATATATATATATATATATATATATATATA
>NW_020897700.1:15452116-15621193 GCF_003984885.1 Neopelma chrysocephalum
ATATATATATATATATATATATATATATATATATATATATATAGTGGAAGACCACTGAAAAATTGACTGAAATATCTGGGGGCAAATGATAGGTTTCCACTTTGGAATTTTCAGTCTCATGTTAGATTCTATATTTGTTCTTTAGAGTCTATATTTTAGTCTATAGTATTTGACTGCTTAATATCAGCCACTGTTTCATGTAATGAAAGTTACACCTTTTTTTTCCTGCATAACTTGTCTCAGCTGAAACTTTTCATCATTCCCTTTATCCTAATTTATTTTGAAGCAGCCTGATATTTGAGCCAGTAATTTAAAACAAGATTCAGCTAGCACATTTTGAAAGTGTACACAAGAACAACAGCTTTTGCTTTCACTAGGACAGCACACTTCTCTCCCCAAGCCCATTCTTTTCCCCACTTTTTTTTCCTGTAAAACTGATCCCCAGAAAGTAGAACCATATGCACTAGAACCAATACCAGGGAACACCTACAATGACACTTTCTTTACTTCATGTTATTACTGTTTCATTTTAGAAACGTCTTATTTAACACACTAAGCTTCCTTAGTTATAGTCCAGCTATCAGCCCCACACAGCTCAACCAGTTTGCCTGAGCCCATGCTGGAAAAACAACCATTCAGTAGCCTGAACCACCTCTTCCATTTTACACCAAACCACAAACTGAACTAGGAGTCAGTTTTGAAGGGATTTCATCATGCAAACATATAGCAGATTGAAATCATATCTTCATCTCACAAGGACATCCATCCAATAGATGATGTGGCTATAATGCCACAGATGAAACTCAAGTCAATAGTACATAGTCGATGGTCCCGTTTTTTATGACATACCATTATTTTCAATTATTATTCATAATTTAAACTTAATGAAAAGCTAAAGAAATGTAATATTTTACTTTGAAAACAGTATCTGTGTTAACTAAAGAAATGTTAAAATACCTTCTCTCCTGGTGTCACAGAGATTCTCCATATGCAGTGTGTGTAGGAAGGATAACCATTTGGAAATCCAGGAGAAGAAAAATTGCCTGTAGATTCTTGCAGTGTTTCTCCACAGGCTGAAAGAAACAAATTACAGTAAAGAAAATAAAATATAATGTGCCTAACAGACAAAAAAGCATCTTTCCAATATCTACTTAGAATACATTTAATTCACTGCAGATGCAGAATGGAAAACAAACCAGTTAGTTTACAATTTATTCAAAGTAATGATTTTAAGCCAGTCTGACATTCATTCCATTTTACACAGGATATTTTTATTCCATGAACTATTTCACTTGTGTGTTGTCTGCTGATATAAACAAAATTACAGCGGTCTCAAAAATATCATTGCTGTCAATCAACAATGCTGTAACATTGTACCTATAACTACTTTGGTAATAAAAAAAAAGTTGGACATAGACATATCCTTTAGGAACTAAAACAAATGCTGGCACAGCATGATTGGCACCACACTGAAATTTTGTCAGTGGTTTCGTTTAATTTAGTACTTTACTCACATGAGAGACTGATCTGACCTAAACTCACTCATTTATGTTGGTATAGAAAACTAAATCCTATATTCAACAAAGTCTCTTACAGGAGTGATTTGTAGATACATGAGTATTAAAAGCAAAGCAAATATAAAGTCCTAAAATACCAAAGCGCTTTTATATTCTTTATTGTTGAAGCTTTTAGCACCCATCTCTCACCCATCAATCATGCTGCTAGTTGCTGTTGGACTGGTTAATAAAGTCTCTTCACACTAAAATATAACATCGGAAGGTCCTGCCATTCTCCACCATTAAAACAGATTTTGGTACAGTGTCACACCTCAGTCAGTCATCTTTTTTGACCTTAAGCAAATTGTTTCACCCACTAATTTTGCAGGTGTGATACAAGATATGAATTCAAGAATATTATCCCATGACTGACAGCATAACCAGATCTGCAGTGCTTTCAAATGACAGTGCTACCATTACCAGCAGGTGAACAACTGTGTCATCAAAATATCAATGAATTATAAATGATCTGGAAAATCTTTAAATAAAAGGGGACAAAGGAAGGGATTTTTTTATGACAAAGATAGACAACACAGCTGTAAAGGCTGTCTTATTAAAATGCATCTAAGATGTAATCTGACAACTACACTGTAATATCAGGCGTAAATTATATTCAAGGCATTAAAATGCTCTCTGATGCTCAAACGGTTATCATGATGAGGAAAGAAAGAGAAGACTGGCACAGGCCTCCAAAAATGTAATGACTAAACCCACCATTACTCTGTCCTTTAGGGATGAAATAGCAAAAAAAATATTCTTTTCCAGGCAGCCACAGCAAATGACATCTCTGAACAAAGCCTTTTCAGTAAAAAGGCTATATTTGTAATTAACTACAATTCATTTTTAACACAGTGATGAATGCAAACTTAAATAAATTGCAGAGCCCTGTACTGGGTTTCCCCAGTGCTAGTGAATTACGTCATAGCTTACAGTGCATACGTAGAGCACCTTGGAGAAAGCCATGAGTAAAATCATTGTCTCATAGAGGAGTAAAAGAAAGCCTCACCCCTTTTAGAGCCCTCTCTGTTCTTCCCCCCCCGTGCATGGCTTCATGAAGTCTGCATCAACATACTCTCACAAGGCATACAATCATATTTCAAGCTTTAGTACAATTTCTCTTTGCTCTGGCTTTATATATTTCACCAACACCACTAAGCAAGCCTTGAGCAGATGACACATTGAGCAATGGAGAATGCTGCTTGTCTGATCTTTTCTGCTCACATTGAAATTTTTTCAATTAACTGTAACTTCAATTCTTAAATATTGACCATGAAGTCATGCAATGCACACACCCAGGTAACGTGAAGTATGTAACCAAACAAAATGCTATGAAGTGTGTGAGACATCTATTCAAATGCAGTCCTGCAATTACTAAGACAGGAGGAAGACCTCTTACTTTATTGAAGTCTCTAAACTACCCTGTATAAAAGAGAAAACATGAATGAATTAAGCATAATCGCTTTACATGTTTCAGAATTTTTCTTTCTTATACAGAGTGCAGGATTGTTTTCTCCAGAATATTAGGAACACTCCATGCTCCATATACAGATGTATTTAACTTAGAACTATGGCTTTTAAGTTGCAAAAGGACTTATGGAACATTCTTTTCCCTCATGTGTTATAGAACAAAACTATTTAATACAATATTTTACCTTATATCCATATTAAATGCCTGGGAGGTCTCTATCAAATCAAAATTTTCAGAAATATGGCTAAATTTAACAGAAGCATAAGAAAAATTTTGAATACATAACTTCTACTGCGAATAAACACAATTAGAATTTATAAAATACATTCAAGCTTTATGTGTTCTGCCATATTTATTTTTTTATTTAAAATTTCTGATTACTCAAGGGAAGTATAACAAGAACAGCTTATACCAATCAACAGTTGAATTAATTATCTATGGGATCTGAGTTCCAGTCTGGCTTGCAGAGCTGCTGTAGACAGGGCAATATTTTTTAATTTCTTATTGAAAAGCACATTTCTCTGTAATTGGTCAATGGTAATTGAAACAGTTAAAATTCTATCACTAGAGAATAAAAAGGTTTTCTTTGTATCTGGACTGTAGCAATTGTAGTATTCATTAAGCTTATAAAATGGAATATTATAAACTTTTTACTGTAACAGTCCACTAGTAATAAAATCCACTCTAGGAAAGAAATGTGGAAGGAAAATGAGTGGTAAGGGCCACTTATTTAAATTTCCTAAAAACTAATCTTAGTATATTTCACATCAGAAGATATCAATTACAACTTCAATCTTATACAGCTCTGCTTTATAAAGCATTTGTACATTTTTATTCCTTTGTTAATCATCACCATTGCCAATCCTTTCTCTGATGCTTTTTCCCCCCTTTCAGATGTCATGCCTTATATCCATTTTATTAGGCTAGACCACTTGCATAAATGCCACTTGAATTCTTCCCACACACAGACTAACCTAAAAAGCTGATCTTCTCTCTATTTTACAGCTTGAGAAAGTTAGATTTCTGATAAGAGTTTCTGTGGTAAGGAAAGTATTTTTACTTCTCCTTGTAAAGACTGCAGGCAGCAGGTAGATTACATGCTTAAACAAAGTAATTTGCACCAGTGAAGTCTGCAGCAGTGTTTAATTACACAGCCTGTGTATAACATCTCTCTGGGCTGGCCTACACACACAATCAAGTTCCATCACGGATTACAGTGAAATCTGTAAATGACGAAGCCCAGATCCTCCAGGACATTTGGGGAACCAATTCTGATTCCTCTGTACATAACGCTAGCAAATACATACTCTCATATATGGCCAATTAAACTTACCTTTTTCCAAAGAGAAATAAGATCTTCAACACTTTCTACTTAGACACAAGTCTGTACAACTATACATATATGGCATATAAAGCTTCCACAGAGCCCTAAAAATATCTACTGCTGATTGTGTACTTGTTAAATCAAAAACTTAAATCAGTTTACTACAACTCAGTGTCTTACTACTGACTTGATTCCCTTTAAAGTCATAGGGAAATGGTCTTAACCTAAAAACCTTAATCTTCCTTATACAGCAAATAAAAGCTGACTTTTGAAAGTCGAGAGAGCTGGTAGCAAGTTAAGACTGAGGAACAGTGAGAACAGCACAAAAAAAGAGACAAGTTAGGTATCCTTCATCTGCTTTCTTCTGCACACACTGTCAGAGACCCAGGCAATTTGTAAATTTGCTGAACTTCATCCATCCACCTTCTCTTCCTCTAAAGAGCCTTCTCCCACCAATGTCAGACTTCTTTTCCATATGTTACTCAGTCCCACTCTACTCACTTTTTGTCCTCTTTTTCTGCATAAGAGTATCCTTGTCCATCATTTGCCTTTCTTATTCTCCTGCTCCTATAAAACTACATATGAATTTTAAATCAACTACAATTTCTATATAAATCTATAAAGGCAGACCTGTGTTGAAATTTTCGTAGCTACACCAGAAGAAACACATTCTTTCACTCCATTAGACTCCACTGTAATACATCCAGCCTTGAAATCCAAGTTCTGTCCTCCAATGCCAAGACACTCAAAATTCAAAATAAGATTTTTAGAGGAATGACTCTCAAATTACTTGCTTTTTTTCTCCTTATTATTCCATTGTGTAACAATATAATTTGGTATGAAAATGTAACAGATCCCTATTAGAAACTATGCCTTCCTTTGACAAAAATCCTAAGAAAAAGGTAAAAACAAACCGAAATATCTGTTCCTAGTTTTTTGAGTCCTGGCACTAATCTGCTAAAAGGCCAGTTATCAAATCTCATGCCTTGGCTTCCCCAATCTCAAAACTTCTTGGTCACTAAACCCTTTCCTGAATAATGATCCTGAATATCTTGACTAGTTAAAAGACCCTGGAAGGCTCAGGTGCCTCACTGCTGTGAGGATCATTTCTATTTACCAGTAGCCCTGAGCTCAACTTCATATTCGTGGGCCCTAGAAAACGCCTTGGACCAGAAACTATTTGCAGGAATAATTAGAACTCCAAACAAAACATGCACAATACCACAAAATCCTTTATCATAGAAGTGTGCATCTCTGAAAAATACTGATTAAGTTATCCTTTTCTGTATTTTCATTGCATTACATTTAAAGCAACACAAATGAACACATTAAACAATGCAGATATTATTAATGAATGATTATTATCTTTTGTCTGAAAAAGGAAATAAAACATACCTCCAAAAGCAACACAGTGTCAGGGATTTTATTGCTATATACTACAATGATCACATGATTTTTTACATAAAATCAAAAGCTTTATGTCTGTCTGAATTTTTAGTCTCAGTATTTGCTGGAAAATTTATTAGAATACAAGTACTATGCAACTTTCATAGACTTGCTTTCTCTATTAGATGTTTAAGTTTGTGTTATTCAGCTACGCAGTTTCTATTAAAAATATTAACTGAAAAGGTAGCATTTTAAATAGTATGCTATTTAACATTTGTAGAAAAACCTTCTGCCTTTTTTTCTCTCTTAAAACTCACTTTCTTATATGGCATGGCTCATCTAACTAAGGATGGAAAACCAATGTCTTTTATCCCAAAGTTTGCCGAAGCTAAGTGCCAGAAAAGGAGCACGATCCTTCACCCATCATTCATTTTTATTATCCATTTGACCCGTGTTCACTGGTGCTGCAAAAAATAGCTTTCTTTTAAAGTGCACGCTGCTGCTGCACAACCGTGGTTTTACAATACTGTGAAACTAACTTTCAACAAGACTTTCAAGACATTGAAAAATAACTCATCAGTACATGTTTTCATTACATTACAAAAGCATATTTTTTCTGAAGAACCATTTGAGCATTAGCTCAGAAAGCACATTGCATCTTTTACAGTTGACTGAAAGTCCATGTTAGAGTATTATATACATACTAAACAGCCAAGGCTGCAGTAACTTTTTTTTTCTTTCTTAAGTCAATATGATCGTAAGATACTAGGTACTCTCACAATGGTTTTACTTCTATAGACTACTTTTTTCTCAAAAATTTTTCTTTTATCAAAATATATATGTATTCTCTGTTTATGAAATTGTCGCTCTCTGTATACTTTCATTAGAAATAACACTGCCAAGAGTGTCATTATTATTAAAACACTCTCTGTACCAAAAGGAAAGAGCAAAAATTGTTCCCAAAGGAGCAGTTGTTGAAGACAATATATTAGAATGGTTTCTCCTCTAGTGGGCCCAGAAGTTCTGTGCATGTTCTCAGTATATAGAAGACTATGGTTCAGCATACTTACAGCACAAAGGCGTATTTCAGCTGTAAAGTGTACATCAAATGCACATCAGAATCAGAATCCCCAGATCTTCAGTAGATTCCACTGCTGCTGATACAAATTTACTTTACTTTAGTTCTGATCCCTTTCTTTAGTCCTTCTGTATTGATCAGTCGGTTAAAAGTAGCCTTATATCTAACTCAAAACTGTTACTGAGAGTTCATTAATTCCGATGAGGAGCAGTAGAGCTGTAAAACCTATGCGGCACAGAGCTGGTATGTCTAGCCTCTCACAAGGATCTTGCTGGCAAATTCTGGCTGAGACGTGGTACTTTTGAACTTCTTTGGTTGATACCAGCGTTTAACAGTGGTATCAGCCATAACTAGAGAAAGGAAATTAAAACCATTTGCTTTGAGATTTCCATCACTCTGGCAGCACTTAGTGAAGAATAAGGACTAGAGAACAACATGAATCCAAGGTTGATTCTGGGTTACTCCAGGCTTGCTGCTGATGTCTCTGAGACAGACAGCAACCCTACCATAACAGTATTTTGAGATAAAAAATTAATATGCATTAAAATTATAGGATGCTAGAATTAGGCAGAAGATAATAAAATAACTAAATGTATCTGTTAAAACTGTAGAAATTTTGTACTAAGATCTAACCAGTTCATTCATAAAAGAGTTTACAACTTACTTGTCCTAGTTTGCTATTTGTCAAATTTAAAAAAAAATATAAAGGGTTTGATTGCAATAATTCATTTTGCTCCTCTGCACTCTACTTAAATTCAAATAAAGGACTCCAGTCAGTATACAAACCAGAAGTGATATTAAACATATCTCCTTTTTTTTTTCCTAGTTATTGAACAGCTAAGGAAAACTGATTGAAGTATCATGGAATAAAGTGTTGTTTCATACAGCTTGTCTGTCCTTAGGTGCTTTCAAGTCAAGAAACCTTATCTATAAGATTTCTTTATGACTTGATTCTTGATCAGCCTACATCCATTGCCAAAACGGAAACAGACTACTGAGCAGCTGACTCAAAAAATTTATCATTCCCCTTGAACAACAAGTCAAACAGTTGCTAGTATGTGGTTTTTGTTTGTTTGTGGTGCAATACCTGGACATCTATACAGCTTTCTTGCCTGTGCAATATCTCCTTTACTTAGACGAGTACGCTGGCCAATGGCAGGTCGTATACCATTGTCATCACGGGAAGGGAGAATGGTATCCAGAAACATGCCCCTAAAAAAAATAAAAATAAAAATAGACCCCAAAACCCCCTATCAGGTTTCTGTCATAAAACTGTGTTTCATGAATGTATAATGCTGCTTTAAATCTAGTTTTTACATTTGGCATAAGTAGGAAGGTAAAATGCAGAACTTTAAATACAGAAAACGTGTCATAAAATTCTTCAGGTTGGAGAACTTTCTGCAAAGTTACCAAAAAAGAATATTCTTTCAGCACATCAATTAACATATCAGCTTTTATGTTTCTGCTAGACAAGAGGAGGAAAATCTCTTACTACTATTAAAACTACACAGGCAAAAGACACTGCTGTTTAGTTCTTGCTATACTGAATAAAATAATTATAAAATTACATAAAGATACATAAATTAGTCTCTATCACAAAATGCTTAATCACAAAGTTCCTATTTCCAACAAAGTTTTTATGGGAAGTCTTAAAGTCTAACTTACATATGTAAGAGCAGGTAAAGTCAGGCACACTTGCAATCATTCTTCTGCCTAGTGTTATAACAGATCTAACTCTAGCTGCTGTTGCTGCTTTTGAAACAGAAATGCTTATTCACCAACCTCTATCTGCTTTACAATAAAATATATCAGCTTACCATATGTGATTTTAATAACATTAACCCTAAATGACAAGGCATTATAAAGAAGCACACTTGTTAAAAATGTGCAGTTTTATTCAGAATTTCCCAGTTTTTAAACATGATCTGAAATATTTTGGTAGTTAAAATAAATTTTAGAAGAGTAAGGGATAAAACTGCATTCTGTTATCATGCTACAGAATTTGAAAAGCCCTCAAATCCCATACAATAGAATTTAATAGAAGAATATGTTTCTATGTTCTCTTATTCTTTAATTCTTTTATACTCTCTTTTATACTTGTAGGACTTCTATTGAAAAGTAAAACTTGTACTTTTAGACATAAAATAAGTCCAAAAATGAGTGAACAGTAAGGACCTTTGTAGTTAAGAATACCATTTATAAATACATACATATTTTTAAATTATAGTAAATGAAGCATTTTGAGTATTGCAGACACATACTACTCTCTTTATCCAGTCAGATTTTGTGTGACATCACTAGAAATTTTGCAAAGAAAAAATCATCTCAGGATGTTACCCTAATCAGTGAAATAAACTATTTAAGGCATTAATCAGTTTCTAGAAATAAGGCACATTAGAAAGTGTTTGCATCTATAAATTATGATTTTTTTTTCACTAAATTTCAGTACAACCTGAAACTGATGTTCTTCATACTTTGTAAAACTGTGAAAACAATCCTCTCTTAAATGCCTTAGCATTTGAATAAGGTAACAGTACATAAACAAAATCATTGTGTACTTTATGATGTTTTGTGATTTCTACCACTTATCCATGTGAGCAATGCCTAACAAACAGCTGGCAATATGCCACACTGTGCATGACTCATGCTTCAAAGATGAATTAGTATAAATCAATATCTGACCTCAAGGGTTTGCTGGCTGCTTTTAAAAAGTATGAAGTAACAACCTCTTGTACCTTGGGGAAGGATATGCCTACTCATGGCACTATCAGTTTTTGCCAGCTTGAAAAGTGGTGAGATTAGGGCCAACAAATCAAAGTACCTTGATGTTTTCATTGCCCGAGGACTCTGGGGAGTTCCATCTTGTTAAATTACTCTATTTTATATAGGTTCTTCTAATCTATTCCTTAAGGTAATGGTATGTGTAACTGGATTAAGCAATGTGGCTAATATTTACCTCATATGGCTCATCCCCATGCTCTTCCAAGGGGTGAATTATGTGTATGCTGAGTAATACAGCCTTTTGTTGGATTTTTTTTTTCAATATGATTTATACTAAGGAGAACAAGCCTAACAAATTTGCAAAGACTTGGGAGTTTTCTGGCAGTCTTCAGTTTATTTCAGTGTCAAGAATGTCTAGTATTTTTTGCCTTAAAATGCATGAATTGAAAAAATAAAAAAAACCCACCTAGTACGTAACTTTTCACACTAGCATTTTTGTTGTGTGTTATTGTAGGTTTCTTTTAATTTTATGTTAATCTGATATTTTTAGAGAATAATTAACTGAGCTGTAACTGGTATGAAATATCATAAGAGACTGGGTGAAAGACTTCCTCACTTATTCTCGAGTAGGGCTGCCTATGGGAACAGTTCGTTGTACAGCTCCCCAGAACCCTACAGCATTTCAGGGAGAGCCCCACGAGTTACTGTGGAGTTGAGAACAGATCAGCCTGGAACAGGACAAAGCAAAACAAGCAGAACTCTTAATTGAAAGGTTTTGATGACAGTAACAATATGTACAAACAACAGAAAAGAGGCTGCAGCCTTTGTTAGAAATGGTGGACTGCAGTCCTTGTTGTGGCTTGTGTGGTAGATGTCTGAATACCACAATGTATTCTAACTGCATAATCCATAGTTATGAAACAATATGCATCAAAGAAAATGTCTCTTTTTGAGAACAGATCATGTTACTATGAACATTCCTAACCATGTCACTCACTTGATCTTTCTAAATTTGTGGACGCAGAAAGAAAGTGAGTATTATGTAAAGTGATGTTTTCAGATTATCTTGTCTGAAAATCTAAAGAACTGAAGCAGGATGAATAGGCAGCTTTGAAACTGAACAAAAAAGTGTTTTAAAAAATAATTAAATTATTTTGACTTAAAATAAACAAGCTGTCCTTTGTCTGCTGTAGGAATACTATATCGCAAGGGACCTTTTAAGCGATTTCAAAATACTTCAGAAAGGATAGTTCTTAGCATTCACAGAGAGGAATAGAATTAAAAGTCAAAAGGTATAACCTGAGACTCCAACCTTGAGAAGGTGTTCCTGGCATAGTGCATAATGCTGTCAAAGTCATATGGTTCCCCAAGGGAGTTCACCTCTCCAGGCTCCATCTTCAAAAAGTTATATTCCTGACCTACAAATGATTGATAATTGGAGATTCTTTAATATCTTCTGTAAAGATAAAAAACAAACAGGAAAAGAAAAACAACAAACACCCTAACCTAATTACTCACTGATATTCATAAACATTTGACATTTGGGAGTAACTGTGTGACTTTATTATGCCCTCTTCATCGAGAGGGCAGACGTCTTCTGAAATACACATCAAATTGCTATATTTGGCATTTAGAAAGACTAATCTCATTCAACCAGCATATAAAGGTCCCACACACCGTTTTGCGCTTCATGTAGAATCTATACAAAATGCTGGTTTGATTCTTAATTCCCAAATAAAATTGTTTTGACAGCAAAGACTCCAGAAGAACCCTCCTCACTGTAGACTCATTAGACTGGATACTAAGGGTCTAATTAGATACTAAATCCAGTACTAAACTACTGAATACTGGAGACTGCTTCAGCAAAGGCTACTCTCTGAGCCTCCATATAATACAGACAATACACAAAGTCAAATTTTTGAGAGCCAGCTGTTGTAATTTAACAAAAGCAGAAGAGGAACAAAAGAATTATACTGAGTTCACAATTACAGAGCATAAGTTCTTTGTCTTCATCAGTGTATTAGAGATACAAAGCATCTCTAATTCCAGTTCATATTCCCATTGGAGTCTTGCAAAAACAAACTGGAGTGACATTAATATCATTAACCAATATATTTTGCATAATATAAAAAAACCCAACTGTCCCGATGGTCATGACTTCCTGATCCCATTTAGTGATCCTCGAGCTCAAGCAACACCACAAGAAGTGATTTCAGTCAGAAACTAGAGAGACAACTGAAAGGGAGAGCAGGAGGCTGAGGACGGCACTCCAGCTGATTTTCACTATCACAGAAAAAGAAAAGGGGAAGAGCACTTATGGCATCTACACAAGTCAACGACACAGAGAGAACAGAAAGAAGGCTCAAATGTGCATGCCCTTTCAGGACTTCAGAGATTTATGGGAGTGTGTATCAGCTTACAGTTTTCTTTGAAGTCCTAGATGAAGTGGCATCTCAAATTAATTCATATATTCCATTACATCACAAATCTATTTTGTTTTAAAATATTTTCTATAGGAACAGACAAATACTCCAAGCTATAATTGTACAATTTCTGATTTCACTCCTTTTTGAGTAGAGAATTCCTGTAAGTCAAAATCAGTGTTTCTCAGAAACCATACACATTTATGAACATTGCAAATAAAACATGCCTAATTCCCTCTCATTTTGCCTACCCGACACAAGTGAGGGTACAACAAGCAGAGTGACAGAGATGACAGCCACAGTTTAAAATTCTCAGGTTCCTCAGATGCTTTGTCTCAACAACACCAAGGTCACTGACTAAAGCTGCAAGCTTTAGAGACTGAGGTGAGTAATGTGTGAACTGCAGGAACTGTGCCTATCTGTCACAGACTCAAAGTCCTTACATCCCAAATCTAACCCTCTTGGGCAGCTAAAAGTTACATATTTTTACTTATCACTCTGCAAACACTACACAAGAAATGCCCTTTCTCAAGCACAGAAACATGACTTTTAAAGGGCCTTAAGAACAGTGATTTCCTTCGAAGTTTTTGAGCATGATTATTAATTTGCTCCTTCTAGTCTTCTATTTAACAGCTTGCTACTTGGCCAGACCTTTGGAAAATATTATATTTTAACTGTAGTATTTTATTTGTGAATCAACTTGAGATCAGACAAGCTAAGAGGAATAGAGGCAAAAAGGCTCATTTCTATTCAGCATTCAGTTTTAACAGAGTTGAGCAGATTAAGGAAACACCAAAAAATAAGCAGACAATTTTCTTTTTCCAAAATGCTTATCAGAATATCTCACCAGGCTGGATGTTTTCTCTAATGATGGTAACATGGTCATCACGGTCTGGTCGTGTATGTTCATGCCAAAAACCTATCACATGACCCAATTCATGGACAACTATGCCAAATTTATCACAGTTCTTGCCAATAGATATAGCCTGAGGACCATTTCCCCTTCGACCCACATAAGAACAGCACCTGTAATTAAAACACAAAGAAAGACAAATGTTTTCATACATATCTCTACAAACCACATAGCAAATTCAGTTAAAACTTCAGAAAATACCATATAAAGATTCAGCAGAATAACGCGCAATGCAATTTTAGCAGTCTCACAAATCCAGACCTTGTTCAAGAACAACTTATTATTCAAAATACCTAATAAGGGACACATGAATGGGGTTTTTTATTATTATTCAAGGTATTCTTAAAAGATGCTAGCTATGATCAACAGAATAGTCACTGTTCTGACAGCCTGTTACAGAATGATACAGGAACTTCTTTTCTTCTAAAGAATCAATAAAAATAAAATTGACTGCAAGTACTATCTCACCCATTCATCATCACTGCTTTCTTGCACCAGCACACTGAAGAGGCATGCAGAAGGAAGCAGAAAGAATAAGGAAAGGCAAGCTTTCTTCTGTGCCTTACTTCTGCTTTGTACCTTAACAGCACTTACTAGTCTCTCGGTCACTCAGTTCTGATAAGTTTGCTTTATTTTTATCTGAAACATCACCATACTTCATGATATCCACCTATAAAAGGTGCAGAAACAATGCAAGTAAAATAATATGAGTCCTTAAAAGACTCACTTAGAATGAAGTTGAAAATACAGAAGGAAGATATCCTGAGTGCGATGCAGAATCTTGTGATGCCACTGTGCAATCCCTTTTATTTTTTGTTTCTTTGGCTATGGGTAATATACAATATCATTTGCAATAGCAGGATATTAGGAGGTTGAATACTCTGGATATCTGTGAACTGTTTTCTTACACTCCTGTTTTCTTTCTCACACTCCTGTTTTTTGTAATAGGATCCTCAGTCACAGAAAGTTACATTTTCACAAGAAAAAACCAACGTAACCCAAAAAAACCCAAAAACCTACTTTGCAACTGCTCTCCTGTTTGATTCCTGTTCCACTGCACTTCCATGATAAAATTTCCAATGTAAACTTATGGAACAGAGATGCCCTTTTAAGCATTCATACCGTCAGCATTTTTCTGAGATACCTCCTTTTTCCTTAGAAAAAGAGGTCTGCTGACTATGGTAGCAAAAGGAAAGAAAGGAGAATAAAGAAAATCCTATGAAATGGAACACAATTTCAGGTTTCATAAGCTTATTCTCTGGCACCTCTGAAGATCTTAAATATTTCAAGCAAGCAAAGCACTATATTACCAAATACAAGCCTGATTTCCCCTCTCTGCTCTGTGAATTCTGCAGTCTTTCAGGTGGAATGGAATTGTATTGACCAGAGCACCTCCACTCTTTCCCTTCTCCTGCTTTCTATGAAAACATGCTTCTGATGCAACATTTACATGGCAGTACATATTTGGTCCTTGAGGAGGTCAATGCTAGTGTGGAGAATGATCCTATTCTTCAGGATAGGATGCCTCCTTGGGCAATAAAGGAAGAGCAGCTGCAGAAGCAATACTGATAGCAGATTAAATTCTACAGGCAACATTTGCTTGTTCCCTCTTTTCAGGTTTTGTGGTGGCAAATAGAGTTTTCATTTTGGTTAGCTGGCTGGTTAGTCTGTCTTGGTTAGTCTTCTTCATTGAATTTTGTCAATGTCTAATAAAATTTTAAAATATAGGTATTGGAGAAGTAGAACCACAGCATTTTAGCTTACAATATCTGTTCTTAGTAAGCATATACTGTTTTTGCAGTAATAGTTAAAACCAAGGATATATATACCAAAAAAATTATTATCTTAAAATTAAAAATGCCACACAAGTTACTTTATAAAGGAAAATATTACTACAACAGTTTAGCAGAGTTGCTAGAGGAAATTACTGTTGGGAAAAATTATTGTTCACATGACAATCATTCTTTGCTATCTCAACTGCTTCTCAAGCACTCCTACCCTCAATATGAGCTAACTCTTTTCTTTCTGCTTTAGATAGTTCCAAGGATAGGCATGAAACAACTTTTTAGGTCGAAGCTCTCAATTATGCTCAGTACTTCAGCTAGAGTTATGCAATACCATGTTTAATTTATTTCTTAAAGTATCTTCCCTTAATAGCTCATTTCAAGGTAAATAAAAACAATGGCAATTTAGACTCCCTGCTATAATTCTGTGCCATCATCAATGTTGCAGTCTTAGACTACTCTTCCACATCACAGTAAAAGGAAATAAAGAACACTTGTGTATTGCTCTGTGTATTTCCCTCACTGAATATAAACAGTATTAACACAAAATTAATAATTACAATATTATATAGAAATATTATTATAATATTATTATAATAGCAATGGGAAAACTACCTTGAGATGTGCCGTAAAAATACAGCATAGGTGATAAAAAAAGTTAAAATAAAAATTTAGAGCAGCTAAACCATTTCGTCTCATGATTGCACAGTGAGTTTCACCTTTGCACCTGACACGGTTTTGCTTTAACATATTTTTCAGACTGTATACCTGCAGAATATATATTACAGTTATGGGTGAATATGTAAACATAATCAAAGTACTATGAATATTTTTACTATCATTTTTACACAGGTTTTTATCTTTCACTAGTCACTCAACTATTTGAATATGCTTCTCTTGTACAATAAGGATATTACCACAGTTCATATACCCTTTCATTCACTCATACTGACCCTGGAGAGAAATGTGTCTGCATTCTTAAGAAGCTTTTGGATCTTTTTTTTTTGTTTTGTTGGGGTTTTTTCAAATCTCCTACACCATGTTATTTACTGTCCCATCAAATTAGAGAGAGAATGCTGAAGTACACACTGTACTTTGAGCCAAAGGTTGTAGAACTTACAGTAACTCCTCATTCTCAGAAAAGTTCATTAATTCAAAAAGCCTTTGAAGACCTTCTATCCCCAGTATAGAATTTCCAATTTGCTGCTATAGGTCTGAGACTTCATATCTTGTAGAAAACTCTGTTCCTTATCTTTCTTTCACAGAATCGCAGAATGTGCTGAGTCGGAAGGGATCCACAAGGATCATGAAGTCCAGCATTTAATCCTGCACAGGACCATCCCCAAGAGTCACACCATGTTCCTGAGTGGATCATCAAAATGCTTCTTGAACTCTGTCAGGCTTGGATCACTTCCCTGGGGAGCCTGTTCTAGTGCCCAACCACCCTCTGGGTGAAGAACCTCTTTCTAATACCCAACCTGAACTTCCCTGATGCAACTTCAGGCCATTCCCTTGGGTCACTGCAGAGATCAATGGAAGTTGTAGACTGCAGTTAGGTCTCCCCTCAGTCTCCTCCAGGCTGAACAGACCAAGTGACCTCAGCCGCTTCTCATATGGCTTCCCCTCAAGGCCCTTCACCTTCCTTGTGGCCCTCCTTTGGACACCCTCTATAGCTTAATGTCTTTTTATATTGCAGTGACCACACAATACTCACACAATATTCAACACTTTGAAGTAAGGACTAAGATGTGGCATTTGCCTTGGCAGTCTACAAGTCATGGTAGAAAACTCAAGAATCAATCAGATAAAGTAATTGGCATTCTGTGAAAGTGTGTCACCATCACCATATTAGGTGAATTTAATGGGTTAGGACTTTCTACTTATGCCAAGGTCATCAGTATGGTAATTATGCTATACCTACCTTAACATGTACAGAGATAAAATGCACTGCAATGCCTAAGGGTTGTTTTAAAAATAGAAATGCATAAAACGTATGCAATCTGTGAAAAGTCACATTACAGACTACTAAATATGGATAAAAATTCACTGATTCTTGCATGATTAGGGTTGGAAGGGACCTCTTAAGGTCTCCACTTCATCTTTCTGCTCAAAGCAGGATCAGATATGAAGTCAGACCAGGGTTGCTGAAGTCTTTATCTAGTCGGGTCTTGAAAACCCCCAATGATGGAGACAGCGCAACCCCTCTGAACAACCTGCTCTGATACTTGGCTGTCTATGCTGTAAAATATTTTCTACTTATACCCATTCTGATTCTCTCTTTCTTCAACTTATGTCGGTTGCCTTGTGTTCTCCAATCAAGGACCACCATGAAGAGCCTGGCTCCCCCTTCCTTTTGCCCTCCCTGTAGGAACTAGGGGCTACTGCTGGGTCCCCCTGAAGCCACATCTTCTCCAACTAAGCAAACGCTGGAACTTCAGCCTTTCTTCATAGGGCAAGTGCTCCAAGATGCTGGGCATCTTGGCAGCCCTGTGCTTAAGTCCTTCCAGGTTATTATTATCTTTCTTGTACTGGGGGGCCATAACTGGATGCAGGGTCAGTCTGTAATCTAGCAAGCAGTGAGTAAAGGTGGATGATCCCTTCCCTTGAGTCACCAGCTATGCTTCTGTTCACACAGTCCTGGATGCTTTTGGTTGCCTTTATTGCCAGGGCCCATGGTTGGTTTCTGCCCAGCTCACTGCCCCACGGCCTTCTCCACAGAGCTTCTCCCAAGCCAGCAGTGCCTGACCTATCTTGCGCTTCCTTCTTAGGTGCAGGGCTCTGCGTTTGCCCTTGTTGAACTTCATACGGACCCTGTTGGTCAGTTCCTCCAGCCTGCCTGGGGCCTTCTGGGTGGCAGCTCTACTACTGAGGCGATCATCTGCCCTCCCTTCCCCACTTGATGTCATCTTCAAAGTTGATGAGAGCATGAACTCTCACCTCTTCATGGGTCACTGATAATGATGTTAAAAAGGACAGGTTGCAGGATAAGCCCCTGTGATACTGCACTTTCAATCACAGTTTTACCACAACCCTCCAAGCTCTACTACACAACCAATTTTAACCTATTTAGTTTTCCATTCACCTATAATCCTGCAAAATACACCTTGGAGACTGAACAGATTTAAACGCATTTGTTGAAATCCTGGAATTTAATTTGTAATTAAAAGTCTTTATGATCTGAATACAACACATGATTGCAGTGCAAGAGATTGATAAGAATAAAGGTAGGATAACCAATATAATTATGAAAAGGCAGAATGAATCCTTTTGTTTAAAATAGTCTAAACACTTCTGCAGAGTCTTCATGTTTACCACTGTGTGGAAACCCTTTAGAGAAAAATTGCAATGCAGAACTAAAGAACATTAATCATTATTTATGGCTTAAAAAAATCAAGGGTATTGAGACTGTAAGTTGTAGAATATTTAACACATTTTCAATAGTTTTAACATGCTTACATTATTGAATTCATATACACTACATACTTCAGCTAGCAAAAACATATTTGGTGGCTTAAAAATTTCCATATATATTCAATAAAATTATTGCACAGGATACTTTGGGGATTAAAAAAAAAAATCTAAATAGTACCCTCTGTGATGTCTCCTGCTTTGCTTTTATTGACACTATTCATAACCAGGGCAAAAGAATAAAGCAAGAATTTAACTACAGTCTATTTCTTCCTGTCCTTTTTACTTCTTTTAGAACAAAAGAGGGTCCAGATTTTTAAGGTTCTGCACTGTATCTTGGAAAAGGTCAGGCAACAGTTGTGTACTAAAAGCAGAATAACAAAATGGCCGATACAAAACACTAAGCTATTGAGACAATTCATAAATAAGAAAATATGGTAAATAAATACTTAATTAACCAAAGTATCAAATACAATTAAAAATACCGAGAAGATGATTGTTTCTTGAAAGTGGAGATGTTTCAGATCACTTCCGAAAGCTGTTAGTGGTATTTCATAAATCAGATAGATTTTTGGGTGTTTGACAAAATAATTTGGCATTTTACTATTACAGTAGTGAAAAACAAGAAAAGTTGTGCATTATCAAATATATTTACTGACTGAGAATACCTCATCTGACACATGTGAAAGATGTTTCTTTACAGAAGAAAAAAATTAACCCTAATCTTTTACATAGCATTCCTCTAGGTTGTCTAACACTGTACATCTAAGCCTCAATACACTGGAAATTATTTTTTTAATGCTGGCTTCCTCCAAAAAAATAAGCAGCCAGAGGACTATGGTAATTCCGTTATACAGGTTACTTGATAGATTTCAATTACCTCACAGAAAAAATAAAGAAATTAATTGAATGTTTCTTTACATGCCAAGGAAAATTAGAATTAACACAAGTCTTAAAATAACAGCAGCAGTGCACACTTATAGAGTGTCATTAGGATTTGCTAGGTTGAGTGTCATGTCAAGCACACAGATTCATCCAATTAAGCTACAAGATTCTGATCACTTCAATAATTGCATTGAGAAAAAGAGTAAGGGAAACAAAAAAAAAAAATCTATGAAGTAAATTAATTTGCAATATTATGGGTTTGACCCCAGGTGTGTTGGCAAAAGATAAAGACACCTCTGTGCTGTCTGAGCACTTGTCACACCACTTGAACTGAATCAACTGGCAGCTTTTAAAGCTGATCTCTTTAATCTTTATTGTACCAGACAGCAGTTGGAGACAGTAACTATTTATGAATCTCTAATTCCATTTAATCAGTCTAGCTGATCAATGATGGTGAGCAATGAGAAATAAATGACAGAGAGACAATGAAACTACTGGAACAACATACTCATTCTCTTAAATTAATATGAAGGAAGAAAGAATCACGTAGGGTCAATGTTGCACTCTTTTAAAAAAGCTGGATTCTTGAGAATGTGATGATATAAAAATCATCAAAGACCACAACATCATCTTGCCATGGCACTGACTGTATGAAGTTGTGGATGAAAAACTGCAGAATTTCATAAGCATAGCAGTACTGCATATCATCACCTATGTTACACAAAGGAAGAGAAAGAGGTTCACAAAATTCCCAAATAAAATCTCACTCTGGAAGCTGAGTTTTTTTCTTGGTGAAAACACCTCTTTCAATCACAAACATAACTCGATCTGTACAAAGCAGATATTGGCTATGACCTGGCTTGATGAATTTACTTTTTGTCAGGGATCAAGATACAATCATGGTTACTAAATATTTTGATTCACTACCCTAAGAGGACCTGTAGTGATGGCAGAAGTGGCTACTGCTTCTTTACCTGCTCAATAACAAACAGCTAGCAGAGTCCATCCTCAGCTAACAGCTGCCCATCTCAGTGTATTAACATAAATCATCCCTCAGAGAGTTAATGCACTGTGTTTTAGATTATGGCGACCAGTCACCTGTCTCTTGCTCACACACATGCTGCAGGCCACGTCACAGCCAGCAGGGAAGCTATGGGCAGGAGGAGTGTCAGCTGCCAGGGTTAATCAACACCTGAGAGCATGAGTCAGCCTTCCCCAGTGCACAGATTATTTAGCACAACTCTGATTTCTTCTCATTTCATAAAAATTACTGAGCACCTTTTATAACACGTTCTTTAGCTAAAGAATGCTGCAAAAGTGCACCTCAGGCAATGAATTAACCTGTTTCACCAACTTGCCTGCTATGCCTATTCAATTTATTATATGCTACATGCCTATATAATATAACAAGTTCAAAAGAGGTTAAAACATTCAGAAGCTGTTCAGTCTACAATGTTTGGAGAAGCATATGAAACAGAAAAATCAAATCTCTATCTCAGATGTATTTGTCAAATACTCATACAAGAGGATATGATATTGATTGCAATGTCATCTCAATTTTGTCATAAAAAGTGCTTAAGTCTTCTAGTGGAGAAAAAAAATTGCCACAAACTGAGATCAAAGGCACGCTGAGCTACCAGAACAATGACTAATTGTGGGGTTTTTTCCTTTTTTTTTTTGTTTCACCATATAGAAAGACGCTTGATCTTGTACTCAGTAATATTTATTAAGAGCATGTGACTTGAGCCCATCCCACTTTGCTGACCCTTTTTTAGGTTTGCATACAGAGAAGTATACTGATTGTGTCTTTGGGCACTTTCAATTTGATAGGAAAAAACATAAGGATAGAGAAGCAGTAGTGAACAAAGGGTATTTTAAATCTGTTACCAATTAGAGTGTCATTTGCCCTATTCAACTAGATGCATAAATATTTGCTGTAATAGATATTAAAGGCAGTATACACTGCTTGCTTGCTAGAAGAATCAAAAACATAATATCTTAATACTATATTCTTATTCTCACATCTGGAGGTCGTGGGTACAAATGACTATCAGTAATTAAAAAAATTTCAAAGTACTAAGTGATTCATCTGTACTACAAAACCATACTTCAACAATTAGCTGTTATCAAACTCAAGTTAAATAAACCCATGATGATAAATAATTACAGTTTAAGATTTCAGCAGATTAAATTATTCTGATGGGAAGGAGGGACCCAGCTGTAAAGCTTTTGACATTTTTCCAAACAAGCTGCCCATAAGCAAATCAGAGAAGTATGATACCAAGGGAGGTATAAAGGTAGTTGGAATATTATAATAAGCTAAGATAGAGAAGATGCCTTTTAAATTTGCAGTCCGAGAAAAGACTGCTAAACATCATGAAGACAAACCCTGGAACTCACAGTAACTTTAAGAAGAGATCTGGAAAGGTAAATATGGAATTATTTTATGTCCTAAGATGTGCAAATCATGGTACACACTGGAAATAATGATGGGGTGTCAGTGCTGCAAAAAGACCTCTGGCCCTTTTTTGGAGTCACATTCCAGCTGACCATGCATTGAACGTGGCAGCTGTTGAGAAATAGGGAGCCATCACGCTTAGGTACCTAAGTGGAAGGAGAGACTACAAGATACATGAATATCTCTTGCACTGGCTCAGCAGAAGTAATGACTCATCTGGACAAACATGCCCTAGTTTTGGGGTCCTATATTTCAAGAAATATGTGAATTAGTTGAAAAGAATCTCAAAGAACAAAACAGTGTGATCAAAAGCAAAGAAAACACTATTTATCAGGAAAGATTAAATGAATTAGGTGTTTTCTAGGCCCAAAAGAAAATAGAACTGAGGGTGGACATAACAAAAGTCTCAAATTATGTAACAGATTCCTTTGAAAAGAGAAAAGAATAATTTCTTTTCTATGGCCATAGTGAGCAGAAAAAAATAAGTTAATGTACTTCAACTGCAGTAAGAAATATCTGTTTTAGTTATGACCAAAAATAATGCCCTCAACTTACTATATTTTTTATATTACAGATGTTGAAGCAATACAATTTCTAGCAGGCTGTGAAATACTCATTTTTGCAGGTTTTTAGAAAACCAGTTAGACAAGCATGTATCAGCAATTACTTAGGTATAGCTATTTCTGTCTTAAGAATATATTAGACAACTTTCTGAAATTCCTTGCAGTCCTATGGGACTCAAAAATCAAAACTTATCTCTTGTGCACTGATGATATGTACCCACTCAACTTTAGGAAGGTCATGTATCTCTGATAACCAGCTGCTATGTTTCAAATATGCTTTTTCCATCACTGCCCTTCTGGGATGATCTTCCCATGAACTGTTTCAAGATGTAATACATTACACTCCAAACTATCTTTAATGTTTACAATGGCTCAGTAACACTTCCCTTGCTAGTGTGCTAGTGCTGTCATCTGAGACATCTGTAGATACAGCCACCTGAATTTCCGCATATATGACTGTCCACTTTGTTTCATTAAACGTGTTATGGTTTGACTGTGCACTCTTTGAGGTAGGGTTTATCATGTAGTTTTTTATTTCAACAGTCCTAAGTACAATAAAATCTTTGTCATCTGTGAATGTTAGCTGCCATGGTACTACAAACAATAATGACACAATGTGCTAACAAAACAACACAGCAGGGTGCTATGGGAAAGAACTGAGATTAATTTTAACGCGACTGGTCGTGTAGCGCAGAAAGTGTTTGCAGTTGGTTTGGTGTCGCTTTAGTCTGGGCTCTTTCCGTGGAAAATCCTGCATCAGCACTGTATGCTGGTGGGTAGTGCACAGTGGTTCCTGAAACGACTTATGGGCACAAAAAAAACAAACCAAACAACAACAAAAAAAAAACCCAAAACCAAACCAAACCAAAAAACAATAACAAAAACAAAAAAACCACATTCAATCGCCCCTTCTGTTTGGCCTGGTTTTGTTTCATCACTGATGGACTGTTAATAGCCACACTCTTCTTTGTTTTTACTTTAAACTTGTTACAGACTTCCTAAATTATTTGTATTTTGCAAAGTACCCACCAATAAAACAACTTTACTGGTAAAGGATAATGTTGACTTTGAAAGTAGATATTGAGTATATTCCAATCTTCTGGTTAAAACTGGTTATAATCCAGCCTTCCCCCTAAAGTGATTTGATCTCATGAAGCATCAACCAGCCTAAGGAACAGTTCTTTGGCTGGAGAGATTTTCTGTCATTTGGCTTTGGGTATTTTGAAGTTGTAGAATTTACATTTGGCAGATATCTTCATACTTCTCTTTCTAAAGTGACTGAAACCACTTATATCTTTCACACTCTTCTGTTTAAATTTACATTGCTTTCTGCCTCTGTGAGCAGAAGGGAACCATCATGACTTTTCTCTGCTTCCCATTTCTCTTCCGGCTGTGTCAGTATCCCTGAATACTATCTTATGGGTGAATTCTATCTTATGGGTTGTGTTAACTAAAATAATAGCCATGCTGGCTCAGAACAAAAGTTTGTTTCATTTGGCACTGTTTCTAACAGCAGTCTAGGGGTCTACAGCATACCTAGAGTGGCACAAGAACATGACAGGCAACCATAGAATAAACTCCCCAATTGCAAGGATCTGCAGCTCAGAGACTTTCAGAGGCAAAGGTGATCCCTTTCTAAAATAGCCTAGGACTGGGTTTTATTATGTTGTCCTATGCTTTAAGAAGAACGTCATGGGTACTTTAAACAAATAATTCTACATGTAATTTTACGGGCTATAAATTAAATACATTCAGGATCATTTCTACAATGCAAGGAGGTCCCAAAACTTCTTTTCACTTCCCTATCCTATTACAATTCAAAAGTAGGCATGCAAAGGGTTCAATGATCAAGAAGTCCGTAAGACAGAGAACTGTTCACTGGGAAGCCTACAACCCAAACTGGAGGTGACTGTCAGAAGTACAGAATTTACACAGGTAGCATGCACTCTTCTTGGGAAATACACATGGTGCACTCAGGAAGTTCACTGACCACTATATGAAATCAAGAATTCTGAGTGGAATAAATAACAAATGTAGCTGACTGAGGCAATCATGAGCAGTAATATCTGAAGATGGAACATGGTGATTAATGGAAAGCTGCATCTATGAATAATAAAACCTGTTCTGTTCACTTTTACACATCAGTGACCTAGAAAAAGGAATTTGCAAAATGGTCATGAATTTGGTTGTTAAACAAATCGGGGCAAGGATACAAGAGATAAAGCTACAGTTAACAACAATTAAGGTTGAAAAAGGATATGGGATAGATGTCCATACATAATTCACCAATGACATGGAGAAAGCTAAGAATAAACAAATGACAAACCTGTAATACCTTTAGAACAATGCATATAAATATTAGAAGCATGACAGAAAGCCAAACATAAGTCTAATATCTGGGTATATATAGCAAGATTATTTTATCTAGAAATAGACAAAAGAGGTGTAACTTCACAAAGTTACTACACACACTGGTTTCAATGAACTTAAAAGTCAGGCAGAACATGGGTATCATTCAAATGCAGTAACTATCTATTCATTTTCCTGTGACGAATATATTCCCTTATAACAGCAAAGCTGAGAAACACATCGAAATGTTGAAAGCACAAGTATCTGTTATCATACACTCACACTTACCCACACGGTCTGTATGTAAATACAATATAGCTTTCCTCATCGCTTCGTTCGATAAATGTAACGCACGTGTACTTTTCCCAGTGCCGCATAGCCTGTTTGAACATGGCGCGCTGGGTGCCTGGAAGGACAATTGTACGAGATGAAATAAGAGACTTTTCTAACTGCATCTTCCTCCTTACAATCCATACCAGGAATATAGGCCTGGAAGGAGTCAGTGAATCATGAAGCCCTGTGTGTCCCAGCAGTCCCATGTACTGCCAGATTCCAATTAAAGGCATACTCAGAACATCATCTCATCATACCATATGTGCCTGCAAGGGAACTGATACCGCCTGACACACTCTAGTAAATACAAAACCTGCAATAAAAACCACAACTATTTTACACCAGAGGAAGACAGAAGAAATACAGTGCTGCTTATGTGCCTGCATCAGCATAATATTTGCTAAGCAATTTCCCAGATGAACATCAAGTGAATCACCTTGAGGGAAAAAAAAAAAACAGAAAGGAAAAAACAAAGAAATCTGAGGAACCCTGGATTTTAGCTATCTATCTAATAGAAAGAAAGAAAGAAAAAAAAATCTTACAGCCTTCCACTCTGGAGACCAGTTTAATCTAAGTCATGTAAATAGGTATACCAGTCGAAGTGTTTGATTTAAATAAGGCTGACCTCAACAGGGACAAGTCTCTTCTTCTTTGCATCAAAATCTTTCAGAAAACAAATGATATATCAAAAGTGGGAAATTAAGAATTTGGTAAAATGCTAAGCGCACATAGATACTAGTTTTAAAAATGAGAAACACATTCAGAAAAGGTCAGAGCTATACCCTACATGCAGATGCAGCCAGGCCAGCTCTCAGCACAGAACACAAAGCCAGCTAGTACACAGTACTTCAGAGAGCATAGCAATGTAATTTCACTGCCTGACAAAAGACAAAGTTTATTGACATAGGGGCAGTATCTGAGAACATAGCTGTATTGCTTCAAAAAGAACACTATTATTTGGCAAGAATTTGCTAACAGAAATACATCCATCTTGCAGGTTACAGCATAGGATAATTAAAAAAAATCAATTTTTTTTTTAAACTTAAAGATGACAAAACCTCAAAGTTTGTAAAATGGCAAGTTCAAATCATATCTGATTCTAAAAATTAAAGGCTATTCCATCCAATCTTGCCCTTTTCCTTTATCTTTAAGCAACATTTTCCAAGCTTTGGAATTTAACTTTCTTTATGAAAAAGGCAAAATGTTTAATCTGGTATGCTTTCATTTAGCTTACTATGATTATTTCAGAAGATAGTAATCCTAAAGCAAAGGTCACATTTGGTATAGTACTATGTAAATTCACAAACTCGAAATTTGACTGTAAATGTCAGTTTGAAAGGAATGGTTTCTCCATATACACACAATGTGTGAGCATTTGCATGTTTCTTTTGGTTCCCTGTATTACCATGCACAGTAAATAAGACGTTATTACATATCTTTTCCCATTTTATTTCGGTTTTTTGCTCCATTCTCTTTAAAATTATGTCTTACATTCTCATTGATATTGATCCATTTACATTTTTCAGGCATAACAAATGTTTTAAACTTCTCCTACAGTTGTCTGCCAAGAATTCTATATATAGTGTAGCCAGCCTTCTTGTCATATATAACATCTGTGTGTACCCATCTGAAAACTAAACTGAGGAATGACAAAACACATTTGAGTCAGTTTGTTGAGTGAAATCAGTTTAGCGGAATACATGTCACACCAGTTGAATTAGATATATACTTGTGCCAAATATCCTGCATTAAAAAAAAAAATTCCCCAAAAAACAGATTTCTTGACATTCTATTACTTTGGCTCTTGGAAACAAACATGTAACAGGAAATATTAAGCAAAGAAAAAGAGCCTTCCCTCTCTAAGAGGTAGTTATACATTTTTATTATGTAGCTTGCTTTTGAAAACAATTAATTAGACTAAGATTTTTTCTTTTGACTTTCATAGCATGACTTTACTTCTAAAAATTAAAAAAAAAAAAAAAGAAGGCAGCAATTTAAAAAAATCATATTTCCTCTTTCCATTCAAAGCATAAAGCTTACCAGTGAAATTTCCACCTATAACATATGGAATGACACCCCCTGGCCATATTCTTTCTGTTCGTGATGTAGCAGCTCTGGGAAATCGTTTTTTTTCATTTTTCCCTGAGAATTTTGCAGTAGTTCTTCCTTTAGATGTATTATTTTGCTCAAAACCTGTAATGGTAATTAAAATACTGAATGAGGTCACACACAATCACACACACACAAAAAGAGAACAACTATTTTCCAGCAGGTCAAACTCAGATTATTTCTTTACGCCTCTTAAAAGTAGGACATTGCTGTTATGTGACAATCTATCATTACTTAGTTTTCTGAGAAAGGCTTGAAATAAGTCTGAATCCTCATTTTTTAAACATATCTCGAGCAACAATTTTGCACGTATGTTTATTGACTGGAATGAGCATTGCATAATTGCATCTAAATTTTCTCATTTAATAAAAATATTTGGAAAATTACACTTTGTTTTTAGTGGGTTTTTTTGGGGTTTCTTTTTTTTCTGGCTTTAGTGTTATTTTGGATCTTTCAATAAATTAGTATTTTTCCAGCAAAGAAGGAAAGTCTTTGGACAGACTCAAAGTAATCAAAGCATTCACTATCTCTTTCATTTTTATTGTACGATCTGGAAAAAGCACCAGAGCAGAAAGAAGCCCATACATTTTTCATAAAATAACTTTTGGACCCCATGAATAAGTATTACTCATGACTGGAGTTTCTTTACAAGAGAAAAAAATATCTGCCATTCTCAGGGATATTACCACCATTCATTCCATTACAGTCAAATCTTTCTAAATCAGCTGAAACCTACAGTGACAATAGGAAAGGATAAGGATAGTTAGATAAGGACTTGCACATCAGAACAGGTGCTTCTTCTGAAGCAATTTACAGGTTAGTATGCAGATCTGAGCAGTTCATAAAAAACGGATCCCTTGAAAGGTGATCAACAAATCCAACTCAGTGCAGTTGAAATCTTACTCCTCATTGAAGAGTACACTTTCCCTCTGTGAGAATCCCCTGTGATACCAGATGCACCAAGGTGTTAATGACTAGGTCAGAATCAGGAAGGATTCCAGGGCAGGATCATGGTAAGGAATCTTGGCATAGCCCCAGGGCTGAGAGAGCAGCAAAAGGAAGAAAGGGAAGAAGCACCAGCACAATGCAGGGAGAAAGCTCTTTGATACACAGGAAGAAAAGTCTGCCTTTGTAACAACCTGCATGTAACAAATTATATCAGGAGTGATACAGAAAATTCCAGGGATTTCAAAAAAAAACCAAAACAACGCACTCAGGTCAAACAAGTAACTTATCCTTGTAATTAAAAAAGTGTGTAAACAGGAATTATGCAACAGTCTACACAACAGGTAGACACTTCACAGAAAAACTGTTGTTACACTTAATATGCAATCATTACTGAACCACTTCAGATGTTTACACAGATGTTTTACCATTTCAAATTCTTTTTATCAGTGCACTCCAGAACTCTAGGTAAGAAATTTATGCCAAATTGCATGTGAAAGATTACAAGAATTTATGCAATACTAAAATTTTAAATCTCTTATAAAGAATGAAAATTATATATCAAAGCACATCTGCAAAGGCAGTTACCATGCTCTGGTTAATCTTGCAAGATACATTGAGACAAAATGTGGTACAATTACAACGCAGTTTTACATATTTTCCTTTTTGAAGTTGAGATTTCATGATATTAAAGTGACGTCTCCTTGCATTAAATACAGTGAGTAAACTCAACCAGTACTATTGGAGATTCCACTTCTGTGGGCTGTTGAATTCAACTACATTTATACTGACAAGAGTATGATTAGTATAAAAATGTGTTTGTTCAGCATAACACACTACAAATGATTCAAACACAGTATGAATCATCAGAATGCCCCACCTGGATCCAGAAAAAAAGAAAGAAACAAACAAAATTAGTAGCTATGCAGCATAGCCTACCTGCCATGAAAAGACACTATATGGATATTAGTTGAGCTGATAACTGTGAACACAGTCATACAACAAAGTTAAGCAGTTTTTAATACAAGATTTAAAACTATGTATTTTAGCTTCCAGATTTGATACTGAAGTAGAACTCTAAGAAAAAACAACAAAAAGCTAATCTCTTCATTACTATTCTTTCACTATTTATGTTATAATTTGTTTATGCCAATAGCAATACATGAAGGCTTTAAAGTGTTAAAGTACTATCATCATTAACATTCATGATACACTATGACATCAGGCAACTTGCTAATTTAAACACTGAAAATACCAGAGCCAAATCTTCTTATCCTCTCTATAAGCTGATAGAGGGCACCGTGTTTTTTTGACATTCCATGTTCTCCAAAGCCACCTTTAAAAAGAAAAGAAAAAAAAAAAAGAAATTTTCAAAAGTTAAAAACATGGAATCTTAAACCTACAGCAACTATATAGCCTGGAGAAATTAGAAAATGTCCCATAAAATCTGCAATGCAACTTAAAGGAAACTTAATATTTTTAATGATTTGCATAAAAATTTTTCAAGTATTCTTGACAATGCAATAAAAACACATTATTAGCTGAAAAATTTTCTAATATGCATTCCATGAATGTAAGTCAACACTTCTTTGTTAGTCAGGCAAGTCATGACAATTACATCATCTAATCATTATTTGGAGCTTTTTTTGTTTCTGGTGACCTTGACATCCTCAGAGCTATATTGACTGACAGCTAAAAGGCTTACCCTCACAGAAATTTCCTGAGTACATGCCATAATTTTCTCATTCCAAGGGAGGGAAAGAGGGAAAGCAAACAGCCAAAGTTTCATCAGAAAAAACAACAAAACACACACACACACACAAAAAAATAAAAAAAACACAACCAAAAAGCCCAACAAAAACCCAAACCACCACCACAACAACAAACAACCAAAAAACCCCCAACCCTTCACCACACACAAAAAAAAACCAACAAAAAACCTCCAACAAAACTGATGCAAACTTAATATTTCTGATTTTACCATGAAAGATTTGGGTATTTTTTCCAGCATGCAAATAGATGTCAATGCACTCTAAAGGCTTTGAAACATTACAAGCTGGTGTATATGCAGTAAGACCTCACAGGCATATAAATAGACAGATAGATAGATAGATAGACAGACAGACAGACAGAGATCTGCGTCATTGCAACAATCATTGAAAATCTAAGTTATGAAGTAGTTTATTTTAACATTTACCATCCCATTTACAGAAATAAAACATATTTCTGGGTTTACTGCATGCAGTCTGACACATACACCCTTCACATATAAACCTTTTGTGGCTGCAAGTGCCTTTTCAATCACCAGTAAACCAGAAGCAAGAACACTGACAACACAGCACTAGTCAATTAAATCATTCAGAATTGTTCAGAAAGTTTTGTGATTTTCATAATTTTGAACTAGGTTGTATTTTACAATTCACAGTATGTTATAGGACAAGTGAATTTTTAAACTACTTTTACAATTGAAAAAGTAAAAAGATGGAAACAGATCATTGGCACCTCCAACTGCCACTAAAAAGACCTTTCCAAAATTCCTATGAAAACTTTCAACATATATGTAGAAAATACATTTATTAAACAGTAACTTAAAATCATATTGCACATGAGAAAATTCCATAAAAGGCAAGTCAGTGTGTGGTTGCTCAGTGAATAACAATGTGCCTAATTATTTGGATTACATTGTCACATAGCTGCTGGCTCCCTTGAGAAAAAATTTCCAAATTTTTAAAAACATTTTAGATAGATGAGGTAATACATTCCTTTCCAACAAGTTATATAGTAACTATAGCATATACTGCATAGAATATAACATTGATCATCATTAATGTAATTGTCTCTCATGTTACCATTCATCTTCTAAAATAAGGTATATAGCTAAAGATTCTAAAAGAATAATAAAAAGTCCTTAAAAGCATCAACTGTCAGAAATAACAGAAAAACCCCAGAGAATCCATTATTTACTTAAGGATATTATTATACTATATTTCTAGGGAAAAAAAAAAGAACTCTCACTTTTGTCTTACCACTGCTTGTGTATTTCATTTAGCAAAAAACAAAGAAGAAAAAGTATCTCACCTAGACTGTCTTATATGAATGATATTAAGACTTGCCAAGCCACACAGCCTAAAAAAAGTTTTAAAAAAATTTTTATTTGCTGCATCCTCTCACACTTCAAGCAGGAGAAGGTAGATGGTTTAGGCAGTTTGGACTCAACATACACATAAAATTTTTATCAGCTCTACTGTTGTTTCTGTTTACAATGATTATGCATTTTGCTTGGACGGAATGAAAAATAAAATAACAGAGCCATACTCCAGGAAGCTCACAGATTATCTGACAAATCCAGACAGATAATCCTCCCCAAAAGGAGCAGTCACATAATGTGAACCAGGGCCTGTGAGCCTCAGGATTTTAATTAGAGTTGCAATGACAACAGTGTCTCCACCACTCCATCTTGATGGTTTACAACCAAGTATCTAACCCTTCTACAAGATGTCACCTTTAGTTTGTGAAGACCAGCTACAGAGGATGCCCAGAATTCAAGCTTGCAATTGTGTTTATAACTAAGGTAAAATTTTTCTGGCTATATTACAGACATTTTACATTCCTTTTCCAGTTGCTACCTAATATCAACTAGCTAGTTGTTGGCAATTTGCTATTTCAGAAATTAGGGGTAGAAAAGCACACTAGGTTGTGCAGTTTGCAAAAATAGGCTAAATTCCAAGTTTATGCATCAAGAATGCTGTAAATGTAGAAAAAAAATTACATATATGCAGTGCAAAATTGAGTTCCCCAATGTTGTTTTTAGAAAAAGTAAGAATGCTGAGGGTTCACTGAGAGCAATTATGAAGTCATCAACGTCAGGAGAGTTTGTTGTCAAAAGTTTAGTCCTGCTGACCATCACAGTTGGATTGACTTGTCTTGTGCAACACAGGTAGAAAAATTTGATCCAAATGTGTTAGTAATCCTCAACAGGGTGACTTGATATCCTGAATGGGATACCATCCACAAGAAAAGATAATATGCCTATCACAAAACATGTAAGGAAGGAAAACTAAATAATATTAATATATTATATTTAATAATAATATTAAAAATAATTTACAAACTGCTTAGTAATGTATATTGTTTTTGTAGCCATTAACAAAGAAAAAAAAAAGAAAAAGAACAACTTTGCAGTTAAAAAGAAGAAATAGAAAAGCAAGAAGAAAACAAGAAAAGGGAGTCATTGGGCCAAAGAAATCACTTGACTGCATTACTCCAAGGGAAAATCAGTGATCTTATTCTACATTTTGTCAACAAAACTAGTGCCTGAAATACCTTCAAAAGGTAATTGAAACTATTCGTTGGGGGGAAAGGAGGCAGGGAGACCACTGATTCTAACATTTTAAAATCAAGTCTAGATCTAGAAATTATCAACACTGTTCCTGCCTTGAAAAGACAAGTGGATTTAAAAGAAGATAAAATAAATTTTCAAGTTGTCATCAAAATAGTCTAATCACAACATCTACGTAGGAAGAGTAAAAATACTTTTAAAGATATCAATATTGAAATCTTAAATTTAAAATTGCTTCTTTCACCTGAAAAATGTACTTCCACATATCAGGAATAAGTTACAGTATCTCAGTTCAGGACCATATAAAACATGCTGAATAGAAAATAATTTTTAATTATACATTTATAAATTCTCTAATAGCATTTTTTCCAGAATTTTCCTAAGTAACTTGTCTTTTTATGGTATCATAACCTGAAAGTTTACAAATTCTCAGTTATCAATTTACAAATCAGATTCTGAAAGGATAAATATTTTTAAACATTAGATAGACACCCATTTAGATATGGATTATGTTTTTTCTCTTTTGCAAGCACACATATGTACACATAAATAATATCTCTTTATCTATGCGTCTGAATATCCAGCTGCCTGTGTTAATCAGATTGCAGTTCTGGCAATAGTGCATTGGATGTTAACAATAGCAAATAAACATATACTAAAATGCCATATAAATAGTTGCTTTTTAGAGAAGGCAAATTTTGACATGTTCTAGTGTTGCTTCTAGATCTAAGTACAGAACTGGATGAAACACAAAAAAGAACAAAAGGAGGGATTGTAATCCAAGGTCCCCAGTTTTGTCTGTAGGATAACCCATAGGTTCTCCACTATCAGGAACTTTCAGTAATGAAATCAAAGCTTTTTACAATTTCCTTTCCCCCAGGACCACCTGCAGAGTAGACTCATGGTTCCTACCAGCTTCTGCTCCTCAGTTCAACAAGATATTTTTCATCAGAAATGCCAGAATAAAATTAAAATTTCTACTTCTCTCTTTCTTTCCCTAAAGCAAATTTATACTCCTTGTATAATATTTTTTTAAGTGTAAATTAATGCCATCCAAGACATTATACTGACTTTCCATATTTAAAACAGAGATTGCCTTCTATGTGGAATTAACTAAAAGGAAAAATAAGTTAAAACAAGCTTGAAATAGCATACCTGTGTTATGGCCAAGTCTTTCATTGGAGTGCAGTGTAAGGTCAATCGTCCTGTCAATTTGAAAGATTTTTAAGTCTTCATCATCTAAGGCAATATCTCCCCAAAAGACAGCTTTAAATAAAAAAGAGCTCAATTTAATTAAAGAATTTATTTGGACAATAAAACCAATCTGAAGAATATGATGCCATGTTTACATCCTTTGGGAAAGTATATGGTAAATATATATAAATATATAAATATATTCGCTTACTGATCTATGGTTTTATATGAAGAAAGAAAGAAAAGTACATAGCAAGAGACAAATAATTTGTTTCAAAATCTTAAAGTCTATTCAGTTTTTATGCACATTGTCTAAATGCAATAATTTAAATGTAATACCTATCTATTAATTTTTTTTAGTATTTTAGCATGTAATAAAGCATGTAAGTAAATACAACAAAGCAGAAAAGACACTGAGACATGTGAAAATTTGAACTATGAAGTAAAAACATACACTGCTAAAAACCACAACCTTTAAATTTCCTAACATCACTCTGAAAATGGGAATTATCTGAAGGAATTTTTATTATGTTTCACTAACTTTCCATATTACATTATGTTTCCCTCAGATAATCAATATGTTTATCTTTTTTCTGTAAACTGAGTAAAAAACACTTTTATTTTTTATTTTCCTCTCACATTATTTGTACACTTTCCTTTTGTATTTTAATCTCACTATCAGGATGCTTTCGAATTCTTTCTTTTTCAAAGCTCCAGTCTCTTTCAAACCTTCCTTTGGCCCTTTTGTGGGCTCCTTCTCTCTTTTTCTGTTTTCTTCCAGTTTCTTTCCTTCTGACTTTCACATAGTTAACTCATCTTCCCTAAGCTGCTACTACAACTCAGTTGACTATGATACAGCCCCACTTCCAAGAATTCAGGACCTATAACCTCAATCTTTCATCTCCACCTATTTTTTGCTGAGATTTTATCCTGAGATCTCCCTGACAACTTAAACTTGTCATTGAAGATGAACTTAACAGGCCATATCCTCAATTGCTGGGAATGAAATCAACAGAGCATGTACCAATTAACATGAGCTGAAGTGGTTGTTCATTATCTTTATCCAAATTCTTCCTTTTCCCACTGCCTCTGTCAATAGCTCTATTATTTGTCCCCTCAGTCACAAAATCCCTATGTTCAATCTTAGTGTCATCTTCAACTCCTTTCCCTCTTTCTCCCATCTGGGGAGACATCACTAACTGCTTTGTTTTTTGTTACACTGCTCTACAGCAAATTGTTTTCATCACTTCCATGCAACTAACCCTTGTCCAAAGTCCAGCTGTTTCCAAGTCAATTTCTCTGGTCATCTTCCATTCAAACGTATCCTAAACATTATTGTTAACTAGTATTCTTTTTCTCTGTCTATTCTTTATGTCACATTTTAGAGACTACTCATCAGGTAATATTCTCAGTAGGTTCATGTTGCTGCAAAAGTTATGTATTTCTAATTTAGTGATGTTCACATTCATTAGTGTTTAATCAAATCCTACAAAAAAGAGTTTTTACTTAAGCAAAAAGATAGGTATTTATAAAGAACTGCCAGATATTATATTACTTCCTCCTATCTGTATTATTTTTCTTGAAAACAAAGCAACTAGTAGAAATCACATTGTCTGTGCCTTTGGTCTGCCTTGTAAAATACTTAAGAAAATCCCCAGATCACTTACACAGAGTTCCAAACTGAAAGTGAAACTTTCCAATTAAGAATATAACAAACAATTTATGTCTTCCCCAAATATTTATATTCTCATGTATATAATCTTTTGCACAAGATAATATGTCTTAGAAACCACAAATGTTTGAGATCATTACTGAAACTGTTCAGTGACTTCTGGCACATTCAGAACACTATCCTTCCAAGGGTTACTGTTCTTATGCTCACATTGGACACATTGGCTACATTATTCCTCTAGATAGCCTGTTCTCACCAGTGATGGTTTTTACCATCAGGTCAGGAGACAGAGCTAGTGGCAGTTTTCGGTGGTTTAGGATTTTTTCCCTCAAGCTTCTAGGAAAAAATACCCTTACATTATCAGGGTTTTGAATAGCGAGGAAATAAATCAGTAGTCTCTGTCTGACTTGAATTAAATATTATTTACTTCTACTTTTATAAACATCTTCTAGAGATTTCTCTTGAGTGTCATTCATAACAGGGACCACTGTATAAGCACACTGAAAGATTGCAAACTTGAACAAACAAAACAGAAAATGGTTAAAAGAAGAAACTTAACATTTCAGTCTATAAAGACAAAATGTGCCCCAGCAGAAGTCACACAGATTGTCCACACCAAACTCGAGGAAGTGCTAAAGCTTAATAACAAACCTATTTTTCTTTCCTGGTGATATTGAGAGTTAACAAAAGGAAGATTCCATATTAACAAACGATGATGCAAAAAAATACCCACTGATAGAAATGCACTAGCAGAAATCATTTAGGTTTCTGTGTGTAATACTAATGTATAAATAAGAAAACTCAAGGCAAATCAAACTTCATACTAATAATAAAGTAGAAAAAAATTAGTGGAAAATATCCACCCTAGTCTTGATGATGCATCTTTATCACTTTTACCACCTCACTGTGGTAGCATTCACCTTAAGAAGAAAATAGAAATAGGAAAGACTAAATCCTATGAATTTGTCTGATAGAAAAGTATTGAATTTGTGTGCAAATATATAAAATATACGTCAGTGTTCAGGCAATGTGTAACCATTTTGTCTGTCGGGTTAGAAAGGAAAACAAAGCTATGCTATTTTTGTTAAATATCTGGACCATTACCTAGCTTTTGATTAGCAACCAAAGACAAAGTTGAGTTTAAAAATAATAAAACCACAATAATATAACAATATGACCAATAGCAGCTACATTCTCTGACGTATTAAAGAAATATGAGATAACACTGAAGAAAGAAATATATAAGATTATTTGATTAAAAGTATAATGGAAAGTTTAGAACTTTCTTTAGGCCACTGGTTCTTTTTACTCAAGACAATTCTATTTTGCAGAAGATGACAAACACGATGTAATGTAGAAACCTTAATAAAATGAACTCATTTGACTTTACCATAATTTAATAAGTGACACTTAACTTTCAGTGAACTAAACCTCTCATCTTCTGAATTAATTTCACTTTACCTAGCAAATGACAAAACAGTTAACTGGATGCTATTTAATTTCAATATAGACCAAGCAATCAGCAACTGATAAAAAGAGATAACTGTCTTTTTAAAAGTACATCTTCTTTCCAATGAAAGGTCTGCAATGAATATTAATTCTGCCCTTCAAAGCCTGAAGCACAACCCCACCTGAATTATCAAAAGAAGTAAAAAAAGTATCTCCCATAACTGTTAAAAGAATCCCTTAATTTTTTGGAATGCCGGTGTAAGCGTCAAACTACTTTGTAACTAGAGAAGACAATATTTTTATCTCCTGCCTTTAAATTTTTATGGCCTGAAACTATCTGAAGAAGTCAGTCCATATACTTCATCATGTCACAAACCAATCTTAAGCTTACAGAAAGCAAGCAGAGGATTGTTTGGGTATGCAAGGCATGATGTTAAAGACTTTGTTAAAAGCATGTTAGGATTAAGAGCTTTATTAACTCCCTCTAAGGAACATCTGACAGAATTGACCAGTTCAGCTGTTCACCTCCCTCATTTTTCATAGATATTTAAATCATAAGTTTCATCCAGAAAATTATCAAGAGTTTGATAATCAACCAACTAGGCATGAAAAAAATGAAACAAAAGGATAGAAAAACTACTACAGTGATTGAAACAGAACTTTAATGTATCTCTACTTAAGGTTGCTTCATATTAACTCTTATCCTATCTATCTACTCCATGATCACAATAACTTGATGTTAGAGATAGATTTTTTGTTTAATTTGAAAATGCAAGACTGACAATAAACTTAAGAAATATCTGTTGAAAATCTGAGACAGTATGAATTTCAGAGAAAAACTATTTCAAATATCTTTTATTATATAAAAGTTCTTAAGAAAAAAGAAAATTGAACTTTTTGTCCAGTACTTGAAAAAAAGATACATACCCTGTCATACTAAATTTCATGCAACTTAGTTTTTATTTGCTTTATAGTTTTATATGTTTTATATGGCCACAACATTATGCATTTACAGCAATTCAAAAGAGAAAATACATGCAGCAATTTCAGAAAGGTGGACACAAAGTGGTTATGCAGTAAAGGCATGTTTTTCTGTAATAGTGGAGAAGGATTTTTGCGGAGGTATTAAAATAGAAAACACACTTCACCAGTAGATGCAGCTCTGCTTTCACACAACTCAAAAGCCCTCAGTCAAACACCATCTACAAAAAGGTCTTATTTTATTGAAAAAGAGAAAACACTACTATATAAAGCAGCTAAGTTTGCTACCTGTAAACAAGCAAACAAACAGGAGAATAAGGTTGCAAAAGATATTTTCCATCCAGAGAATCACACCTTAATATTACCACATAAGTCATGTGAATGGAAGGGAAAAATAAGATCATATATAACACACAGATCAAGCACAGCAACTACAGCTACATTCTACTACTTGTAACAGGATCTATTATTTCGTGATAAGCAATTAATATCCACCTGTAAACCTATCTTTGCTAATCCACTCTCTTCCAAGAAGACCATCACCACATCAAATATCCAGTATTCTAAAAGAATGAAATATGCTACTAAGGACAGGAAATAAAAATAAATAAATTTATAAAATAATCTTCAAAAAAAGATTAAAACTATTTTATGTTTATAGATGTACACATATGGTATGAATCAATGAGCATATACAGTGAGGAAAAAAAACATCTTTCATAACTTTCCAGAAGATGGCTGGAAGTCAATGGAACACGAAAGAAATCCTATCGTTAAAATCATGGGGCTGTAATATGTGGTAGGATGGCTCATTCTAGGATTTGAAATATCAATTAGCATGTAAGTCTGCAGAATATATACAGGAGTATATTTCTTATAATTGCAATAATAAAATTATCTACTTCAAACTTTGTTCACAATTTGTCCTACAATTTTCACTTTTAAAAACTCAAATCATAAGCAGCCATTTTTTAATAAAGTATATTCCTGATAGCATTCATGCTATTATAAGTAACAAAGTATAAAATGCAAGTAAATAAAGATCGCTGTTGCTTGTCCCTACAGCACAGCAGCGTAGCAGAATAAAACCAGCTCAGCCTTGTGGCAGGTCAGGAGCACCTGACTACCCATCATAGCACCCAGAGACCGATCCCTTCAGAGATCACCACAACCCAGAAATAATTTTTGGGACTCGATTTGTTCTGATGACTCTGCAGGCTAGACACATGTTCAACTGAGACTTTCTCAAATTGAGATGTAAGCTGTGACCAGCCACACAGGTATTCTCTTGTTCTGTTTTGACAAAGAGGTTACTCCTCTACTGAAAAGATACCAATGAGAGGATTAAGGCAATATTAGAAGGCATTTTGAAAACAAAGGCTCAAATTTTGGTATTCTAGTGGGAGCGGAAAGCATAGGAAGTTTATGCTTTATATCCTTCACAGAAGCTGCCAAGAATGGCCAACAAAAAACATAAGAGTTAACTGCAAACTACGACTAAAATCTGAAGAGCTCCTTTAACATCTTTTGATAGAGGGTGGGACACCCAACACATTTCAAAGTCTGACCAGTAATTCATGTAGCAAGAGGCACCAAAAAGTGTGCTGGCCCAGCTTCAGGGCAGATATTCACCTAAACCTACAAGCGCAGCAGTTCTAATTAGCAGACTCTTCCACGGCTGAGTCATTGAATACTTCCCTGAAACAACACAGCTATGTGCATTATAGTCTGTCTTGGTGAGTCACTTTGTTCCATACAATCCATTCACAGTTTACATAACTGTCTCTAATTCTGAATGGAAAAAGCGAAGATTAGAGCTAAGTAAATAAAGACAATTTCACCTCAATAAAAGGAAAATAACAAACGCTACTATAACTAACCTGATTCTGTATTCCCATTGTGAAATTAAAGTTAATCTAATCAAGTGTTTGATAATTATCCAAATAATGTTCATTTTTCATTGAACGAAAATATGTCAGAAAAAAGTTAAATGAAACTTTAACAGCACTGAATAAAAGACAAGAGCAGTCTATTTTCACAGGCACATCAAAACAGAAAGTTAATTACTTCATGAATTTCACCATGCAGCATTTTGAAATCTGCACGTGACTATAAGCGTCAGCAGAGCAGCTTGATATACTTGAAAAAGCTCACACAGAGACACCTGAAAACAGAAGTAACACCTCTGACAGGCTGCGTCCATGTTTCCATTTACTGTAAAAGTAAATTATATAAAATAGGACGCTCATCAACATTCATACCAATTCTATTTTTCAAACTCCCAACCAGAAAACAATTTTCCCTAAGGAATGTATAATTTCCATTTCTATCAGAAAAGAAAATAATGATGGCAGAATACTTGTAACATCTCCAGACTGTATACCAGTTGGAAATTCATTCCTCCGTTCTTTTGAATGTGACATCCCTTGACAATAGCTCATATGGGCACACATAATATTATCCTGAAATCAGCCAGCTTGTATATGGCAATGATGCAGCCTTAGAAGCACAAATTTTAATGCAATTTACTCAAATCTTCAATGACACTGTTTCCACGTTTGACAGCATTACCTGCAGCTCACCACTGTCTCATGTTACCCACTCCTAGAAATTTCCCTTATGCTCCCCATGCACAATACTTTTAGCTTCCTTCCTTCCTTTGACCATGTGTTCACGTTTATAGGTAGGATGCTGCCAAGGCAACATCCCTATTGAGACATTCAGATGCAATACATTTTTCCTAGAAATCATTAAAATGAGAACAAGCCAGGGCAAATAAACAGCATACGATAGAGAACTCTCTATCGTTGCTCCCAAGTTACACTTGTGGAGCCCCTTCTGAGATGTGTAGCATTTCATTGCAGCTCCTCCACAGTGTTTTCCAAGCTCTGCAGGAAGCTACTAACAAACTGAACTAACTAGGACAGAAAAATAACCAGGTATGACCTGACTATGGACAGAGAAAACAGCTGTAGAACCAAAGGCAGGAGAAGAGAAATAATTGCTGGAGAGGCATCAACCATCCTATAGAGCCAACTGGTTCCAGACAACCCTTCCAAGCACATGGCAATCACATCACAACGCAGATGGGCAGATGGGGTAAGTGGCATGCAATACTGGGGCATGTCCCAAAGCAGGAAACACCTCTGATATAAAACAATACTCAAAGGAAAATGGAACAATTGTAACACCTTTTGTCAGGGTAAAACCTTCGCTTACCAAAAGAGACATTTGTATAGATGTCCCCTCTTTGTGAGAGGGGACACTGCTTTGCTACAGATGTTTCTTCATGGCACAGCATAAATCTTGATTTACAAATATCCATTTACTTGGAGCTAACTTCAGCTTTTACTTTGTTCTTATTTTCAAAGTAGTGACTTTTTCAGGTCCTTTTTTTTCCTTATACTGTTTTTAGTGAGAGTTTTCATATTCCTTTACAATTAATACAATAAAAAATAAAAATAAAAATCTTAAAAAGAGTACAGACAATTTTGACGGAATTTCCAATCTTTGGTAAAAGGACAAACTTCATTCCTAAACTAACTGAAAGGTATTTTGAGGACAGGCTCTTCAATATTGCAACAGCTACTCTATGAAAGGTTTCATTCTTGGTTAAGCTGCTCAACCTGGCAAGCTTCCTGACTTTCAGTAACTATTTTCTTTTTTTAAGTAAGATCATCATCAACACCACACCTGCTTTGTAACTGGTAAAATCTATTCCTCATGAAATGGGTTAAACATTGAACTGAATGCACAGGACATCGCTCAGCCAACAGTAAAGGTGTGTGCACACCCCATTGGCACAGCAAGCAGCTACGCTAAGAACTTTCTTCACCACTGATGACTGAGTCAGGCCAGATATTGGCAAAACAAACCTACAGAGAAATAATCTCAAGGAGATCCATTTACCCATCCTACTATTAATATGTTTTATAATCATTTTCTACTGTTTCAAGTTTTTAGTAAGCAGAAAGGATCAAAAGTTAAAAAAAAAATAAAATTGACACACAAGACTTTTTTCAGAGCAATTATCAACCACTTTGAAAGGAAAGCAACAGCAAGAAACCAGTGGCTCTCAGAAAGATCCATTATAGCCAGAAACATAGGACTATCACAGCTAATTTTTCTTAACACAACAAATGTTGATCTGCTTTTCATGAAACCGAATCAAGAGTACCATCCTTTCCTATGCCTGTCACTCCTTCTGCCACTGGGATAACAGAGTCAGTGAGGGAAACAATTCTCCCTCTTTCTGGAAAGGGTGCAAGTCTGCCCTAGCAGAAACCATTGCTGAACTTTGATTTAGTGATAACTGACTGCTGTTTCTGGCATAGGAAAAGAAGGCTGATGGGTCATCAGGATCTGTTTGCTGTCCCCAGCCACCTGCAAATGCTGACTTCTTCTGCTATACCTAGCTTTATTAAGGAGGTTAGAAAAATACACCACGGGGGAAATTCAGATCTATAATATCAGAACAGTCATAATTATCCCCGTTAGTCCTTTGTGACCACTATGATGCTATAATATTCACCTTCATTTTACTTTGAAACTCCATTATCCTCTGAATAGCCTTAGGGTCAAGATCTACAAAATTAATTATATGGCTAAGCTTTCTTACAGTAGAAAGAATAGACTCCATGAGGCAAAATTATCACTCTTAAAGTGAAATTTTTTTTAAATATAGAAAACACATAAACGTATAAAACTATGAAAGAAAAAAAGTTTGTTTTAAAATTAAGAACAGATTTTAATTAATTCTGTTCCTTAAAGAATGGGAAAATGGATAATTTCAAAAATAAGCCACATAGAAAAGGATGGAGAAAATTGTTGGAAAGAAAGTAGTCAGTCTGAGTGTGTCACCTACATGAAACAGCTGTTAGGGCTGAGACAGATACAGCAGCCACTACAAGGCCTCCCCAAAGAGGCAAGCCTTAGACATTTTCATTCAAACACCAAGAAAACACAATGGCACCACCAAATCAAGTGAATTACCAAGCTAACTGATAATGCATAGCACAAGCCAAAAGATTAAATAAACTATTTTATTCTTTGCATTTACACTCATATTAATCAACTGTATCTACTTTTCCCAGAATTTTGTGTAAAACAGATGGTGTTTTATAGCTTTTTGTTTTCCTCATACTGTCTAAACTTCAGGGCAAAATAGCTTCTCTAAGTTCACAAAATAAATTACATCTCATAAGTGAAGTACCACAGCTTTCATAACTTTTTCACATGATTAACAACAATTTATGCTCAGAGCAGATGTAGGTATTTTTAAATTAAAATAATACTTTCATCATCATGAAACAACTGTGTGTCACTTGAGCACAGTACTGATTTCTTTGTTCCAGAAACTGAACTCAATCACCTCAGCATTGTTATTAAAGGCAAAAACATTTTCTTGTTTTACTTGGCAATTTTGAAATATTATTTTCCTTCTAAACAGAAAGTAAAAACAGAGCTAGAAGCTTAGGTGAATGCATTTGGGGACAGGAGAAATGTTATTTTGTAATACACTGTTAAAACACAAATGAATTTCTAGTTTGATGACTTGAGGTTTCAGAAGAGGTGGAAGACAACAGCGCTGTCTGAAGGGTTGAAACTACAGCACAATTATCAAACAAACCATCAAACACTGTAAATAAAGTTAAGTTTACTTCCTATAGTTTTGCAACTGTTGTGATCTTCAATCCAACGTATATTAGTGTAACTTTTGATGAGAAAGTGGAGTTTCAATGTTACTAGTAAAGCTCACTTAAGCAAAAAATCATGCAACCCAGTGAAGGTAGAGGCACTTTATAGACTAGGTAGCTGTAAACTAAAAACTGTCAAGGAGTTTGGAATTAGGCATCTGCATCCTGACCAGTCAACAGGCATGGAGGCATTCACCATACAACTGTCATACAAAAATGGCTTCCAGGAGAACAAACCAACATCAAGTGGAAAGTTGTGAGATAAACCTTCTTCAAGCAAAGACCATCTACAAATGGTCTACAAATCTCGTCCATACTTCCTCTCCCATCACTAAGAAAAGGCGCAAAAGTTCAAGATATAAAAGAGGTGAAAGAATGGCTGCTAAGAAGACCATTATCATGCAGAAAGTAAACAGCTACAGAGTCTTTAATTTTACAGACTCACATAATATTCTGAGTTGGAAGGGACCCACAAGGATCAAGTCCAACTCCTGACCCTGCACAGGACCATCCTAAGAATCACACCATGTGTCTGAGAGTATCATCCAAACACTTCTTGAACTGTGTTAGGCTTGCTGTTGGTGACCATTCCTGTGGGGAGCCTGTTCCACTGCTCAACCACCCTCTGGGTGAAGAACCTTTTTCTAATATCCAACCTAAACCTCCCCTGACAAAACTTCAGGCCATTCCCTTGGGTCACCACAGAGAGATCAGTGCCTGTCCCTCCTCTTCCCCTCATGAGGAAGTTGTAAACTGTGATGAGGTCTCCCCTCAGTCTCTTCTTCTCCAGGCTGAACAGATCAAGCAACCTCAGCCACTCCTCACACAGCTTTCCCTCAAGGCCCTTCACCATCTTTGCCGCCCTTTTTTAGACACTCTCTAGGAGCTTAATATCTTTCTTATATTGTGGTGCCCAAAACTGCACACAATGTTCAAGGTGAGGCCACACCAATGCAGAGCAGAGCAAACCTTGACCAGCTGGTGATGCTTTGCCTGATGCCCCCCAATACATGGTTGGCCCTCCTGGCTGCCAGGGCACTGCTGACTCATATTCAGCTTGCCATTGTTAAAGTTCATACAACTGTTCATTGTTCAGCCCTCTAATTTGTTGAGGTCTCTCTGCAGGGTCTTCCTGTCTTCGAGAGCATCAAAAGCTCCTCCTAATTTTGTGTCCTATGCAAACTTGCTTAGTATCCCTTCCAGTCCTGTATCCAAGTCATTTATGAAGATGTTGAAGAGCCCAGGGCCTAAGACGGAGCCCTGTGGAACCCCACTAGTGACAAGTTGCCAGTCTGATGTTCCCCCATTCACTATTACCCTCTGTGCTCAATCCATGAGCCAATTGCTCACCCACCACATGATGTGTTTATCCAGCTGCATGATGGACAGTTTGTCCAGAAGACAAACTGTGAGAGACAGTATCGAAAGTGTTACTGAAATCCAAAAAGTTTGGATTCCCTTGGCTTCCTTTGATCAACTAGGTGGGTTACCCTTTCATAAAAGGAAATCAGGTTTGATCAGCCGGGCTTTCCCCTCATGAAGCCATGCTGGCTGTCACCAGTGCTTGTGTTGTCCTTCAGGTGTTTTTCAATACCTCCCAGAATAATCTTCTCCATGATTTTAGCCATCTACAATGAATTTTAACATTTTTTAATTTTTTTTGAGAGAGAGAGAAAAAAATTTTAGTGAGGTGGAAGAGCTGGAAAGACCAAGATAATTTCAGGATTTACCTAGATGTTTTTATTTCAGATGATAGAGGTAAAATCCTTTTCCACTTTCCAGATTTTAGAAAAGAAAAAAGGTAAGTTCCAACACATTCAGTGAAATTGATATGTTATTGAATAGTAAGGATTTCAGAGAACTAAATCCATTTCAAAGATGAAGAACAAAATTAACAAAACACTTTTACGTAAATAGATTACTGAGAGTGTGGAGTAAACCAATTTTGATCACAACTTCAATTTAACATCCTAGTCTTTCAGTGACAGAGTAAGTTACATGGTCAAAAATTATTGTTTCTGATAAGCTCAAGGATCAGATTTATATATAGTATAGGAGAGTAGTGGTTCCCTGATCTTAAGTGCAAGCACGTTTTCTCTGGGGCCTTCAGCTTCCAAAGAGAGACAGACAAGTCAGATATGAACGGTTCCCCCAGAAGAGTCCTGGTGGAAGGACAGCACAAGCATGGCCCAAGCTAGAAGAGCACAAGCACTGCACAGCAGCCTTGAGGGAGAAGCAGCAGCAGCTGTCTGGGGAGAGCAACACAGAAAAAGGTTAATTAAAAAAAAAAAAAGGGAATTAGTCTCTAGATAAGATATCTCACTTTGGCAATACCGGTCCAAGAAATGTCACAACCATAACACCTTCCTTCTAGTGTTACAGGTTGTTAGTATGGAGTAGAACTGGATAAGGAACTCAATAATAAGTGAGATAACTCACTTGCTAATTTTGTTGTGCTGTGATAACAAGAGGCCACATATTTAAAGAGCTACACTTTCTTTAAAACTTATCATTAGAATGTAATAAGCATGTCACCATACTGTTATAGTAAAGCAGCACTGATCTGTGCAGAAATCCTCCCCTTCTGTACCTTTTCCTCATCTTTGGGAAATGAAAAAAAATGTATTTCATTTTCTCACAGACTTTAAATCCCAAGTAGGCTAAAGTAGTACCTCTAAAACAGAAAATCCCTGAATAATCATTAAATGCAACCAAAGATTTATACAAAAAGCCAAATGGCACAGAAAGTGCATATCTGAGGGATTATCTGGCATTCAGGATCAAGGTTCTCATCATACCACATGAAAAAAAAGGTTCCTCCATTTGCATCATCTTAAATTTAAACATGGAGAATTATTAAACTGTATATAAATAAACCCTTATTTTAGTCTTCAGAAGTGATTTCCATTATCAGCTGCAGCTTCCTGTTTCCATCATTTTTGTCATGAACCTCACTTAAGTCACTCCATCTCATTTTTTAGCACATCATTCTGCGACCTGGCTCTGCAGAAAAGACAAGGAAAGGGACTAAACAGCTCCTAATGTTGTTTTTTTTGGCCGTGATCCAATGCTTAATACAGCGAGTTCTGTGTGTAGGATCAAGACAATTCTATATTTTTGTCCTCATATTCAATAGTTGTCTTCTACCACATTTTTTTCTTACTGGAGTACAAATTCTAATCAATACAGATAAAAATTGAAGCATGACTGTTTAATTCTTTACCATCCAAATTATGTCATGGTTTAAAACAGAAATGATGAGTGTCATGCACCACAACTATTTTGCTTGCTTGTCTCTAAATACAGATTTTTTTTTTCAACATTTGCAATTTAAGGGGTTGGTTTTTATTTTCCCACAGAGACTCTGCACAGCTGTTGATTATTTTTTGGACACAGCAAGTAAAACAGAAACTGAAAAAATATCCTCAGAGTTAGCAAGGTGACAGTAAATGCACAGTGGAAAAATATTGATGTTATCCAATGCCTAATATCAAGTTATTAGTTAGACTTAATGATCCACACATCTGAATCTCACAGAGCTTATTCTGAGCAATTTTAGCCATGAGAGTATTTGAGACAGAACTTATACAATCATTGTAATATTTTGCCTCTTGATAGATACAATGAAACCTCATTCCAGCTTTGCATTTATTAGTTCCTTCTTGAAAAACACTATTCAGCGTAGGCTCTAAAAACTTTTTTAAATCTTTGTTTTTAAACAGTAAAGAGTATTAGCCTTTTGCAAGTACTCTGCTGCAAGCCAGCAGAATCTCCACCCCATTCTGAAGAGAATTATTGCATCGAGTCCAAACTTACTCATTTCCTAGTTTTTTGGCACTGCTGGTAATTCAAGTATCATCCACAGAACTTGAGTGGGGGAGGTAAGGGAGAGGACAATAAAAAATTACACAACTTCAACTTTCTTCTGTCCCTATAGTTTCTTTGCAAGACTGTCTTTATCCCCAAATCTGTGAGGCTGCAACCACTATTGCCACCCCCAGGCTGTCCCAAAAGTGACTAGGTTAAATTGTGCATATTTACAGTGATATTTTACATAAGGACTTACAGTTTACTACTTGTTTACAGCTGATTATCAGACTAATGGACTAAAATCAAATTAAGATAAAAGCAATCCAATGGCGAAAAACACCTGAGTTTCACGAATTTTAATACAGATCATTGTGTGGTGTAAAATGGTAGCTATGTGAAGGTTTAAGAATTTCACAAATCTTAAAACAGTTATACTTTGGTTAGGCTTTCCACTTCGAGAAAGTCAGCCTCATGTTGATCTCATTTTATAAGGCATTTTAGTTTGCATGTCAAACTGAAATACTGAAGTGCCAATTCAAATAACAGATCCTGAATTTTTCTCCATGTTTATTAGTCTTATTTTCTTGCCTTCATTAAGCCACTGCAGCTCCTTATGTACTGCTTACCACCAGATTTCTTATGGTGTTTTATAATAGCAGCCCATATGTTAGCAGGAACAGTGTACCAGGGTCCATTTGCCACCCGACTCGCAGACACCACTTCTCCCACTTCAACTACAACAGTCTTAATTGCAGCTGCTGTTTACATGAATACAAAGAAGATAGATACTGAGTATTTCATGTTTTTTAATGTATTTGTTTCTTAATTAAGAAAGATGTTACTGCCTAAATTAGTTTCAGAGTATTTTCAGATAAATTTCAATACAATTCAGCAGCTGAAACAAAGTACATGAGCCAAACATGATATTCCTAGCCAGCTCACCCTGGGCTAGCATGGTCTGCTGGCTATGAGGGCTGTGTCTTTTGACAGCAACACAGTGGTGACCTCAAATAACCTCTTAATATATCTCTGGAAATAGGAATTACACAAGATGCTGAAAATACTAAGCTTCATTCAAGCTCAGAGAAAATACAAATATTTAATATAGCTAACGTTCAGAACAAATATGCCAAATTAAATATTAATCTTTTCAGAAGACTGCTGTTTAGCCTATGGCATTAAGAGTCTAATATTGCAAATTTCCTTGACTATTAACATTTTAGGAAATGGAGAATTTTAATAGGTTCCTTAACTCCCAGATAATCTTTATTCTTTCTTTATTCTTTTATGCTTTCAAAGCAAGCTATTCAGATATACACATGAATATATAAAAAAAGGAAAGTACTTGACCAAGTAAAGAGCACTCAGAAAACACGTTGCTGTATCACTCATCCCTTAAGTAGACCATATGTATTATTACTATGTTTATAAAACATTTTCATTTAACTTTTGGACATAGTGCTGGAGACAAATCCTGTATTATCAAAAGGTATATTCCTGTAAGTATGTGAGACACTTGCACTCCACACATGGGAGGAAAAAAAACGCCCAGGCATATAAAACATATGCCTTTTTCTATCCACTATCTCTTCTCATATGAATCCTAGTCTGTAAATCATAATCCTAAACGTCCACATTTCTCACGTACAAATGTGGCAGTACACATATTTATTTTAAGTGTTTCTTCGAGTTAACATAAAAGTAACTGAAAATAAAATTCCTAGTAAAGAACAAAACAGAAGGATTTGCTGAGCCAGTACTTTAAAGCAGTGTTGTTTAAGACATTGGTCTTTGGATATGAGAGTGCTCAAACAGTACAGTGTATTCTGAGACAGATAAGATTTCAAGTGAATGATCCTGGGTCACTCCCAATGTTTAGAAAGAAATACCAGTTACCCAAACTTAAAATTTTTAGTTAACAACTAAAATATCCACAGACTATAGTTTTACAGAAATTGATCTGTTTGAAGCTCTTTTAGGAAGACAATAGTCCAGAGTGTGGATTGGTAGCATGAACACTGCTTCAGCTATTAGAGAGCTGTAATATCAAAACCCTACTGTGAAAATCATAAGTTATGCAGTTATAAGTTATTCCCCAAGAACATGGCTCCAAAAAGAAAATACTATTATCATAATATTACCATTTCTGATATAAATACATTTAAGTGAACAATTAATCCAAATGCCATATAAAAATTAATCTGTAATTTCACAGCTATGAAAATCAATTATATTTGTGGTTTATAAATTATTCTTTCACTAGTTCTGAAAGTATATTTCTCTTTATCCCAGAAGAGGAAAAAAACCAACAATACTTAGAGATAGCTTTTCAATACAATCAGTAGAAATATAATCTTTCAGGAATTTCATACTCATTTTCAACTGAAGGACTGATATAATAATCTTAGAACAAACAAATACCTAAAGAAGTATAAGGTAGAATACAGATATACAGATGACTGTCACATAATCTACAAGACATAATATGAAAAAAAAAAAGAAAAAAGAAAAATCCTGTACTACAGGACTTAATTTTTTTTTCCATGGCAGACAAAAGTAAGAAACGCAGCTTTAGGTTGTGCACATACCAGACAACTGTCTTTGTGGCATCTCAAAAGCTTTTAACTTTGATGAATGTGTTAGAAAATCATGAATGCACAAGGGACATTCAGAGAGCAGTAAATGACCTAACACAAAGTTTGAGAACAGAAGACATCTTCATGTGCTAAAATGACTTCATTTGTTTTCATAAAACATGGGAGTAACATCTGTTAGGACAGGAAAGCATTCTGCAGTAACTTAAGGAATCAGAGTTGAAGTTAGCAGGAGGGATTTGGAGGTTGGATTTTTTTTTTCTGAATGCCTGTTTGGCTTTGGCAAACAGTACTTCACATTTCTGTGACTTAAAGAAAGTGAGCTAGAATCTTAGAGTGCAAATGGATAGAAAGGATTGCAAGGATCCTATAAATCTTGAGAAAATATAGTAAAATAAAGATCCATATTGTGGAGTATGGATTTTAAGAGATTAAAACAAAAATGTACAAAACAAGTGTCAGTGTTATACCACCTGCAACAACTCAATCCGTTTGGAAGAAAACACCAAAAAGCTTCTGAGTCTCTAAAACCAATACTTCTATTCCCAGTCCTATACCTGAGTGACTTGACTGATCCCACCTATTTATGGCAATTTGTGATGCCTCAAAAGGTATTTATTAGATTTGCACTAAAATAAGTTATCTTGATAGAATGGGACAAATGTCTCAAGGAAATAACATGTTCTGCTAACTCTGCAGGGATACTGGCATTGCTCTCATTCCACAGCCTTTACTAACCAAAGAGTGGTGCTGCCTACTTGTTAACTAATGGTGATATTCAGACCATACTCCATCTCCTAGCACCTCGTACTGCACAGAATCTCATACACCACCCCGGAGAGCTGCCCCAGGGGATTTCTCAAACAATGCTGGTTGCAAAGAGCACCCCTAGCCCCTGGTCTCAGCAAAGCTTTATGTGCCACCATGAAAATATACACTAGACTATTGTTGCTAGATCAACAAATAGGTTTTTTTTCAAGTACGGAATTGAATATTATTAGTTCCATCATGGGAGTATGAAAATAACTTTTCTTCCTAATGATTACATAATTTTCCATTTGGTAAATGCGTTTTTCCTATTCTCCACGCTTCAAAAATAGAACTAAAATCAAAGTCACTGGTTTTGGTTAATGTCTTATTGGAATTTTCTTTTATTTGACTCTCAAAACATAAACAGTGAGCGGGTGAAAGAAGAAATTATGAAACATGATAACCTAACTTATGAACTAATATAGCTGTTATTTTTTCCATATCACTTTTGGTTTCTCTTTATAATTGCATCCAAATTAAAAGTCCAATCATATATCCAACCAAAATTTTCATAGAACATCCAGAATTTCACTGTTTTAACAACACAGTACTTAACACAATAAAAAGATTTCACTTTGAATTTTTGTTAATATAGAAATATGTAACTGGTTGAGCTACCAAATTCAGATTCTTGCTGGCACCATCAACCTTATTGCATGCAACTTCCCATAACTTACCAAGAACCATTGCCTTCACTATTCCTACTGAAAACTTTTTCTGTCATACTTCAAATTTGAAGCTGATCTTTCTTACTTGTCTTTATAGACATATTTTTTTAAAAATGTGTTAATGCTACCACTCAATTTTCATAAACCAATACCACAAAAGCAAATGTAGAGGCCATTCCTACCACATGAGTTTAAAATATATCAAGTCAGACAGCAAAATTTTGTGACAGTATTACTGGAATTCCTAACACGCAATAAAATTCTTTAAGAGCATTTAATTGATAACATACTTTATGTTATCAAATAATAATAACAATGTTAAATCAAAATTATTGAAGTCTTACTGCATAGCATGGTGCTACTGTAATTGTATGCAATGAGAAAGACAAGTCTTAAATACAGAGTGGCCTGGACTTCTTGCTAAACTGAAATCACAACAGTCCAAGAGTAAACAGCTAACTCAGGTGTATACTAGAAAACTCGTGTTTAGAGCAGGTGCATGTACCTGTGAAGAATGTAGGTCAGATTACAGGAAGTCAGATGGTATTATACAAAACAGAAACACCCAAAAAAGACTTTGAGTTTGCATGACCTACAACCTTAAAACCAATGGTTTGGTTCAACACCAGTCAAAAAGCAGGGCATGCCTTTGACTTCACTGACTACTGAGAGTCCACCTTGTCACTGTTCATACCTCTGTCCACCTCATCAGAGAAGCATTAGGCACACAGATCAAAGAGAACCTTCTTGGTATCTTATCAAGTTGGCAAGCAATGGAAAACAATGGGAAAAGGCCAGCATACACTAGGGATGCAGCTGGATAGAAACGAGAAATTGCTAATGACCCACAAAGCAATAGGATATGGAATTAGCAATATGGTGAACAGCCAGGTAAACATGATTTTCAGTGCAACATTGTAGAGAGAAAAGGTTTATTCACTGAGTGAGTTTCTTAGTTCAACTGAGAAAAGACAAAGCTAACAGAAATTGATAACAGGAAAAATCAAAATGGACATAACACACCACTATGGAATAAGGTATATTGCAGACGGAAAGGCATTTACAGAGCAGCAGTAATCATAACCTAAGTACTTCTCATTAACTTTTGTCTGTAGACTCTTTTTTGAAAAGAAGCTCTATGTCAAGTCTTTTTTTTTTTTTAGCAAAAAAGTACAGCTACTACTGAGCTACCCTGGATTGTTACTGGTTTTATTAATTTAGATATTAACCACCTGAAGTTCACCAAGAATGAGACTGTATTCCACACTTCAGAAAAAATGAGTTGCAAATAGACCCTGTGCCATCTTAAAACAACAGAAAGCAAGGAAACTGACAGAATTTTAGTAGGCAGTTAGAAGGAAGGATAAGCGCTTGATGTGATGGACACAGAAAGGGAATTACCGATTCAAAATACTGATCTTATGGTCTACTGAACTCCAGTCCAAAACACTGCATTTGAAACAAACCCTGGATATAAAGGTAAGAGGAACAAGTGTCATTGCTCTACAGATTCTAAAGAGAGGCTTTACTTTTCTGTGGAGGCAGTACAAAAGAGACCATGAGAAAACAAAATCACTCTTATATGAGTTTACGTAAAGTAGCAGCTGGCAAAACTTAAGTAGTTTCTTGAACAAAGAAAGTTCTGGATGAGCAAATCATCCCAATTTCAAGGAAGTTGGATATAAAATGTGAATCCAGCATGGGCAATCAAAATAACGGATGGTTCTAATAATCTTCATCTCTGAAGAAAATGTAGAACGTCTCTTGTCTCTTTCAGAGGATGAATTTGACCAAATCAAATTTTTTAATATTAATTTCAAATATAGACCTTCCAGTGCTTTTAGAAAACCTATCTTTACTGTCCATACCTTAAAACAAAAAATTCTTGTTGTAAAACATTGTGATGTTTAAGAAATGTAGAAAATTAATCCCAGCAGTCACACAAGGCCGTTTCATATGATGCTTTAATTGGCACACACAAACTGACAGGACATTTTCCTTCTCACTACTTAGTGAGAGGTCAGTATAAACACACCAAGGAGACAGCCTATGTTTCACAGATCTGGCTTCTGTTGGCTGTCCTTGATGTCTGACATTTTGCAGAAGAACTTAGCTTCACCCAGAAACTTTTTAGAGTATTTGTGGCAAACAGTAAATCAGCAACCATGCTACAGCTGACAACAAAAACTGTCATCCTAAGATGTGGCCCTTCCATTTCTGACCAGGTTTAGTACCAGCTGGAGTACTTTTGTATGTTAAGGTTAGCATACTTCCCACCACTTTCTACTTTAGACCTACAAAATACCTGAAAAAAACCTACATAAATTCTGAATTGAAAAGACAGGGCAAATTCTTAGCGTCTGCTCTCGGTGCAGATACCTTGACAGAAATATGCATTATTTTTCTGAATGGTACAGGAAATGACAGTAAAGATTCACAGTAATCTAATGATCCTTGAGTTTAGGGTAATCACAAAAAAGACACATAACAAGATTTGACTTGTAGTAAAGTTATCTGAAAAGCATAAATCTCTTGGCTATACATGATGGACAGATAAATGAGCAGTTTTGATCAGCTCACTTGTGTTTTTCCTAGCATCCTATTTGATCTGGCAAAGTCATCTGTCAGTGAAGCCAAAGCAGCTTTCAGGAATGGCATCTTTGGTATTTTCTGCTGGGGCAGAACTAAACCTCTGAAGCAATTCTGTATTACGATAATCAATGAGGTGAACTATAACATGGAGCACTGTACAAACGATATTAACAATGCACGACTGAAGAAGGTATTTACTGAAATTGCAACTCCCAGAAGAGCCCTCATCTTCAGCAGAGAAATAATACAACAAAGCAAAAATTTCATGTCAGCACTCAGAAGGAAAAAGAGAAAGCACCTCACTGAGTCTTTGGTCTGATTTGTTTGGAAGAGAAGGTAGCCTGAGTTTAGAGAAAAAACGAAAAGAAAATCCTCAACAGAAATTGTGTTGCCATAAAAAAAAAATAGACACAAGAAAAAATGTTGACCAAGTTTTAAAACATAACAAATACTTAGTGATAAGTAGCTACCCAAGATAAATGGTAGTTTTCCTACCAATAAATATTAGCTAGAGTACACTAGTGTACAGCTACGTACACATCTTTTCCAACACTTGCATCTACACCCTTTGCTTGTCTAACAGTCAAATACCTACATTTATCACTATGCTACTGAATATTGAATATTCAATGCTATTGAATTTTATGGCTTTGACTTTCTTCCGAATAATGTAAAGGCAGTCTGCTTTCATGGTAAAGTGCTTTGGTTTGAGTTGTTTTTTTTTCCCCTGAGCACATGGAATTTCTTCCCTGCTATGGAAACATTTTGAAAATTGTCTTTCATTTGGTTTGGAACAAAATAACATTTGTTCTAATGTTACATATTTTTTGCATGGATATATAACAAGATTTTACTTGAAGGCAAATGTCTTTAAAAAACAAAACACTCTTGGAGATGTATAGTGAAGTATTATTCAGAAATACCAAGGAGTTGGTTTAATGGTGTATTTCACAGCGTAGTTTTAATCTGTCAGCAGATCACCCTATCAGATATATAAAAGGAACATATCCTGCAACCAGTTAAATGGAAACAATTTTTAGCATTTCATATACTGACTTCTGTTCCATTTCTATTATTTCTGCCCTCTCTTTTTCATTACAGCAGAAAATATCAGATTACATCCAAAAAATCAACACCTGTAGTAAAATATGAAAGCCAAATTTGGGTACATGTTACACAAACACAAGTGGGAAAAAATTAGTCCACACTGACTGTTTTAAGGTATGAGAATAAATTTTTTAATCTTCTACATTCGGACATGATTTATGGATCTTTTCCCATTTTTCCACTCACCAGAGAGGGTATAACCATCAAGAATTGTATTTTTACTTTTTCCTTAAAAAGAGGCTCTTCAACAGCACCTATGTCTAGAATAAATTTCATTTCCCCACCCTCCCCACTCACTGCCATATTTCTGTACCCAATTTCAATAAAACTAACTCTTAGTAGGAAGCATGAATGAAGAAGAGTGTGTGACATTTACAGCTAAGTGGCAGGATGCAGACTACCAGGAAAAGATAACTAAAGTCAATGGTGAACACTTGAAAAACGTAAGCCAGTTTGGCAGAACCTGACACTGTGCTGCAGTCGGGAAACTGGATAACAAAAGGTTGGCAATGTGCATTCTGCTCTTAATAGAAAAGATTGTATCAGATAAGCTAACATCCAAATATTCACATCTTGCCTTTCCTCACAATAACATGGACAGGAATACCTGGCAGTACTAAAATTTAATGGTATTTTGTTTGGAAGAAAAATTAATCTGAACTGTATGCTAGGATGACCTTTCATTTAGATAAAATTGAATTTAAAAACTATTCTTTCTGAAAAGAAAGAGATAGTGTAATTCATTAAGACAATTTTCTGTGAAACTGATAAGTATCTAGCTATTCTCAAACATTTCATCACTATAAAATGTAAGACTATCCCACTAGCAAAACACATACAGTTTTCTGTATAAGATCTGCCAAAAGACCTTAACTAATGAATTTAAGAAACAGATATAACACTAAGGCTGTTTTTCAAATACAACAGTCTCATGGTAATGTTTAGTTTTCCTTTTAAACAAACATGGTTTACACTGTCCATTTGAAACAAACCTTTTGGAGGAACTGAAGTTCTTCCATCTCTCCCATGATATTTCACACAAGTTAATACCTTAAAAGAAAGGTAAATAAGATTCTGCACTGTGCTTCTTGCTTTGGGCCTCATATCATTATATGCTATGACTAGGAAAAAAGTTTTTACAGCAAAGAAACCTAAATTCAGAAATAACAGTTATACAGCCACTTTTATTCTTTTCTGCTATAGGATTCTTTTTGGAAAAAAAAATAATTTGCAACATCAAGGATTGTGGCATAATATACTTCTACTACACGTTGTTACAAAGCAGAAAAAAGCTATTTTAAAGTAATATCCGAGATTTTGCTTTAAAAGGTTGAAAGTCAGTTTCTAATAGGGACAGCAACAAGGACCATGCATCCATCATCAGGGTTTTTAGCCTGAAATTACAGCATAGACTTCTATCAGCTGAGATGCAGGGCATTAATTGGCAACAGAGGAAAGCTTTTATCTCAGCACAGGAGATGGCTCATGGAGCTAAGTTCTAACTCTAAAGACAGTCAGGGGAGCCCTGGCTCAATTTGTCCCACTCTTTTCTCCCACTCTAGAGGTGGGATCCATGCCACATATTTGTGACCCCAAAGGAGGGAGAAGGGTTACTGAGACTATGGTTTCATGGAGAAAGCCTGGCCAGGCTGACTGCTTCTCTAAGTTTCCCAGCAATTGTGAGAACCTTTTCTCCCAGGAGCTATTCTGAGAGGCTGAAGAGATGTAGCTAAGGACAGAAGGTAGGACTTCCCTAACTTGCTTCCCTCCAAGTCACAATTGCGCTGTCAGCTCACAGCATAATACAGTCTAATGCTTTGGTGGCAGCCTGGGACCCTCTCCCTGGAACAGCCATGTTCAGGCATATATTTGGCAGGTTGACACCAGTTTCCTGAGAAAAATAATCAAGTGAAGGGAAATGGGCTGTCTGAATTGTTTAAACTCAACTAAATCTGAATAAAATTGGATGAGATTAAGAAAAGGTGATCTTGTAGCTCCAGGGCCTCTCCATCTCTAAATTTCAAAGATTTACAATGTAATAGTTTTTCTCTATCCCATCCTCAAAGGAATCTTAAAATACTAAAGACAATATAAAGTCTACATACAGGTATAGTAATCTGCTCCAATTATAAAATTATAGACAGTGTATTTGTAGGAATTTACATTTGAGGATTGTGGTTCTCATTCTTCAACTCTATAATGAGGTGCAGAGGGCAAAATGGACAAATGCCAAAACACAGACTAGGGCACTTGACAGTGCAAGGGACACTTCTTTAGCAGCAAAGCCCAACTTTGTTCTGAAATCAGTAGTTAAAATCTGGTCTAGCGCCTGTTGTGATCAGCCAACATTTCTATTTAACTATTAAGAAGCTTATGTGAAGTGTGTTTGTGAAGCTCAGTCCACTATCCAGTGGGCACATGCTAACACTACAAATAATAGACAGCTTTATTGGCAGGTTCATCAGAGCCTTCATTGAAACAACCTAGAATTGCCATGTAATTTCATGCACTATATAACTTCCTAACACCTATAACATTAAGATAAAACAAAACCACAGTGAAAAGTTTATTTGTCCATAGATTTTGTGTACATAGCCTGGAAATACAGTGTAATTAATATTTATCAATGAGAATTTTTGTTCAAAAATTCTGAGGAAATAGGGTGGGTTCATTCATGGCTTTCTGATTATATGTACTTGATAGCTTGAAAAACTTTGTAAGCAAAGTCGCAAATATTTACCACATATTTAAGCCACGAATGACAATGTAAGCATAATTCCTGTCCTTGGCTTACTCTCTTCTAAATGCTAACTCTAAAGTAAGCTGGTGATTTACACAGTGTTTGTAGATTCACACAGATTTTATAGAGTTGTCTTTGTTGCCCAAAGTGATTTTTGTGTTCCAAGTAAGTGATGGATAGATGAACAGACAGGCAGATGTGGCTATGAACGCCCAGAGAAGACTGAAAGCAGTAACATGTAATTGACATGTAGTCTTTCCTCAGCTTCCATTATTTCCTAACATTTGTTTTATGTAAACTTTGTTTTTCTACAGAATTTTAATTTTATGCCTCAGTTTGGTGCTTCCATCAACTCTTTATTCTCAAACTCTGGAATTCAATGCTCAGTTTCTTGCATTATTTGAAAATTTATAAATACTCATATACTTGATTAGTTTTTCAAATTATCATCTTTCTTGACTCCAAAATAAATTTTAAATAAAGGAACTTTGTAGTTACTAGCTATTACATAAACATAGCTTTAAGTGAACTAAGTGTGGATCAAAAACTAACTTCCAGGAAGTACACAATAACTATACAGAAAAACAAGGTTGATAGCAAAAAAGTAACGTCAAAGTTATGTAAGTTTGACATGCACACGAGGAAGTCTTCTTTGAACACATATTGTTACTGCCCATACATACAAACAGTGAGCATTCACTAACCAAAAAAGAATAGTATACAGTTTTACCTATTACTTTCTATCGTTTAGTAAGACAGCTTTTGGAACTGCCATATTGCAGTCACTTCCATTGCTCTGAACACAAAGTGGACTATCCCACAGTGCCACCTCACCAGCCACGTTATCAAACACCTTAGAGACTACAAAATCTATCACCTGTTTCAAAAAGTTCTTTGCTTCCCATCTGCTTTTCAGGATGGGGTGGCGGCACTACTTTTTTGAAGTTTTGGTGTTTCTCTTCTTTGGCATAAAACATTGATATTTTTATGAAAATGAGTGCTTGTTTTTCACCTACCCATTCTTTAGAAGGAAGAAAAAGTGTTTAGCTTTGACATAGCATGTTCACTTTTTCTAAGAGGAAAAAGTTAATGCCAGGTTCAAGAAGAAATACATAATACAAGGGAGAATTATTGAGGAATAAATTTGTTATGCATTCTTTTTTTAAACAGCATTATCTCTTTCCAAAATAAAATGTATTTCATAAGTGAGGGTGATTACAGAGCCAGGACTTACCTCCACTGAGTTAAGAACATCTTTTAAAAGTTTCTAAGTCTAATGTAAAGTTCTGCTGAATTGCTGCACAGAAAGTAAAGAAAGAAAAGGGAACTTCAGATATGCCTCAGTAGCTCTATTTGAACATTTCTTCTCTGTTTGTGTGAATTGCAGTAACTGGACAAACTTCAAAGTACCTGTCCAGCTCTGTAATAGTTCATCTCACTCATTAATGAAGGACTTGACTCTCAAAATTAACATTTTACAGAAAATCTTTGGAAAGGGTTCCTCAAAACCATTTTTATTCCTTGTAGTCCATTCTTCAATGTGCAAATATCAAGACCTACCACACATGCAAAACCAGGGAAAAGTAAAAACCAGGAAAAAAAGGGTCATCAAACCTGCAATAGAGAAGAAACATCCAAAACGCAGAAATTGTACTCCCAAAAGGTTGTCCTTTGCAAGGGAAACTCAGAAAAAAAAAATATAGTATAGTGCTAAATCAAACACCAGCTACATGAACTCGCTTGGTAAACAGGCAATTGCAGAGTTTTAATGAAATAGAATACCCGATCATTTTCTGGGGAACTCTAGATATTTCCTCCAAATTCAAGTATCCGAAGCACATCTCATTTGATCATACACACCTATACTCACTTTTCCAGTGAGAAGAAACAGAAAAACAGGCATCTCAGGCCAAGGCCACACACCCTTATCTAGCTCAGGTGTCTAAAATAGGCAGATCTAGTGACTGACTGATACTACCACATCTCTCTTCAACTCATCAGAGCAGGATGAGAGATGGCCAGTTTAAACTAGACACCTGTCTTTTAGAAGGCCAACCTTAAGGGAGATAAATGATATCTTCACTGTTTCTAAAGGTTTAGCACATTCTCTCCCCAATATTTTTCAGATGCAATACAGAAAATGGTTACATAATGTTATGCCTTCTTTGTTTCAGCATAAGTACATTCCCCAGTGAAGGCATAAGAGGTAGTGGCAATGTAACTGATCTTCTGAGCACCAGGCAAGTGTGGCATGCATACAAATCAGAAAATACAAGATTATACACACATGAGCAGGTGATTTTAAAAAAGAAAATACAAAATACCCAAAAATAATATTTTTGAGGTTAAAAAAATTGCACTGCATTGTTTAAGGTACAAGTTACCTCTGTTTTGTCTATTTAAATGATGTTTCTAGACTTTGAATCATTAACCTAACACTAAACTGAAACTGAGACAAATCAATAGCTTCAAATGCTTTTCTCCTTTTTTTTTTTTTTGCATATGTATGTGCCGTAATAATTACTGCTACTACTCAGCAACCTGAATCCCCAAAGGGGCTCGCCAAAATTATGTCTTAATCTTTGTCAAAAATTGCACAGTCCCCTGTGCAATTACCACTTACTTTGGTAATTAGTAATTTTGGCAACAAAAGTCCACATTGGACATGGGACAGAATCTTCCCTGTAGATTCTTAGACTAATTACCTAAAAAGTAAAATGACCGAAGAATTACAAACTTGAAAAAATTACTGAGTCTAGAAAAGCAGCACAGTTAATTCCATTACTTTTATTCAGCTTTTGGTAATTACTTTAAAGCACAGTTTAGTGTAGTTGTTATTTCAAGCCCACATTTTGATCTCAGTTTGAGTTAGTTCTGAAATTAATTAAGCCACATGTAAAGCTCTGTACATTAGACAAGTTTGTTCTAAAGCCTGTCAAAAATTTTATCAGTTACACCAGTAGTTTCAGAGACACTAAGAAATAGTGCTCTCAGGTCTTCCTGGTTTTATATTGCTAAGCAAAAAGGGGATCAGAGCAGATAAATTTGAGCACGGGACATGTGATTATCTATTCTCCCTGTCAGTTCATTCCCTCACTCTGTTTCACATTGCTCCAACTTGGTGTTTTCAAGACAAAATTTAAGCATGCTCTTAAATTTCTCTCCAGGGACCATTTCCAACAAAACTGCAAACATTCAGATCCCATCAGCTCATCTCCCGAGAGGCTCACCTGTCCTCTCCCAACACATCACAGGGAAGGCAATGTATACCCACATATACCCTTCTTCTCATGCTATAAAAACCCATCACTTCAGTGGACCGCAGCACAGCCCTTTGCACTATTTAAATACTTTGAACCAACAAGAACACACAAAATCACAATCAGCAATTTGTCCCAAAAGCACAATTTGGGACTCCTTATGAAGCTGAAAGATGATGAAAATTACATATTCCTCAGTTGCAAAGCTTCTGAAAAGGGGTCTGAACAGCAGCATTATGCCAAAGTTTAAGCAGGGCTTAAGATTCAAGAGTATTTCTTACTAGACTTAAAAGCATCTTTCAATATCTCTGAGTAGTAGTTTATATTTTTCTGAAAAATGAGCTATATATTTCAGAGAAACACTGCTCAGCCAAGTTAACATTTAGAAACTGTTTTAAGGTCCTTGGATGAAAAACAAAATCTCATGTAAATTATGATATCACACTAAGTCTTAATTGGCAAAAGTTCAATGATCTTAATTTAGAGAATAACTTAACCTACCCACTAAATTACTAATTTGCCTAAATACAAGGAAGAATCACTTACTCTCCTATTAATGGAAAATGGATTTTCAAATGACACACACTACCTGGAAACTATCTCCAGAAGTTCAGTACTTCAAAGCAGAGCATAAAACACTGGATGTTGCTTTTTTTCTCTCCAGAAGGGTATTCTGAAATTAAGTGCAAAGGCCAGAAGCTAAAATGCTTAATCCTCTTACAATTTATTAATCCATTTTATTAAGACCAATGAAGTTAACACTACATTTTTTTCTTAAGTATATCAAGTAGGAAAAACCCGAGTTCAATAAAACTACATTTTCAACTACATGATGGAAAATGAATCCGCTTTAAACAATGCCTTAAGGCAATAGTCTCAGAAACATTTACTTAATCAGCACTCTTAAACAAACTTACTTAACTGTATTTCTCCATTATCATCTACTGTGAGAAACCTTAACTCAACAATATTGTAAATCCCTGAAAAGAAAGAATCAAGTTGAAAGGCAAATAGACTAGTGCATAATTGACAAAGGGACTAATATTTAAAGAAAGGTAACACTAAAATCAGGAAAGTTAAGTATAATCTTTAGCACCTTAAAGCAACAAAGCATCCTTACTGCTTCAGGAATGAGAGAATTAAAATAAATAATTAAGAAACAACAGCCAAAACACAAACAACAAAAACACAAAGAAAATCAACAACGAAACCAAAATCAGATTAAACCAAACAAGCCAGAAAACCATCAAGCCAGGGACTTCACAAAATGATATTGTAGCTAGTGGAAACTGGAAGGCACAAGGCATGGTCATGAAGCTCAGCATCAAAAGGACCACTGCCCACCCCCCCCCAATATTAGCAAAACTAACACCACATTCACTTTCTGCACAGAAAGGCAGGCATTCAGGGGAAAGCTACAAAACCCCGTGCCAATCAGGTACACTTGCAGAGTGATGACCCAGGCTCTCCGTGATTAAGTCCCATTAGCATCAATGGGAGGAAGGCATGCATGGCGAGGGGTGGAGGCGCTCCCTCAAGGACAACTGCAGTTGCACTCAGACGGCCCAGGAATTAACGTGCAACGCAGGATGGAGACACTAGCTGCGGGAGAGAAGGGAGCCAGGAAAAAATAATACATATACTGGAGAGAAATGGCAGTTTCAAGCATAAGGAAAGCTCACCATGTTTTCGGGATTTAGTCATGCATTTTAAAGGAAAATAGAAAGGAGCAGAGGGGAAGAGATGCGCTCTAACCCAAACAGTATCATGAGTGATAAACAAAAGGGATTGGAAATCAGAAACTCTTCCACAATGTGTAACAAGCTCAGAAAGCTTCCATCATTTCAACCTCAGTGCTGATAAGGGTCAAGAAGAAAATCCTTACTTTCAGGAATGTTTATTGTAATCTGTTCCTTGAAAATGACAGCTATGGAATGAATCAAGTAACTGCTGTGAAAAATCATCTGTTCTGCAAAAGGCAACTGGCAACTTCTGTGCCAGCTGGTATTTAAGAGACGATTTTATGTGAAGAAAAACAAAACATTATTTTCTTGACTGTAAATTATTAACAATTTCTTCTCTTAGACACACAAAACCACCAGTATCACAGCTGATCAGCACTTTCTAAATCTGGAAAATATTCTTAGAAATCACGTGTGTGGATTATCAGTGTCAAAATCCATCATGTGGATCCATGAGAAAAAAATTCATCCACTAGCCTGTTCACCAGGAATCCTTTCAAGTTTATTCCTAAGTGAATACCTAATCAGAGTGGTATGCAGGATGAGAGACAGAAAGAACCAGATTCTTCTGAGATGGACCCTCAGTGAAATTTGAAAGACACACAATTTTAAGACCATTTGTAGCTTCACCTTTTAATTCAGTCAGAGGGACCCTGGGCAACCTGATCTAGGGGGTGGCATTCCTGCCCATGGCAGGAGGGTTGAAACTACGTGATCTTTAAGGTCCCTTCTCACTGAACCTATTCTAGGATTCTATGATTAGAAGTTACCTTCCAGCCCATTTAACAATAACAATTTTATCTAATTTGTTATACAAAACAAAACAACAACAACAAAACAAAACACGCAAAAAAAAACCCAAGCAAAAAAAAAATTAAAATCAGGACTACAAGGTTGACATTTGCACATATTAAAATATACTCTCTTTATTTTTATCTTCTAAATATACAAAAAGAGTGTGCTCTATATATACTTACAAAGCACAAATCATACACCTACTAAGCACAAATTAAAAATTTGCTCATGTAAATATTTACTTTACAGTTCCACTAACTGCAGAAATTTGTTCCCCAAGCTGTTAATCAGAGGTTCTGAAACAAAGATAACTTCAAGCTTGATCTGACAAACACAATGCAGAGAGGGATGTGTAATCACTATTTGAACCAAACACTGCACATCCAACTAATGTACTGAGGTAAACTGTGATCCTGCAAATATTTAGTTACAAGAACATCCAACAGAACTGTCCAAGGATGTCAACAGAAGCTCTATTTATTGACTCAAGCTAAGTGCCCACAAGACAAAAATCTGCTTATCTTGATTGATAACATGCTTAGAAAGTCAGAGGAACTGGACCACGCCTACCAATTCTATTTAACAGCACTTGCCAGGCCCACCTTAGCTACTCAGATATGAGTACAGCTGCAGAGCAAGTGGGAGAGTAGTTGCAAGAGCAAGCTATTATATTTCTAGTTTAGCAAACATACAAGTATGAACTCCATTTAAAGTGGTTAGGAACAGAAATTTTTGAAATATCTTAACTCAGTAGGCCCTTATTCACATAGAGATTTCTGCTTTGTCAGCTAAACTGGATCAAAAAGTACTTGACAAACAAGAGTCTTCACTGTAAAATTTAAGGGACTTACTGAAAGTACCCATGTAATTTAAAGAAGTAGACTTGTTTCTAGTACCTACAAAATAACAGATTTAACTTAAAGCAAATGCTTACAGTTTTTATAAAATGCGATGCTTTAATAATTAAATATTTCAGCTACCTTCTGCGGTCTTTCTTTCAATTGGTATAACCAATTCAGCCTCCTAACATTTCACAAACTCAACCTTATGCAGGTTTCCTCTCATTCCACACATGGAAACACCACTGGTAGAAATCAGACACCCAAACAGAAGCTCAGATGAGTATCTGGTAAGCATGCTTTTAAAGTTCAGTTCTGAGATGCACTCTTTATAATTTAATCCCATGTAAAATCAAAATAATTTAAATTGAGTGGAGGCACTACCTGTGTTAGCCTGTCCCCTCCTCTGCCAACTCAGGCCACCTCAATGGTAGCATTCAGATTTTCTCTTGGCTTATTCTCAAAAAACTCTGTGCTAAATGGTAAGTATATTTTCAAACATAAAGCTCAGCTAAGAACTGTATTTCACAAATCACACCAATGGATTTTCAACATGCATTTTATTGCTCATATGTTCTAAAATTTAAAAATCTCTAAAACTAAATGCTTGTGGTAAATTAGATATAAAAAATGCAACTACTCATACATAATCATTAAGATACACATTTTAATTCAACTGGGTAAACAAAAATAAGCCTATTTTTCACAAATGCTACTTCAGAAAAATTTTCTGTATCAGAAAACATTGTACACGATGCCACTGTGATTTCACTACATTCACCTAGTGCTTCGCATTAGGGTGAAGTAACAAATTTCCAAACTATACAAGCCAAAATAACGTTTTATTATATACTACTTCATCTCTCAGCTAAAGCCATTAAGTGGCAACCAGTTTACTACCATTTTCATTAACTTCTAAGATGCTTTGTCTTCCTATTATCCTATACAGAGCCCCTCAGTAGATAAATACGTGAGGAGTGATTCAGCACTTGGCACCATTGACAGGTGAGGGGGAAGAGGCCTAGCAACCTGTTTTTCCATGCCTGTTTTTCCATAATAGTTTTACCTTGATAGTACAACTAACAAACCTATCTTAATCTGTAATTTTCTACTGTGTCTACAATAAAGCATTAAGGAGAAGAAACTTCATATAAGAACCTCCAATTGTATCTGAGTGTTGTTTTAGCAACTGATTTGACTAATTAATGCTATTTACACACCAAGTTTGCTGGAGTTTTTTGGTGTAAGAATGGTTTATGTTGATTTAACTTTAAACATTAGCATAAGGTGCTCTTAAATTGAAGCAAGAATGTCTAAAGAAGGCAATGCCTCTAACTAAACTGATCTCTAATCCTACTTAATTTAATCACTACACTTTTCCTGTGTATACAAGGCCTTTGCATTACAGCAGCCTCTTAAAAAGGTGTAGGTTTCAAGGATACTGAGAAAAGAATGCTTGATGGACCACGAACCCAAAATAAGCTGCTGTTTAAGTACACAAGGCTTTGTTTGATTACTCCCTCCTAACTAACTTGCCCTATGCTAACAGATGTTAGGACAGTTGTATTTGCATGACAAGGAAGAAAAGACTTTTAACCATTCTGTGTGTAGAATGCGAAGAAATGGATATCCATTATGACACTACACTGAACTGTTACCACTTAGGCAAGCCATAGCTGGATAGACTAATATTTTTTTCCAAAATCTATGCAGGCACCACTTGAACACATACACAGAAAAAGCAAATAAAGGCATTAATCAGCAAGTAATTTAGCAAAAGGGATTTCATTTGCCACAGTCTATGCTTAATCAAAACAAAAGAATATCTTTGTGAAAGCAAATTTCACATACAAGCTATCTGCACAATGAACTTTTCTCCAGTAGCCCTTGCCTTTTTCTGTACAATAGAAGCCTGTGTGGGTGACAGTGCATACACTCCTGTTTTAATGCCTTGAGAGAAAATCATAATTCAGTGAGGCAGGGCCCCACCTCACTTCCTTCACTGACAGGTGCTTGACAGTCCTTGTGCCCAGAGCATGCAGCTGTGGCTTCCCCTCTCCTCCTGCAACAGTTAACGCTATCCTTGCCAGCTGCTAGACAACCCAATATGGCTTGTAAAGAACCCTATACACCTCCTTCACGTGTAGTTTGTCTTGGGAGGTCTCAAGATTCTTTGAGTCTTATGTTGGCTTTAGTAGCTATAGGGTCTTATAGTAGCTTTCAGACTACTCTATACTCTCCTTTCCAATTCCTTTAATAGCTTCTTCAGATATTTGTATTTGTGTAAAATATGAGAGATGGGTTCATTAATCTATTGTTTTCTCCCTTACTATTCTATTCCCTTGCTTGTATTTTCACATCCAGATCAATAAACTTAATAGTGAGATTTTTTCTTTCCCTTTATTCCTATTTTATACCTCCCATCCCTGCCCTGTCTTCTCTCAAATTTTTCTCTCCTGCCTTTGATTTTTCCCCTTTCACCTCACCGTCCTTGCTTGGTAATCAATAACAACCATCTAGATTTCCTAACAGCACAGGGGGACGCATGGACAACATTAACTTAAACTACAGATTATGTAGATTCAATACCTTTATAAATATGCATAAATTACATACAGATTTGTAAAATAAAGCATGGAAGAGTCCCAGATATGCTAGCAAATGGCTGAAAAGTTTCCTGATGTGAAATTGGTCCAATCCAACTAGCACTGTGCCTGAGCAACTCCCAGGAAGGATGGAGCAGTTGAGACAACCCTTAGTCCATGACCAGGAGTAGGCAGCTGAGATATAGCCACAATATTTGGAGAGAGACAAAATTTACTATCCCAGTCACTGGCAGCTCAGGAGCTGGCCTCAGTATTCAGGGACATTCTTTTGGCATAGCCAAAGGATTTGACATAATTTTCCCCAGGTTTTCCTACTTTGCCACCTTATCCTAAATTAACTGAGAAAGCTGAGAGATACCATACTACCGTTACCTTCCTGGTGCATCTGGGAAATCTTTTCCTCGCTCTCTGCAGACTATCCCTTACAGCTGAATCAATAAAAAAACTTCTGCAAAAAGATAAAAAAAAGCTAGTAGAAGTTTCATTACCTCCTCCATGATTTGCACATAGGCGAAATACAGTTCTTTTGATGGAGGGAAAAATCCCAGTCCATTTTTGGCTCTTCTCTGAGCTCCACACCCACCTCTGGTATCATCTGTGGTTGTGGGTGTTCAGTTTGATCCAGGGCTTGGCACTGATCTTCTATAGCTCTTTAGTGTATTGTACATAGTGTATTTGGATAAAGTATTTTTCATCACCTTATTATTGCTTCATTTGAGGTTCTCAGGTACTATAGAAACAAAACCGTTTTAAAAAGGTCCTATTTTTAGCCCTGTATCAACATGAATAGGGTACAATAAATAACTAGGCTAAAATTACAGACAACATATTTCACAGCAAAAACAGAAGCAATAGGAAAGCTGTTCTGCTCTCTTTAAGCCTTCAAATCTTATCCAAGCAATCACCCTCTTCCCAACATTGTTCTTTCATCCACTATACTGAATTTCTTGGACTCAAGACAGACATAACTGCGAAGTTATAAATAGCAGCTGTCCAACCACAGAGTTAGTTAAAATCACAAAAAAACCCCAAACAATTCCACTGATACACTTTACCACCTGCCTAACAACGCAATTCACGAGTATTACATGCATATGATTTACTATAATGATTTACACTGTAATCCAGTGACACCCAGTATATTACAAACAGTGATGCTGACCACCATAAATTTTTATACTGAGTCAGAACAAGCATATAGGACAACCATTCTTTAGTTACACATAGAGCAAAAGAGTGAAAGGACAAATTCTGGCTCTGTAGAAACCAATAGTAAAGTTTCTCCAAGCTTTTAAGCAAAGATTAAAAGTGAAGTAGGAAACAGACCTCTGGCCAGAGCTTCTGCCTCAGCAGGCTACTTGTATTGGTTCACACCGTTAGGCTGTAATACAAGCCATTCAGACTTTATACAAATGCCTTCCTTAAAAACATCTTCCCGACTTGCAAATAGCTCGTCTTCAGGAACTTGAAGTGCCACTTCCATACTTTCTCCGAAAAGCAAGAGAGGAAAAGAATCTTTTTTCCCCCCACTCTTTCTTCCCTGACACCTGCATGGGAAAGCTCCTCCATGATGACTTCCCTACCTGCTGCTCCTCATGGCCATGCCGGTAACAGTTCATCTACCAGCCTTTACTGATGGTGACATCAGTGGGCTGATGGATGTCTTTGAGGACTTACTGGTGGCAGCAGTGGTAAGACCCTACCTGCATTATTCCATTTATGGCAGGGCCAACTGTGTGGAAACTGCGTCACTTCTGAATACAGATGATGATGCAGAAGGGATATGTAATTGATTCTTGTGACTAAGGGCTCACCAAGTGTTGCCAAGTTTAACTTAAACCCTCAGGGCTTAAATCTGGGAATGAGTTTTCCCTATGATAAAGGAAGAATCAATTTTCCCCTTCTGATTTTGGAAAATACGACAGAAGCAGCTTCCCAGACAGACTCCATATACCAGGCATCTTCTTACACTCTAAAATGGATAGAAGAAAGATGGTATACTTAGTCAACAAGGTACAGTAGAAAGAAAGATTGCACTGTTTAAGAGACTCACAGCAGTAGCCATCAGGTCTGCAAACTCTGTTAGTTGCTGATGCAATGCCCCCAGGTGCACTCCTGTTTCTTCCAGCAGCTGCCCCAGGAACACTAGGCACAGTTACTTGGGAAAGCAATAACCAGCTGCCTTCAACTCTCAGAGTCACTCAGAAATATTAAAAGCTGACTTAGGAAGATTTGGGGATAAGGAATGAAAGATGAATCAATGCAACATTTATTCTCCCTCGTTTTGTCTGCCATGATAACATCACGGTGCCTGAAAACACCATGAATAGCTGATTTGCTAATACACATAAGTAATTTTTTTTTTTAAGCTTAAAGGATGTTTTAGGCTCCCTAGACCTCCTCTCCAGTACAGGCAGCTGAATATTACATTCTAACTATTTTAGTGGTCAAATGACAACACTTGTGTTCATGGCTATTTTTGAAATTGAAAGGAAGATAAAATTTAAACCAAAAAATCTTTCACGTAGAATTCTGCTGTAAATTTCTCTAGTTTACACAATAGTTCTGAGAGAACAAAAAGTACTAGTGGAATATATGAAATGGTTGTTTGAAAGGAAACCAAGAGCTTTTGTGGATGGCATGCTTCAGTAAATGGATAATGTAAAGATTTTTATTAAACCACTTTTTTTTGTTCAATAATCTTTTTCACTATTAAAGTTATTAAAAAGCTTTTACATGATAAGTTGTCAGCATTCTATATGAAAAAAACTGCTAACTCAATAGGAGACTGTCATAAATGTCAGTGCTAGGCTGACACGGGACTATTACTTTTTTTTTCCCTACCATTAATTAAATTCTCAGTATGACAAAGTGCACATTGCAAGAGCAGGTGAAAAAAAAAAGTAGGAAAGCATTGAATGAACCAATTCATTATGCATGTATTCACTACTAAGTTCTTTCTTCTTCTGTTACTTTCCCTTCTAAACCTTCCAGTTAAGCTTTACATTTAGTCAGACAAGCTGTCTCCTATGAGTAACGAATATAGGATTTTCACTATAATGACATGCCTTTCAGTACACAAGCCCTACACAACTACAATTACATTTTCACTAGCTAGATGATAAAGGAAACTTTGATTGTGCTTCCTGTAAAAAATTCCTGGATAAGAGATAAAAGAACCTGTGAAATGAAAAGCACATTTCAAAGTGAAATACATAAGTAAGCAGACAGTCATGTATGTTTGATTTTTTTTTTATTTATAATGTAGAGTGCTGACTTAATCACTTGAGAGCAAATGATTATTCAGCATCAATAACCCCTAATACGAGTTATGAATTTATTTTTCTAAGTTAAAAGTGCTTAAATAACATAACAAGCATAAATTACTGGGAAAAAATTACCAAAAGCTTTTTAATAAATCTAAGGTCACATGTCTTCATAAGCTTTGTTCTATGACTCAATGGACTTTAATTTGAAAAGTTCATTAGGTTAAAAAAAATTTCTTTAGTCCTTGTGACATATTTAATTTTATAGACATGTTGGTTTCAGGTTTAAATAATGTATACAGCTCTAGGTTAAATATTTGACACCTGTGAGGGAGGAAGAACAAAGGAATATTCAAAGCTGCAGGGAATTGTCATATTTTCCGTTTTAGCAATGAGATAAACTACTGGAAGATTCTGACAGAGATGCAGAATAGCACCTGCATCCAACCCCATACTCTCAGAAAAATCAGTGATGTTTTCACTTATTTGCAATTGTTGCTGCTCAATTGGGGCCTGACGGAAAAAATGCAGAATAAAATTGCAGATGGAAACCCCAGAAAAGCAGATGAAGAACTGCCAAAAGTGACTGAGGTGAAACTGAGCCAAATATTTTTATCAACTCCTAAAAGAAGTCACACTTTTAGTAGTGACATCAGAATCTGAGCAATTACACCAAATTACGCTTCAACCTGAGATGAAAATTTGAATTTTTTTTCTTCCAGCAAGTATAAATAATAAAATAAAAGATAAAAAGCATAACATAGGAACTTTTCTAAATATATCAAACAAAACCAGAGGCAACCTTATAACCCACAAGCTCTAGAAGGGAAGTCCATTGGAAAACAAAATAATACTGGATAAAGGGCAGATGCTACACTGGAATTCTGTTTCACAAAGATAAGTGTGGTTTGTAAGATGAAAGTAACTTATCTGCTATTGCTTTACAGAATGCTGTACTCATGGCAAAGGTCAGACCTACACTAAACAAACTTTAGCTGATTATTCAGAAGTCAGGGTTCAAGTTTTTATTGCTGGTATTTCTATTAATAAGCCTGCATCTTGGGCAAACTGAAAAGTGATGCCTGGTTTCAGACTACTGGTGCACAACAGACTGACTCCATGAGATGCACTCCTGGGAAGGATGTCTGTGATGGGCTGAGAGAGCAATAAAAGCTTTCAGAGACTGTTCAGGAGTAAACATGTCTGATCAAAATCTGTCCAAATATCCATTCACCAAAAGCAAAAATAAAAGATTAGGTTCTGGCAATTTTCTCCTAAAAGATGAAGGGACAGAAATCTTTGGATTCATTAAATACCTCTGCCAAATATTTTAACAGACAAACCTAAAAAGGATCTGTACACAGACAAAGGGGCTTTCTTAATTAAAAAAAAAAAAGTCAACAACAAAACTACATATTGTCCTGAGTGAAAACAAGGAAGACCAGTGGGGAAGACAAGATATGCATCTTTGAAAGTGAGGAGCTGTAATGCTCCTTTTTGAACCTAAAACTATCTGGAAAAGCAATTAAACTGTCAAGAGGGACCCATATTCTTTAGAATATGCAATTTGTACCAAAAACCTGTCCCTAACACGCAAAAAGAGCGACCAGCTGTGTGGGGGACCATTTAATTGGGCTATAAGGAATTCTAGCTTCTCTAGGAATTAACCAACAACTGCACAGCAAAGGCATCATTTCATTTTCTCCCTTCCATCCAGCTTCTCACTCTCCTACAGGATGTTACTCTGTCCTCATTGCTTTTTCATGCCCAAGTTTTAAGAGATTGAACAACAGGAATGGCCTTCCCATGGTGCCAAACTTTCAGAGTCCCCACCAAACTCCAGCTTTATGGTGATTTCCTCTTGGGCCATCTTAACCACTGTAGGAACCGGAGTCCCCAGAGAGCGAATATTTTCATTGTGCACTGGCAACAGGCAGCATAGGCATGTTGCTTGCTGCCCATGAAAGCTAAGAACTGCGCAGCTACATCCAAGAGCAAGACGACCCTAGATGACAGATACGACACAGAAACAACCAGCTGTTTCACTGTTTTACGTTGCTTGACATAAAGCAACTGGAAACAGCTTTCAGACATAAACAGAAGGCCCAACTGCTGAGGATTATTTTTGAGCAGCCCAAAGTTAATATTCAACACTTCAGTGCACACAAGGGTTTGCTGAAAGTGACCTTAATACCATGGTTGTCTACCACGTGAAAGCAGAAGCAAAAAAATGTACATAGTAAGTGTAGTACTGTATATACAGTTAAAAGAAGTTGTCCTTTATTATGTGTGCATAACGTAAGAAATGTGCTCTGGAAAAATCAAACCAAAAGTTAATACACATCAAGCGCCTCCAAAAATCTGAACTGGTGATTACAATTTTGGGCAGACAATTTGGCACAGACACAGTCTTACCGATAAATGAAAATGTAGTTTTGAAGGCAGATGCATATTGCTCTTCAGTGGAGAATTTGCTTTCATTTTGCCACAAAATAGTCCATCAATGCATTAGCTCAATACTAACCTTCTTTTTTCCTTTTATTGCTAGATGAACATGTTTTATGTTTGGATGAGATATGGGAGACAGCTCATTTTTCCCATGCAGTCAACTCAATCACATCCAAACTATTAATGTACGAGAGTTCCAAGACTTTTGCCAGTGGATGTTAAGTCAATTCCCACTGACTTAACTGAGGACAAAACTCAGCCATTATGCAATAGAAGAAATGTTAAATGGTACAGCTACTCTCTACAGAGACTTTATTTTCTCTTTGTGAGAAATAGGCATCAAACAATATATTCAAGAGACCAAGGAATTTATGTAATGTCTTTGTTACCTTTATCAACATTTTCACTAGTACTTGGAGTTCACTTCAGAACGAGCTCCTATACCACAAACATATTTCTGCAAGTACAGTAATTGGATTGAAACAAAGACATACTTTGTTTCCAGGAAAAAATTTGCGTACTTCATAGAACAGTGAGCTTTTAAAGCAAGTCATCTTCAAACACAGTGTCCCCCAGGCAGATTTTACTACTCTGAATTTAATATTAGGCTGTTCTGTAAACCAGTGAAGTGGCAAATGCTTCTGTAAGATTTTATCTAGAACACATAATTACAGCAATTTCCCATTTTTCATTTACATTACCAAATTACATAAAATCTTTGCAATTAAAACCCAAGTTCATGCACTTTTTCAACTTACAGTTTATCTATCAAACTGTGTCCACATATACTGCAACTGTATGTCTCAACATCCTCAGTTTAATCGACCTCTCAGCTGACTGAGAGTGAAGTCTCACTTTGTAACCACATTATGTTCATTTCAATAGCATAAATGAAGCAGACATTTTATAACCAAAATTTGCAAATGTTTTAGTACAATAAGTATCTTAGGTCTAAGCTGATGATCTAAAAAAATTCAAACTGCCACATCTACCCATATATGTAAGAATTAAAATGCCATGTCATTTATATAAGCAACAACTGGAATAGTAATTTTAGAAATACCCAGTTTCTTAGTACCCTGCTAGATTTGCCATTGAACAGAAACTTGACAGCTCCAGTCAGGGCAAACTTCAATCTCCTTCAGGCAGTCTTCTTTGCAAATATTTTCATCTCAATTTTTATATACGAGCCTGTGATGCACTGACAAATTTCCTCACAGACACATCACTGGGTGCAATATCACATTTTATTACTAGCTATATTCAAACCAAATATATCCATAGGCCAAGCTACATACTGATGCACTAATCCCTCTCACAAACTTGCCATACTCTGTGGCTAGTAAAGACCTACTTCCTTCTACCTGAGTGTCAGAAAACTGACATGAAGATACTCTGTGCAAGCTTTTTTTCATGGAGAATTCTCTGAAAAAAAAACATTAAACACAACAAACCAAACACACTTGGGAAAGCAAAACCCTCTGGGGTAAACTATAGATGTGATAAAATATCATTAGATAAATATCACATACTGAATACAGATATTAAACAGCTAAATAATATGATGATGTGCCATACTGGTAAAACATAATAGGCCAGACTGGCTGAAAGCCAAACATGCAATATTAGACCCAAATCCTGCTTTAAAAGTTAGGATGAAAATAATGTAGATAGTTGAGACAATTTTTGTCCTGTTTGTTCATACAACAGCAGAATTTGCTAGCTTATGTTTTTCTTCTAGAAAGAACATCTACATTTAACTGCAGGAATTCATTTAAACCGCAAAAGGTGAAAATAGTTCCTCTTACATAAAAATACAGTGAATTAAAAGAAATTAAACAGAGTCAAAAGAACTTGGACACATGTATTTACACTGCCTTCTTCACCTTTAACATTCTCTCTCCTTGGACCTCAAAAAAACCCCTCTTATTAAGAAGGTGCTTTTTTCACCCCCATTAATCATGTGGAACTACATGACACCTTTTTAAAATACCCAGAAATTCTTAACTACGGACACTGAAATACAGCCACATTAACAATACAAATCAACATTTCTCCACTATGTTAGTTAAAATTTTACATTTGTGCCATGTGCAAAAAGGATGAGGAACTGTTGGTGGCATCTTACCAGTGTCCCTCTGAAAACTGGACAGACATAGAAGTTTCTCCTCCTTCCCCTGAATTAGGAGGAAATAGGAAAAGGACACCTGGGAGAGAGTCCTTAGGGGGAACAGAAAGGATAAAGCTGTATTGCTGCACAGGGAGGGGAAGCAGTGGGAATGAATGAGATCTCCCAACTTTCAGCTTTCAAAATCAGGACCTTAATACCAAAAAACTGCCATAAAAATGGCAGTCTCTGCTTTCCTCCTGTAGCCAACTCTCAGGAAAGCCATCCACTCTGCCTCCACTAGTACCAAGCCTCAAAATGCAGTGATATCAATGTTGAGAGCACTGATTGTCAGCCAGGGGCAGTTCCTGTCAGAAAGCACTTAGCTACCTTTACAGAGGAGATTGAAGACAGACCAAAGGACAAGTTGACATGATGAGTATAATCCAGCAGTTCTATACCCCCCTGAAAAAAAACCCCAGTGACCTCGACATCAAGCCCACATGACATGATTGCATCCGCACAGGTGAAAAAAGGCTGACAGCTCTCTCAGTGGGAGAAGCACTGTTTGACATCACCCTCTCTGATGGTACACCATGAAAGTCACACCAATTAAGTTGACATTAAAATTCAGAAAAGCCTGAACAAGGAATACACAGTAAGACAGTGAGAATACACAGTGAGACAAACAACGGGGGCGCGGGGGGGGCGGACGGACAAACAAACAAAAAAACAACCAAAGAAACAAAGCAAACCAAACAAACCACAACCTGATCGATACTTTCTTGTTGAAATACATCAGTGGCATTAAGTATTTGCTGTACTTTTTTCCATATATGCCCAAAATTTCCAGCTGGACTGCTGCTTGTCACCTTTGAAAGATGACACATATAGAATGCTAACTATGGTAAGCATTTCCCATCCCCAGAGAATTAAGAATATTTTTCCACTTAGATGCAAAACAAGCCAAAAAATTATTAAGCACTGTCCCAATATCTCTTCTATTATAGAGAAAGGCTATTGGGAAACGGGGTACATTTTGCCAAGTTTCTTTTGATTCAGATGTGAGTTTCTTACTTGCCAAATGTAGTTAAAATACAGACTATAGAAACTGACAGTAACAACTGAACCAAAGGTTTGGTGCTGCGGTTTTAATTAAAATCAGAGCTAAGACAAGATACTGAAAGTTTTGGGGCTTAATAGGTATGTTAAAGAATATGTTCCAAATATCGCAAATAAAAAAAAAAAAGAAAAGAATTATTTTAAAAATCCTCTGCATATATTGAAGATGACAGCTGCATCATCTACTGCACTTAATAGGATGTCTGAAACTTATGTTTTATTCTATATACAAAAATCTTTATTACCTTATTTTTATACTTTACAGTAAAACTCTGTTTTGTAACTTTGGTGCTCACACTAGTTGATCTGTTAAAACTATGGGAAAAAATATCAGAAAATTAGTTATTAAATTGAATGCTTATCTAAAAGTATCTTATTTTAAGCATGTCTTTGGCATTTTTGGCAAGGCATGCTACACTATTTTCATTGTAGTAAAATTGCTTACCAAATACAAAAATCCTAACATACTTGCAGTTCTTTAACATCCCTTCATTCTCATGCAAGCTTACATTAACAAATGTCAATGCATCTATTGCTCTCTATGACAAAAAGAATTTCTGACAATGTACAGCAGGACACCTGAAGCATTACACTATTCATGGGAAGGTTGGGCTTTCTAAAATTCGCTCCCCCAGCCCCAAGAAACTGCAGCAAGTACCCTCCAAACTCAGGGGGGAGCTGCAGGATTTATTCTCGAGCACAGTGTGGCGTGAAGCCAAGGGAGTAATTTAGCAGAGTTTTTGGCCAAGCAGGAAAGTGTTCCATTTCTTCTGCCATTCATTGAGACCCACAAGGAAACTGAGACAGGAAGTCAGGCTTCCAGATAATAGGAACGTTTCTAATGATGTCCTTTGGCTTGTAGCACAGAACAGTTCCTCTATGCTCACCCTTGCTACAACATCTTCTTTCTCTATAACTTCCCACTGCAAAGGGGGAACAACAACAAAAGCTTTTTAAATTAATTTTCCTTTGCATCCAATTCAAAGGGCCCAGTTAAACTGCATGGATTATCTGCTTCTGTACTGTGTATGAACAGCAACTACTTGTTTGTTTTAAAACAGTTGATTATGCTTGAAAATCAGTCTAGTGTAATGTCACTTCAGAAAGATTCTTCCATTACAATGTCTGTATGTATATATATTTTAAAACATTACAAAACACCAAAAAACATATTACACCCTAGCTAGCTAGTTACCTCTTGCCTCCACTGTAATGGACTGTCGAAAAAATACACCTCCTATAAGTCTCGGTAAAATGACCCTAAATATAATTGTTCTTCAGGTTCAAATTCTGACCTCAATAAAGTGAATGTCACCATGCTATTCCTCTCATTAAAAGTAACAAGAGATCCTGATGGGAACTGCAGTCTGAGTGAAGAATTCACCCTTATAAATTGCTAGACATAAACATAACACATTTAGCATTAATACATAAATATGCCAGGACACACAAGTCAGATAAAAAAATGAAGACACTACTTTATCATAAAGGGAAAAAACACCTAAACAAAACACCTTCGTTGGCTGCTGTGGGTTCCTGCCCTGAGCACAGCTCCCTGCTGTACAGTCCACACCATGGCCCACCTAACACAATCCAGTGTCTGTAGCACATCATTAATGCAGATTCTTCCACATCCCACCTGTGGGATCTCCTGTATATCCCATGGCAGGATATGAGGCAATGCTATTTTAGCTATGATAGTCCAAAGAGATGAAACTCAAAGTTTGCAAGGAAGGTAACTATCTCTTCTTAGACCAATCTGACAGAAAGAAGAAGTGTAACAAACTTCCTGACACACCATCTTTATAAGCCATGGCATTTTACCAGGTGGAAGTGCCCCGGAACAATCCACAGCAAAGTGCGAAAGCAAAACCAAAAGTTCTGTGTGAGAATAATTCATCCATGTTTAACTGAATGAAAGGTTGGAACACAATCCCACTAGGAATTTTGATATGTGTATCATTATTTTAATTAAAACTCACTACCCTAGAAGCAGCTAAATAACAGTTTGATCTGCAGAAGAAATGCACTCACAGAAGTTTCTGCTGGAAATCATCTATCTATAGCTGCAGAGAGCTCAGCACGGGATAATTCACCTCTCATTTGTATCTCAGTTTTACCTGATTACCTGGCTTCCCTTGGCAAATAACTCATGCAGCACTTTGTGTTGTTGAATAATTCTCTATGACTTCCCTAAGCACCTATCCGACCTTAAACACAGATACCTGAGACTCTTCAGGCAACAAACAGGAAGGAAAACTAAATCCAGAGCTGATTATGAAGATGGTAGGAAGGAAAGATGCAGTGTCTGTGGGGCTGTGACCTGTGGGGCAAGTACTCCCTGTAGCTCCATCAGTGCAGGAGCAGGTCTTGAATGTGCTCCTTTCCAATGGACAGCCAGCTGTAGAAAGGGTTTATTTTGATACCAAAACACCATAAAACTAAAAGGAATCACAGCTGATTGGCATGTAAGAATGAGGTTATTCACCTTTTTCTTTAGCACTTGCAAGTGGATCCAAAATCTTGTCTAGGTCCTCGCTGATTTTGATGATACATCATCTGCTTGTTGGAAGGAGAATTTCTCCACTGATAAAACCTTGGATATTTTAGGTCAATGAAGGCAAGCCAGATTATGTGAGTAGAAACCAAGGGCCAAATAATATTTCTTCTTCTATAAGATTATGTAGTTAGAACTGAGTATTACTATTTATGTTCATTTTTGTTGATTTTTGCCTTACAGCTGTTATTTAGTTTGAGCTTGTTCATAATTAGGAAAGACAAACAAAATGTTTAGAAAGACTTAAATACAGATGTAAGTAATTCAGGGAACCTTTGATTTCCTATACAAACTTGGACCTAGAATAACTAGATCAATGAATCAGCAAAAAACATTACATGATAGAATGTTATACCACACACCAAATAAACCTAAGACACATTATTAAAAATCTCAAAAAGTAGCCAAGAAAGATCAATTTTTTCCAAGTTGAAAAAGATTGTTTTAACTTTAACTGGCTCTACACATTGTTGATTTAAATCACCATAGAGTAGCTTGCATTTCTCTCTTAACATTTTAGCTTTAGCCCCCTCAAGATCTGCATATCTCCATAAACACATTACTGATCAAGGAGGCATCTCTGTATTTGGCTCTCTTCCATAATGCAAAAGGAAGCATATGTTATAAATTCTCTTTACTCCAATTTCACTTCTGTAGACACACTGACTGTGATCCACGAGAACTACAATTCATATTTAATTCAGCTTCTTCCAGATTAAAGGTATTATGAATGAAAACATCCAAAAGACTTGAACTAGGTTTCTGTATTTTCACCTGTACTTCACGTGTGAAAGGGTTTCATCCTCAAGAATGCAGAGAAAAGACTGAAAAAAACCAGGAAACCTCTCTCCTACACTCTGCTCTCTACCACTTCTTCAATGTAGTGATCAAAGGATCTAAAAACTGTAAAAAGGGAATTATTTCATGACAGGCAGAGATCTTTCTCCTTCCTTCCCTTAACAAGCAACTCCAGAAAACTACGTACCTAAAGCCAAGTGAAGACCTTTCTTCAAAGAATCCTCAGTCAAATCCAGACTCGTGTATCACCTGCAGTTTTAACTTTGGCCATGATTTAAGTTCAACACAGAAGAAACAACATCAGAAAGAAAACAGAAGTTTACAAAACACAAAAGTAACAAACTACGTGGTTAAAGACAAGATTTGCACTGATTTAGGCTATTTTGTAAGGTTACTGACTTCTATACAGCAATCTAGAGTTTTTGCAATCCATCAAAACTATACAGAGCTTTGGGAAAAAAAAATACACTTTCTGCTCTCTTCTTATATTGCCATTCAACAAATTCTTCAATTTATTAAATAAGTGGGGATCTTAGTACACCTGTTCCTCCTAGTTTTCCAAGATTTCTTTAGCTTCTAGCAGCCCCTGGGTTAGGAAACGTTTTAATTTTGGGATATTGTAAATTACTGAAGAGACTTTCAGGGCTTGTCAAACTTCAGCTAACGGTATATGATTTTGTTGATATTATTACAACCTACACTGACACTAGTTTCACATGCGTACTGTACTTTGTAATAAGTGGCTTATTACCTTTGACTTTACATTTCTTGAAATTATACAGAAAAGGAACTGTATATGCAACTGCAACCATCATGTTCGTCAGCATCTTTTGCCATTTAGCAGACTGAACAATTAATAAAGTATTCAGCTATAACAAGAAGAAACCCATCTCTGAAGTCTGAGAAATTACTGCAGTAATCAAAATTCAGTCTTATCCTGAGGCTTCTTGTAAGGGGAAAAAAAAAGAAAATCAGATGCCCTTCAAGCTGCTGGATTTTTTTCACACCCCAGTCCAGCAAGAAAGAACCTGTAATCACAAGGTCACCAAATATAAGATTTCATGATACTCTTGTGTTAGTGATGACAACTACAGAAACTGGGGCAAAAATCCAACTGCCTTCACTGATGTGCCTGCAATCATGAGCAGGCATGTGCATGTGAGCACACGAATACAAGTAAGCCATAGCCCAAGTACACAGAAGAAAATCAGTCAGCTCTGCACTTCATTACTTATTCACCTATAAATATTATCTCTAAAATAGCTGGAAACATTCCCACTGAGTTCAATGCCCTCTAGATCAGGTTTACACACAAATGAACTTGGCACTTATGAGTGGAGAAAAAAACAGAAAAAAAGGCACCCACACAATCTGTACATGCAACTTTAAAGATCCTATATAGATACTTCTATAGGCATCAATGATAGCTCCTTAGGTAGTTAAGTGAGTATGTGCATACATGTGTCTTTCAGATAAACATGTGTACAAGTGCTCCACTGGACCCATAATGACAATCTATAAACCTAGGTAAATGCAGTTTTCTTCTCATATGCTTGCATACATTAATTTTTATCAAATATAGTTGGTCAACATGTTTACAGTCATATTGAGCTTCAAAATTCATTCACTTCCCAAAATAGCTAAATTGCATTTGTCTTTTAGGCATGCTACAAGACATGAGTTTTTGAAATAACATTTAGGGAAGGCTGAGGAACAAAGGAACTGCAACATTGGATCATATCCAAGGTCCTGTCTCTGACAGCAGTCACCACCAGCTGCTTCACAGAAAGAAACAAGAATTTGCAGTAGGTAGGCAAGGATAATGTTGCCACACATCGGGGTTCATCCATGTTTCCAGCTACTAAATACTGGCTTGAACTCTGAAGCCTTAGGTATATATGCACTTGAAAATGTTATCATTACTAAACATCAGGGATATCTGGAGCTCTGCTATCTATGTAAATGTCATATCATACATCCAAACACTGAGTCAGCAGAATCCTTTAGTAGATTCCAATCTAAAAAAAGCTGTATAAGATCCCCACATATCTCCTTGTCTCTGTTCTGAATTTTCCACTTCAGAATTTAACAGACTATTAAAAGGAGGAAAAAAAAAATCTTCTATTTTATCTTCTTGTATAATTTCTTAAATTGTTCATGTTTATGTTCCTTCTCTTTCATTTTCACTTTTCTAATTTGAACATCTTTTGACCCTGTTTTCATTAAACAGTTTTTCAATAACGTAAACTTTGGGGAATAAAACTCATATGAACCTAATTCCTTAGTGATTTACAGGCTCAATTATCTTTTTTTTTTGGCTGAGGGTTTATTGTGGGTTTGTGGGATTTTCTTTAATAATTTCTTTTTCAGGCACAAAAGATTAATCCATATAAGTTTTCAGAACATAATGCTATTATAGCATATCAGTAACAACAGAATAAGGATTCCACATTTCAGTCCTGAATCAATAGTCTTGAATAGTTGCACAGTTAGAGAAAGACTGAGCAGTTTATATGATGACATAAGGATGGGCTGATAGACAGATCAAAGATCCTGATATTAAAATGAAGATCATAAAAAGATGGGTAACATGCCTTCAACATGGTACTGGTAATTTTTCATGGAAAAATATTCTTCATTAGAAAAAGGTTAAGTAGATTGCCTGAACATAAAATACCCAATTTATCAATTTGCCTATATGTTTATACAAGGGCTTAAGTAGAGAATTCTAAATATAGAAACAGTTGTGAAGTAGGGCAGCATAACATACTGGCAAACAAAGCTGAAGATAGAGCACAATTGTAAGAGTAATGTTGAGTAAGGGGAAAAAAGCAAGTACAAGTAAAAATGAAGATGTATGCAAATTTGTTATAAATATAAGGACATTTTACCAGATGGAGAAATTGGGCAGTTCATCATCATGTTCTCACACCCGCAAAGTTGTTCTAAAACTACTCCTCATGAAAGCAAATATAATTGGCTGTTCAAGTAAACTGTTTAAATAAATCTTGATATTATATAAGAACCATCTGAAATTATTTTCTTTGCTTATCTGAGTACATTATCTGGAAATATAAGAAAATCTGTGTTTTGGCTACTATTTCTACAATTACTGTGCCCTAACCAAAATTCTTTACACTCTATTAGGAAAATGGAAAAGTGTTAAAGGTCTTTAGTGATACAATGCCCATGAGAGCAAGAGCATATCTAACTAGTACTTATTAAAACAACAGACACCAATAAAATTGATTCATTTGTGTTTAATAACAATTAATTTTGTTACTAGGAATATATTTAACTGCTGCTACCAGCATGATAATAATGTAACCCATATGCACAGCTATTTAGATACAACCCTCCCAGCTGATGTCCATGCCGCCTCACTTCTTAGAAGAGCTAATATTTAAACTCCACCATACAGTTTACAAATATCCAAGGATCACAATGTGATTGTAGAGGTCCTGACACCTTTCAAATGCAGCAATGTATCTCTGTCACTCAATTTCTGTAGGAAAAGAAATGAAATTCACAAGAACAGCAAGACATATAACTTCTACACTCAGATTTAAATGCACTGAAAATGAATTTTAAAATAAACATTCCTTTGCATTTTTATGTCCTGATTTTTCTGAGTATTCCCTGATCAGATTTCACTTATAACCATGAAAATGAATTAAAAAAAAAAATTTAAAATCAATTCTTAGTCAATTATTGATAGACTTTTTACCATTGAAGTATATATAGCAAAGAAGCTGGTTTAACACACACTGCATACCCTATTAGGCATCATATTTCACACACCTCAGGAAAAAAATCAGGAGTTATTTTAGAACAATATTGATTTTTTGGCATTTTGGTCTTGAAAATCTCTGTTTCTTACCATCAAAGGGAAAATCCACAAACCTACATTTTGGAGCATTATTGCTTTGTAAGAGCTATCTGATTGTGCTCAAATATTCTCAAACACTTGATGCTCACTTATAGCCACTCATAATTTGCAATTGCAGACCATTACACAGGCAAAAATTCCCAATAAACATCATGAGAGTATCTGTATGAGTAGGAACTGCCTTCATAACAGTCTGCAAGAGCAGTCACTCACATGAGTCTCACACCGACACTCTACATATGTCCACAGCACAGCCTCCACCTTCACACTCCCCAGCTCAACCTGTTCTGGCGCATTACTATTTATACAAGCTTTACACTTCAAGTACTTAGAGTACTCTTATTTCTGTTGATCAGCAAGGACAGTCTTCAGATCTTGATATTTAGGTACATGAGTCCAGAGAAAGAAGGTTCGTGTATGTATTCTGTATAAACATTTGTAGGTGGATATTTCAGGGTTGCAATGTTTAACAGATCGCTGCAGCCCACTGAGCACTCCAAGCATGAGGCCTCTGAGAACACGCTGGTCACACACAGCCCACCCATCCTGCTTCTCCTCATCAATTCCAGCTGTGGGCAAAGGTGCCCAGTTTCTATCCTATAGAACTCTCAAAGCACTAGAGGACAATCTTCCAGAAAATCTATGATGAGCTAGAAGTTATATTTGGAAGGAATAAATGATAATTGTAAGCAAGAGAAGAATATGTCAAAGGAAAAAAAACAGAGAAGGCTAGATGACTGGTCAGGCAGCACAGGAAAAAGCCAAAAAGCAAGTAGAAAGTGAATTTGGTGGAGGAAGGGAATTCAGAGGCAAGGGAACTTGCCATGGGAACAATGAAAGAAATTACAGGAAAAGAAGCAGAAGAAGAGCAGCAGGCACAAAGAATGACTATGCATTAAAACACATTAACAGATTGGCCATTAGGTCTTTCTTAGCCAATAAAAATAGCCTGACAAGACAGAACTAAAAATACCCAAAGATTTCTCTAGTCACATTTTCAGTTGCTATTACTCTGAAGGGATGGAGTAGGGAGGTGGACAGAGGTTGTTTGTGGTTAAGAATAGTGGGAATGGACTACATTCAATCATGACTGAAACAAGTAGATTAGAAAGCTCCTAAAGAGGCTGAGAAAAGTCTGAAAAACACTATGAAATGCTGTTCATCCAACAAAGTTGTGAAAACCCAAAGCTTAGTTTTGCTCTGGAATACTCTTAGAATATATTTTTCCTTCAGATACGTATTTTTAAAAAATTATATACCGTAATATTTTTCATTAGTCTAAAGCCAGACCATAAAAAACTACTTCAGTTTAAGGATAAATACATCTTGACTAAACAAAGACTAGAGATTTCTCCCCTTGTTTAGTTTATTCACCATTATCAAATTTAGAGTACCATAATGCGTCCAGGAAGGAAAAAAAATATTTTCCTCCATAAGGTCCTCTGTGCTTGTGAAAAGCAGTTGACTTCAGTTTTACCGCTCTTCCGTTTTACAGACATTCTGTCATTACCATTCACCACAGACATGACTTTCTCTCCAAAAAGAAGTGAATGAAATTGTTTCATAAGCCTATGAACCCTGTTGTTCAGAGAGGCAATAAGAATGACATAAGGCAGACGTCCAGGTGTGGTGAATGTTTCTGAGTTTGCCTGGGGGACCTGATTCCAAGCTCAATTAGATTTGTCAATTAGTTTTGGTTTGCAGTGATGTAATACTGCTCTTTGCAGGTCACTCATTTGACACTCTGGAAATATATTCAGACACAGATCCCTATGGAAAGTGGCCTGACATAAAATTGAGCCTTTGGTGTGGGAGGATACCCACAAAATTAGAATATAAAATATATTCATTTAATGTAGTTTTCCCGGAGTTTCATATTGAATTAATCTTTTCAATGAAGCTGAGGAGAAAAAGAACTTTATGTTCCCACTGAGATACCACATTAAAGGGCATCCCAGATAAAGCAATGGTGGAGAATTCTGGAAAAAAATACTTAAAAGGTAAATTTTTCCGTAGTCTGATTTACCCTATAAGATTATTCGTAACAGGATGGAAACCAGTTGGGATAGACTATTCAGAAAAGCTTGTTTCTGTTTCAGCTGCCTACACTATGTGTTTACTACATGAACAGTTACAGTTCTGCCAATCTGGCAAGTGATATTAGCAGCATAACCTCTATATTAGTGCAAAATGCTCAATATATCTTTAAGAATCTACTTCATGACTGAACTATAAAGATGAAAGATCTCAATTATCTAAATCATGCAACAGATTCAAAACATATAATCGGAGGCTTAAAGAGTTTTCTTATTACCAGACTGCACAATTAGCATGCTTACAACTGAACACACGTCCCAGAACACAAGAGGGAAACTAAAAAAAAACCCACAATGTAGCAGTATAGAAGGCTGCTGCTACAACATCAGTAAACAATAGTTAGATTGCAGTTACAGATTACACTGCATAATTATACTTAATATTTACCATCAATTTTTCATGTTCAGCTACTTCACAAATAAAATACATTACTAGGTTTCACACTTCAGTGATGTGGGAAACACTAATATCCTTCTATATACAATCCAAACTTTTTTTTTATTATTATTTATAAAGTTGCAAAGTAACCAAATGAGTTCCTTAGATTCCATAGGAGGGAGAAATGAACACAATGAGGACTGTCTGTCTTAATTTTCTGTAATTCTCAAGCAGGCAGACATACACACAGAATTTGTTCTTGGTCAAATAACTGCATGTTGCCAAATTTAAATTTATGAAGCTTTAAATTTAATTGCTTGCCTTCAATATTCTTTTTCTGACATTTTTATCTAGCTTCACTGGGAAAAAAAAACCCTAAAAGCTACTCATGCATCATTTGAATGGAAAAAAGTCTCAATTAACTGTTTGGGGGGGTGTCGGGGGGGGGGGGGGGGGGGGGGTGTTGGAAGGAAAGTCATCCAAACTAGCTAAATGAAAAGTTTCAGTGACGTTTTCCCTGAGAGCATTTTCCCCAGACAGAATTTCTGGTGCAAAAAAAACCACAAGGCTTACAAAAGCAAAAAATAATAGCCCAAGGAATTGAAATTCAAGTCTATTCCCTAAATCTTTTGTTTTAGGAAGTGGAATACATCACAGAAGAAATGCTAGAAGAGACTTACCTGAGGACAGCCAGCTGTCCAGAGGCTGAAGCAGACCTCAGTGATGTAGCCATGCAACAAAGCTAAGACTTGTTGCCTAATCTCCCACAGTTCACAGTATTTTAACTGCAAGATCACACCACAGTACACTCTCTCTTTTTTGTTTGCTTGTTTTGTTTTAGGAAAACAAAGTTGTTGCGAAAACAAAACAAAGAAAATATACAAAAACTCAAACAAATAAACAGCCTTCAAAAAACCTTGAATATCAACTAAATGCAGGCTATGAACAAGAGGAAATTCTCTTCCTACCCATCTCACTCTGTCTCTCTAAACAGATATCCTGAATACATCAAAAACCGTGGCAAGAACGGAAGAAAAGGAAAAACTTCAGGAATCTGCAGACAGATGTAGGTGCATGTTGCAAACTGAAAAGTTTGACAGTGCCCATTGAAATCTAACTCAGCACTTTATTCTTTGGAGCAATATCTGATTTATACAATTGCTGATCTATGTCCTTGGATTCCTTAGAGTATTCTAGCGTTCCCAGTTTCACATCTTCTGGCAAATTAGATCTTGAAGATGAACTAAGAATGACTTACACTTGAACTTCAAATGGTAAACACCGAGGGCAATATTCTACAAAGAGACACAAGGAAATACCCGAGACATCAGAAGCACAGAAACTGTGTTACATCACATCCCGCTGTTACAGCATGCCAGGATACTTTTTATAAGGAGATGTAGCATGACCCAAAATTCATACATAGGTTAAAGGTCTACAGACAAATACACGGGAAACCACATAGTTCATCAAGTTCTTCCACACAATGTCAACAGCTTCCTTCCAACACTCTTCTCCTCAACACTATCCCAGCACTTCTCCAGCCTCTTCTTTTCCCCGAAGTCCTTACTCCGGGGATCTCAATGTGCACTGTCGAGACTGCACTTTGGGGTTGTTGCATAAAATAGCTGCTGTTTTAGATACAAATGGAAACATCAGTTCCAGAAACAATTCCTAATCCTACTGGGCACCTGCTATGCCTGGATTTTTCACAAAGCTGGAAATATTGTAAGAAAATTAACTTTTCAGCTTCTATAGCATCCTGCACTGTGCTGCTTCTGGGAATTTTAAGTTGAAGGAACAGTGTGAGTCTAGGCACATTCACTAAAATGATCCCTTCCTTATAAAAATGTTAAAATACACACATAGTACCCATAAAGAATCTCACAGAATATCCATAAATAACACCTCAGAGGCTGTCACATTCTGTTTCTGGTAAATTTCTCCATCACTTTCACAAAACAGGAAAAGAGACCTACCAAAAGAACACTTATTCAACAGAGTTAGGACTCTATCTATAAAGACCTATAGAATTATAATGTTATCCAACTATAGATCTCATGCCTCATGTACAGTGCTTTCTGTCACAAGATTACAAATGTTTTCTCATGCAGTTTATGGAATAAAAACTAAGCCACAAACACTACTCACTGGAGAAAAATTGAATGCAAATAACTTAAAAAATACTGGTGAATCCATCTCACATCAGTATATTTGGGAGTAGGTCAAATTATTCTAGCATGTCTGCAAAATTTGCATGGGTATGACTGGAGGTTTTGAAGTATGCAACTAGGTAAAACCATGAATGACCTTAGGCGTTCCCCATTTTGCTAAGTTGCAGAAATTCACTTCCATCTGAGACCTAACTGTTACCAGCCTGAACAGTTAAAAAAAAAAAAGCACTTGTACAGCCTCAGCTGAAAGCCCACAAGATGCAGTAAAAACAGGTGTTAATTATATCTAAGACACAAAGCTTGCATACCCTGAACACAATCTCAGCAAGGATTATCTTATTTTATCCTGTTATCTTGCACATAAAGTGACCACACAAATTTGAGTGTGAATGGCTTTGTCGTTCTTTAGGGCTTCACTGTGGAAACCATCCTAATGGCAGATATCAGTAAATTTACTCATGGAAGTCCAAAATCCACCCCAGACGATAAGACCTGACCTAGGGAGAACACACATTTGGGCTGTGCTGCTAAAAGAGGCTGAGCACCCTCTATTCCCATCATCTTTGATCAGGTATCAGTACTTTACAGGCTAAGATTAATGGAGCCTTTAGGGAAGGTTTTGCAGGAAAATTACATTGGGAAATACTGGTGGAGGATCAGTTTCGCTGATATATAGAACTTTCGATTTTTTATTAAAAATGATGGGTACACGGTACAAACCCCATGTGCAGCAGTGATGTGCATTTTCATTTCTGAAGAACTACCATACATAAACAAATTGAATAGAAAACCTCAAAGTGATTGTTTTTAAGACTAACAAGAACTACACACAGCTAACTCCCCACGCACCTACCTGTCTTTCATCCCTGTAGTAGTACCTAAGCATCACATACTTGTGAAGAAGCAACAGCAGCAAGAACTTCCATGAAATGTTTCAATGGGCAAAATTTTTCAAACAAATGCTTCTCCAATCAAAACAAAATGATGGCAGAGAACTGGCAATGCTGATCACATTGCAGTCTTCTACTGTTGTCTTTTTCCCATGCATAACCTCAAAACACTTAGTATCATGAATTATAATTGCTAATTATTCCCACTATGAAACAAGAAGTACTAAAAAAATGGCACAGCAAACAGAGTGAATACACATTTCTTGCTTGATTCATATGAATTTCCTTAAATAATTACAGACCAGAAGAAAAGAGTCAACTATGACCAGTTACTTATATTTTTTGTAGCATGTGCTAATTGAGAAAAAAAATAATGTTTTGTTTGCAGTTGCTTCTGTTCTTTTTGAACTTGAACATTCCTCAGTTGTAAGCAAGGAAGACCTAACAATTCACACTTAGGAACAAAGTATTTTTGTGATTAGAAAAACACAGTGTCTGCATATTTGGCATATATGTACACCACATTCTCTTCAATAAATTAAAGAAAACCACACAGACATAGCGAATACAACCTTTGGCTGAACTAGTTTTCAGAATATAAAATAACTAATTAAGGCAAAGGAGGCTGCTAGAAAACTTGAGCGCTTGTTTAACAATAGAGCTGTAGGGAATGGACCACCACTGTCGCTGATAACACGTGGGGGGGGGAGGAATCACCGAGATACACTTGTCTACTGAAATACCAGTGAACCCGGTTCCTGAAGTCAGTTCTTGTTACTGATAACTTTAACGGGTAAATAATTGTACCTGGCGTTAAGGAGGCTGCAGTCCTAAATCAGTAAAATAAACGTTCTAGAAAACCACTCAATTGCTCTGCAAAGTGAGAACAGGCTGTAACTCAGCTCTTCCCTCACAGTTTAGGAAGGGTTGGGTCAGGCACAGAGCACGCAGGAGACACCGCAGCAGCCCCACCGCACACGCTGTAAAACACCAAACCGCAGCACCTACTAGTCGGGTTATAAGAGAAGGACGCGTGGGCTTGCACGGCTGAAACACCAGCAAACAGTTATCATCCCCCGCGCATCCCCTACCGCTCGGGATTCTCACTTATCATATCCATATCCAGAAGGCGGCCGGCGCCTAGGGCCCGCCCTGGGTCCGCCCCGGCCCATGGGAAGGGGTGCCCGGCCGGGGGGGGCGACAGGTTGAGATGGAAGAAGGCGAGAAGGAAACGGGCGGGGCCCCGAGAGAAGCCGCCAGCCTCAGGTGGAGCCCGACCCAGCAGCTCCGTGCTCCCGGCTGGTGCTGCGGGGCATGGTCCCGCCTCGAAACCTTTAAGCCCCGCCGCAATGCTCTCTACAACTTCCGCGGCTCCGACGGCGGCGTGGCCCGAGGGCTCCGCGGCCGCCTCGACGCCTCCGGGCCCGCGGAGCGGTGGCGGACGGTCCTGTCCTGCCCTGCCCTGCCCTGCCTTGCCTTGCCTGCCGCCGCGCCCCTCTCCCACCCCAGCCACAAGCGGTAGGGAAGTGGGAAGTCCCGGAAAAGCAGGTCTCAGGTACTTTCCCAGGTGAGGGAGCTGGACGTGGGGCTCCAGCTGCGCTCGCCGCCGCTGCCCTGGGACGGAGCAGGTGACACCGGCACTCCCCCCTCACGCACCCCCGCCGTAAATAAAGCCTAGACAAAGTCACCATCTGGGGAGGGGGCGGGGAGCTGCATTAGACGTGGAAGTCACTTACCAGCTTTGCAAGGATCCTTATAATCTATCGCCTCGGCTTTATCCTCTTCAGTGAAATCGTAAGTGTAGTCATAATCAAGGCCAGAGCAGCAGGAAGGCTTCCCGCAGACAGTCCACCCGGCCAACCACAGTGCCATCCTCCAGCAAAGCATCTTCATCCTCCCTCGGGCGAAGAGGTGGTGGGCAGGGCGCGGGTGAACTAGGCGGCCGGTTCGGCTGTCCACGCCGGCTTGGGAAAGGAGAGTAAGGGATGGAGGAACGACAGGTTTTGTGGAAGGGTTGGGTTTTTTTTTTTCCTTCTCCACCTGGGGGCTCTTCCGAGAGACGGTGCCCCCTAGGTAGCCCCAGTCAGACGGGTGCGACACAGAGTGAGGAGCATGAGCGTCGCTGCCCCTCCTGCCCTCTCGTCAGGGAAAAGTCTCTGGGTGTGTGGGTGGGCGCAGGGGGTGGACTCAGGCTGGGAGATCCTGTCTGTCAGGGCGTCCCCTCGCCTCTGTCAAACCCCAGCCAAACTTCCCGCGGAGGAGGCGGCGGCGGCGGCTGCTGCCCGCGTCCCGTTCCGCGCCCGGCCCGCGCCCCGCTGCGCGCCCGCCGCGCCGCCAACCCCGGTCCCGCTGATGCTACCAGAAGATGGATCCGGGCTGCACATCAGCAAACTACCACGGGGAGAGGGGAAAAGAAAAAGAAAGAAAGAGAAAAGGAAGGAAAGAAAAGGGAGCGGGCGGGGTGGGGGAGGGAGGGTGCACTACAGCAAACCGCGGAGCTCTAGTGATGGGAGGCAGCAGCTATGCTGGAGTGAGCAAAGTGTCAGAGCTTCGCCCCCCTCTGCACAAACACTCTAAGCTCTGTCTCTGGTCTGTCCCCCCTCCTCCGTCCCCCTTTAACTTACGAAAACCTTACAGGCAACTAACACACAGTCGTCAGCATCCTGCTTACTTATTCATACAGTCAGGGTCAGGATCCGGGCTGCTTCTGATCTGCTCCCTTGATAGTGTGTCTTATGGAAACTCGCGCATTCACTATACGCCTCTATCTCCATATAGCTTTCTCTCTAGATAAGTAGTGCATGACATTTAAACAACAACAACAAAAGGATCGAGATCAGATAAAACAACGCACAGATCGACACCCGACAGCCAAAAAAGAGCGAGAGAATCGGTGTTGAGAAGAATTAACTACAATTTAGGAGACGGAAAAATAAATCAGTGTCTGTGTATTTCCCCCTCTGCTGCGGCTGCTTTGCAGTGTTAGCCCCATGAGCTGAAGGGTGGGGGTTAAGGAGCGGGGGGGGAGGGGGAAAGAGAAAAGTTTAAGCTCCCACAGTTTGTTTAAAACAGAGGAAGGCAATATAAAAGGTCCATTGGTCTCCAGAAGTTCAGCCAAGCAACCGGGAACCGGTTCCAAAATGAAAGTAAGAATAAACAAACAAACAGAAAAAAACAATCAATGCAAACAAAAAGTAAAATCGTAGCATGCAGCAGCAGCGCGGAGATCTTGCAGTCGCGTTTTCCTGCTCTCACGTGGATCTCCAGGAGAGTGGTGGAGGTTTATTTTCCAAGCGAAGTTTCCGCGGGAGCCTTCGCCCCGCTGCGCGGTGTCCTGCCTCGCCTCGCCCGGCCCAGCCGCGCTTCAGAGCCGAGGCGCCCCGAGCCGCCGCCGGCTGCGCGGGGCCGGGTTTTGTTTTAAAGCCCGAGAAGGGATAAGCGCGCAAAGCCTCATTTCAGCCGATCAACCTGGAGAGGGAGGGGGAGGAGGGGTGGAGATCCGTGCTGCTCGAATAAAACAAGATCAAGCGGGGGGGCGGGGGAAATGTATATAGGTAGTTAGAGATCTCCCTGCCTGCCTCCTCCCCTCCCCCGAGAAGGGCAGCTCCGATCCTGCATAAACGCCTGAAACTGTTTCAGACCAAGGTGAGACTTTTCCGTAGCAAACTCTACTCCTCCTCCTTTTACGAGTTTCCATGGAAAAGGGCGGGGGGGACGACGAGGGGTGGGTAGAGGGGAGTTTCTTCTGCTCCCATTTCGCCGGGGTGTCACATTTAACACGGACTTTTGAAAGGGCTGCCGCGGAGAAGTGACTGCGTCTTTCTCTCACTTCCGAGCCCGCACAGGCTCGCTTTCTTCGCAGCACTTCCCGGTAACCTTCCTTCTGTGGCAGGGGTGGAAATCCGGAGATAGTCCCTTCCCCTGCCTGTGCCAAGAGGGCAGGCAGAGCCGGCGGCGCGCCCCTTGGCTCCGCGGGCGCGGACCGCCCCAGGTGCCGCGGGGGCGGGAGGGGCACGGTGAAAGCAGTTATGCAAACTCTGGGTAGGCACAGCCTGCTTTCACAGCTATCCAGGGACTGGGCACAACTTTCTATCGCCGCTATCAAGATCTAGCTACTCCCAAAAACGGAGGGCGTGGGGGAAGGCGTTGGGGGACTGGGGGGCGGGGGGGAGGAGGCGTGGGGAGAGCAAGGCGCAAAGCCTCTTTTCAAATGACAAAAAGCGTACTGCCTGCCCGGAGACGGTGCATCTGCCCCTGCCGTTCTGCGAATGAAGGGTTAGTGTTGCTATAGATAGGCACTCTCAGCGGGTCATACCATTAAAACTGGAAAGGTCAGTTAAGGCAGAGCTAATAGCAGTTTAATAATAGAGGATATTAAGGAGTCTGACACCGGGTAGCATCATTGTCTTTGAAGCATCCATGCGTTTTGTTTCCTTGCATTTTTGGCATCCACATTGTGTTCATGTTACTCCTAACCTAGTCTTGTTTTTTCAAAGTTGAAAGCCAAGGCATGAGTAGCTGCCACTGAAAAGGTGCAGCCTTCACTAAGGAATCACTGTTCTCTGTCCCAACAGTTGTTTGTTGGGTGTCATAAGGCCCACAAAACGCACCACACACCAGATGACAGAAAAGCCTGAGAAACTTGTGGTCTGCTCATTTCCCCTCTTCCTCAATGTACTTTCTGTGACCAGCCACCTCAGACACTTGGAACTGACTCCAAGGAAGTTATCAGAGATCCTTCCTTGTCAATTCATCAGAGCAGTGTCGGAGCTGATGACTATATATGCTTGCATACTGTCATGGTTTAGTGGGCTGTGTTTTGGTAAAGAAACCAGTCTGATCCAATCTGAAATCTAGTTTCTGTTATTTTTTAATGTCCACAAAGGAGGCAGTTTATCTTGCGGTGTTATAAATTACATGCTCATAGTGACATAGTGGATCTCCGTAACCCAGTTTTGTTATTTTACTTGGTCTTGTTTCATACGAGCACACCTTTAAAAAGTTAATTTTCTTTCGTGTGCCTATGCACCCCTATCCCAAAAAGAAACAATCTCTGCCTAGCAAGCACATGTTTGTCAATAGAGCCTTAGAAACACTGACTTTGCTGATTGCTTTACAGCCCTAGTAGAGGAATGTACAACATACAATCCTCAACATGCCAGTCTCCCAAGTGAGGAGATTATTATAGCCTCTCCAGCAGGAGATTAACTCTCCCAGCAAGGTAGGCACTGACGTCACTCCCAGCCTCAATCTGCCCCGACCTCAGCATCATCAACACTGGCAGAGCAGCAGCAAGTGCTCACAGTCTTGAAGACAGCTGGCCATGCAGAGCCCTGACTAAGACAGGAAACAAATTCAGAAATGCTAGATGGGAGTCATGCAGAAATCTGGGCACATAAGTGCTGTAACAAATAAATGTGTGTATAGGTCAGGGTAAAAGCTGTTTTCTGCTTGTAATCCAGAGCAACTACACATTAGAATTACTGTTTAAAATAAGCATTGCAGTTCTGCAGAAACTATTCTACATTGCTTAGGTATTAATATTCCCATCAGTCACATTAGTAAAAAGCTTTCCTCATATTAAGAGAATTTTTTTCCTAGTTACCAAACTGTTTCACATTAAAAACCCCACCCTTTTCCCTAATTAACCTCTTAATTATTCAACCTAACTTCTTTCATGATGCAAAATTTTGAAACATTTTAAGTACAAAATATTTTTTTCTTATCACACATTCATGTCTACCATTCCAAAAAGCTCACAACTCTGATAATCCATCTGACAACGCAGTCAATCAAAAATCCATCCTACAGCCGTTTCCAAAGAAACGAACACATAGCCAGGAAGACAGAATGCTTAAGCTGGAAGGAAACCAACCAAAGGAACACAACAACAGCAACAACAAAGCTCCAAGCATTTTCCCTTTCCCTTTAAATTTCCTGATTTGCGGATATATTACAGGGACACAGATAATGGTAAATACATCTACATTAAAAGTAGTGGTGGTGTTTTTGGTTCTTTGTTTGTTTGGTTTTGGGTTTTTTTTAATCCAGAAAGCAGGAGGCTTTCCAGCTCTTCCTACACATACTCACAAAAAATACAGCCCCCCCCCCGCCAAAAAAAACCAAACAAACCAAACCAAACAAACAAAACCCCACCAAACCAAAAAACACCCAAACAAACTAAAAAACATTTTTAAAAAAGGACAAGTCTGTACAAAAGACAAACACAATCACAGAACTAAAAAAAAAATCCATCTGAAATATCATTGCTCTCACCTCCTCCTCATTCTTTGGCTATCTGTCTCCTGCTTAGACCTCCATCTAGTGTGGAGTTTTAGGTGGGTGGACACAATGGGCTTATTCACAAACATCAAGCTCAGCACATGCCTAAGGCTTTGAAGGCTGAAGACCATGATGGGTCAGCTCCTTGGGACAAGGACTCATGGGATTTTTCAGGAGGCTAAACCAGAGAAGTTCTGCGGGAGCTGGTTACCTTCATGCTTTATTTCCTGATAAACACATTCTCTGTCTCTGAGGTACCTAGAGCACTTCTGAAACAGCTGAAGTTATGTTTAAGCATTTTCCCATTCTCCAAATGGTTATTCTGTAGGGAAATACTGAGGCTGAAAGCGCATTGTAGCAAATAAACTGTTTACAGTAACAAGCATACATGTATGCAATCATAAAGGTATACTGAGTAAATTATATAAACTAAAATTAAAATTTTGAAATTTAAAATCAAGCACTCATGATCTTAACAACAGTGAGCTCACCTGAGAAACCTTATTTCTCCCTTCTCTCCCACATGTACTCATGTGTTATGAAAGTTGTTCATTGCATGTTTGCATACAATTTTTTCTACAGACCTCTCTGCTTAATTAACAAAAAGCCTTCAATGTTATGTTTTCTGCTTTATTTTTGAAAGTATGCCCCATGCTTTATTCATTACACATTTATTCAGATCGTACTCTGAATACAGTTATTAATTTCCTCATGGGCATTTTATGGAGGTTGTTGCTACAGTATTTATGGGCTTCAAAAATATTAACTATTTTAGTTTCATAATACACCCCTCAGATGAGGGGATATTTTGACAGGATATGAATATTACATTTGGAAAACAGTTATAGATTGCCTAGTTTGATATCTTGGAGACCTGTCAGGACTTGGCACTGTAGAAAAGCTTATTTCTTCAAGGCCTGGTTCCCACTGCTTTCAGTTGCAGTAATATCACTCACTGACTATCTAACTACCTCTAATCAAACCCTGGAGTTTTCAGGCATCTGAAAATGAGAAGCAAATATTTAGCAAGAAGTGCAGTTTGAAAGCCTTGAACCAGCTTTATCAAGGAACGTGCTGGCAAAGGCAAGGACTAAGACACAATTTTTGGACTGTTCAGCTCTCTCGAGACTTTGGACACTGCTTCTCTTCCCATAATTCTTTTTCTTTAATGCTTCCTTCAGTTTCTAGAATAAAGATGACCAGGCGCCTGCCATCAACAGCCTCACCTTTAACAATATTCACATAATTCATCCACTGTTTTGAGTCTTTGGCTCCTCAACGCAGTACCTGTTAACATGAATAGGTAGTGCTGTGTTTGGCCCAGCATTTGAAAAGATGTGTCTGTCTTCACCACTGGATTTCATGGTTATTACTGGCAGAAGAGGGAATCTTGGAATCCGTTCCAAACTCTGGGAGAGGGTGTTTTTTAAATAGCAAACTCCCATCTGCTTGCTTCCCATGTCCATGCTTTGCCTTATCTTGGCTTTTTGTTTCAAGCCTGTCTTCATTCTCTGTTCAGTCTTGGCTGTTCATCCCACTTTTATTTTTCTTATCCAGTTAATGGTAGTGTTTGATTTGTATCCCAGTTCCAGCTGCCCTAATTGCACTTTTCTTTAATTTTGTTCTGGGACTTCTCACTCTCAGATTCATCTTCAGCTGTGCAGGGTTCTTTTTGTCGTTGTTGTTTAGTTTTCATCCCCTTTATCTAGTTGATCTTTCTCTTATGTCTACTCACCCAATATAACTTTTTGTTATGTTGACATCCACCTTCCTTGTCTGTTTTTTACTGCAGGTGTGCGCCACAAAGTTGGTCTTGCTCCTTGACCTTATTTCCCAGTTACAAAGTTCTCCTTGCTCCAGCCCTTACACTGATGTTCAGGCAATTTTTGCTTGTCTGCTACCCTCCATCCATCTCTTCACTTGGTTACTTCTCAGGCCTGGTTTCCTTATGCAAAAAATTTCACTGTCCCAAAATATATCCACCATTCCCATTGCTGATTTCTCCTAATTCTTTCTCAGGAGCTTTGTGCTGACTTCACCATGCTGCAAGATCAGTCCTTCTTCCCCATCTATACAAGTGAACAACCTTCCCCTCCCCATACTACAGATACAACTGAGGTGGATTAAGCACCTGAAATCGTTGCTGCTTCTCAATTAAGTTCCAGATCCAAGTGAGGCACAGCTCAAAATTATCATGTGATATATAATTGCAGGTGAGACACTCAGGTAAGAGAGCTGCTAAAACTGCATGTATTCAAGGCTGGCTGTGTTAAAGGTAAAAAAGGATATATCCCTTGACATAAGGACTGATACTCTCCTTCTTTCCATTCTGCTCAAGATTTAACTGCATTTCCTACAGGCTGACCATACTGAAGCCCATCCAAAAATACTGCTATGATTTTTAATTTGCAAGTTTCATTCTCAAATACCTGGATAATTTAAGCTAACTTTCTAAAAAAAAGGCTGATGAAGAAGAATTTAAAACTGAAAATCAGCTTGTAGCAGATACTAGCATGGAAAATGTTATATCAAATTTTCACAATTAAGGAAAGATATATAAGCAACTTAAACAATATCTACCAGCAGACAGTGTCAAGGAATTTTGATATTAGATACCCAACCAGACTGTGTTTATAACATGATTTGTGTTATACCCTCTCCATTTTTAATACTCTAAAAACTGCAGAAGAACAAAACTACATTGATAACATGTACTGATGTTAAAACAAGTAATCAAGCAACAATAACAAAACCAATGGTGCACAACTTAAATTAGAAACTGTTCTGTGTTTGCTCAGCATCCCTGATCCTCATCAAGCAATAAATCAATTTGCAGTAGCCGTGGACAGCTATTTAAACACAGGGCCAGAAGAGCTTAATTGTTAAAGCAATGTTCAAAGCTAGAAGGTATAGGAGGATAGTGTAAGAGGTCATATTAAATATTCACTTATCTAAAAACTGCTGCATTCCAAATATTAGGAGGCATTCTGACCTTCTCCTAATTAAAAAACAAAGTCTATGAGCTTTGAGCTTAGCAGAGCTTAGCTTACAGTTCTTCAGAGCATAGATAGAAGCTGCCAGTTGAAAAACTGGCATCTAAATGTTTGGCAACTTGATTTTGTTTGGTTCACTTTTTTGTCTAACATGCAAAAAAAAACCAGCTAAAAACTGTTTGGTTTGTAGTTTGCAGTTTATTTTTACAAGTTGATAAAGCATTCAGGATTCAATCCTCAACTTTTTAAGAGGCTGCTCCTTGTCAAAGTTGACAGCAAACTTGTGTTTGACTTGCATCGGAACTGATCAGGGTCACTTATCAGTCATCATTCTAGACATTGGTAGCTGGTGAACATAGTTTCTTTGGCAATTATATGATAATATAAGTGTAATAAACTATAACAATGATATTACTATTCCTAGACCTGTTCTTCTGTGACCAAATGTTGCTCGTAGACTTAGAAGTGACAATTGTTATTAGATTGACTAGGTGTAGAGGGTTAATCTTACCCTCCAGTATTCAGCATACTGTCACATAGCTGGGAGTCAGTGGATGATTTTTGACAGAAAAAAGCCCCTAACGAGCCTGATTCTGAGTGACTGCTGAGCATTTTGATCTTCTATTCAGTTCTAGAAGATGGAGCAGCTCAGCACCTTGCCGAACAGGATTCATGGTTTTGAGCTATGTGCCACTCACATGAAAAACCTCTGGTTTAGTTTACATGGTAATTTATCACTTATCTCTGGCACTTACTCCAGAAAACATGTAACACTGAGAGTGGAGGTAAGGAATCAAAGCATATAGGGGAACCCTGCCCTAAATGGGTTTCTACATAGACACAATGTATTCTTCTAACTCTGGATCACTGAAAATAAATAAGGCCTATCTCCAGCAGCCAGGACGAGGAATGGATGGCAATTGTCTTACAGAAAGCAGTATGAAGCTATGATACAAGACCTATCAATGACAGAAATATTGTCCTGTAGTTATGAGTATTGTTTTATTTGTGGTAATATTTACATAAGTTCTCTACACAGCACAGAACTTTTACCCTTTTCAACACTGTCTAACATACATTTCATTAACACAGGTAGCTACAGATAGCATTATACCCACTGAATTTTATGGTACAGCTATCAAAAAAAAAAACAAAAACCAGAAAAAAACCCACAAACCAAAACAACAAAAAACCACCAATAAAAAACAAACAAACAAACAAAAAACCCCAAACCAAACCAAAATATAAACCACCACCTCATGTACCTAAGGTGTCTTATTTAGTACCTTTTTCTAATCTTCAGTGTCATAAGATGTCTATGGCAAACCTAATTGCATCCATGTTATCCAGCTTTCTCCAAAATTATTTGTATTGTGTTTGTTGTCAGTTCTCCTTTACTACAATAGAACCTTTTCCAGCAAAAGCTTCTTTTGAAAGAAGGCACTGATGTACCATGCAGCAATAATTAATAAGCTCTGTCTGGAGAATTCAGGGATTATATTGTATTTTAAAGGTGAATGCTCTTTCACTCACAAAGGTGATAGTTTTGTGGAGACACAAACAATATTTGCTGTAAATAGTACATATTTTACAGTTATTACACATATATACATATGCTTTACAATTCGAGCTTAACTTGCAGCCATTTCAATACAATATTCCTTCATCACAATTAGAGTACTAAGCTCTTGCAATTCATTTTTTACCCCCTCACCTCAAAGCTATATAATTTGCAATACTGGATGTGTCACAGACAACTGACTAGAGATAGTTATTGGCAATTGTGGGCACATATACGTGTACACACACATACTCACAATATAAAGGACCCAAACTAAAATCTGAGAGCAAAGCACTTCCAAAATTAATTCCAGGATCTGGAATCAACATTTATATAAAATTTTCATCCTTCCCAGAAAAGGGTGAAAGAGGTCCCAGGCACCACTTACACGTGCACAGTTCTGTGTTGCATTTAATACAGAGTCCAGTGTCACTGCACAAGCAGTATAGATTTTCTGAAGAGTCAGATTTGCTATACATTCTCCAGACTTCTAGGTTTGGGTTTCCTGGTAAGAATGCCCTTGTCAGATTAGGCACTGAAGCTCCTACTTTATGAGTACAGGCTTAAAACATTGAACATATGAACAGCTCAGAATCTTCAAATGTGAAGCATAAGAATGAAGGTGTATGTTTGTACTTCTGTTTAGTATTATGTAGAACTGCCACAACTGGTAAGATTTATTTTTTTTTTAAGTATATGTGCTCACATGCATTTTGTTTGTTAAAGAATTGCATTTACCATATTGTCATGGTTTGAGTAGCCTCAAAATCCAATTCCTGAATTGGAATTAAGTGCACTTAATTCCTAACATCTAAAAAACCCCCAGCTCCATCTACCATAGCCAAATTTGTATTTGTGTGGATTCTGTTTTTCAGTGACATGAATAGCGGTTTGCAGGAGAGACATTGCAGATAAATGCAATAATACATATTATCAAAATCCTTTTACTAGAAAAATTTGTAATATAAACACTCAAATATTGCACAAAATGCTAGTAGTGAAACCAGTCAGAAATATTCCTGGTTTAAGACTAAGTTATACTAAAGTGATAGATCATGACTTCTAAATTATTCAGCCTTCAAACTATTACTACTTTTGCTCCTTCCTAAACCTGTTTTCTTCTCTCTGTATGCTCATACAAATCACAGAATCACAGAATGTGCTGAGTTGGAAAGGACTGACAAGGATCATCGAGTCCAACTCCTGGCCTTGCACAGGACCATCCCCAAGAGTCACACGATGTGCCTGACAGTATCATCCAAACACTTCTTGAACTCTGTTAGGCTTGGTTCTGGGGAGTCCGACTACTCTCTGGGTGAAGAACCTTTTCCTAATATCCAGCCTAAACTTCCCCTCACACAACTTCTGGCCATTTCCTCGGGTCCTGTCCCTCATCGCCACAGAGAAGAGATCAGTGTCTGCCCCTCCTCTTCCCCTCATGAGGAAGTTGTAGACTGCAATGAAGTCTGCCTGACCAAGTCTCCAGTTAATATCCAGATTAAGCTCTGCAACAAAACCAATCTCACCTGTACCAGCATTAGGCCTTTCTTACAGATTACCTAACACATGTAGTTAATAATAATAATTAGATGTGGTCTTCTTCCCAGACTCAACCCTCCTGTCCTGACCAAACCTAGGTTTTACGAAGCAACCAGAGCCACCCGCAATGCGCGGCCCCATCGTCTCGACACTTGCGTATTTTCCCAAAAGTTTGCCCAGCTTGCAAGCCATGGCATGGAAGGTAACGTGCAGACGTCTGGCATCCCTGCCCTCCCGATCCAGTTGTGATTTTTTGGCATCCTGCGACCCCTAGTGAGAGCCGGGGCGGGCGAGAGGGCAGCAGCCACCCCGCCCCCGCCTCTGGCCCTCCGGCCTGGGGCCGCCAGCGCCGGCGGGCTCCCGCCAGGCACCCGCTATTTCCAGGTCGTGGGCAAAACATCTCTCTGGGGATTTCCGTTTCCCCCGTTAACTGGCTGAAAGCTACTATAAAAACATAATAACACGTTGCCTTTGGTCGCTTCGAAACAATGCTCTGATTGTGTTGCAACTTCACACACAAAGCTGCTATAAACTCTCAAGGCAATGGAGGGAGAGGCAAGAGACAGCACCCGTCTTCTACATACCACCCCAAGAAAAGAAATAAAATTGCCGGCTACACTTCTACTTAATTATGTACATGTAAGGCCTAAGCCTTTGCAAATAACCACTAACAGTATTTGTTTGCCCACTGGTGTTAGGAAAATATCATTGAGAAGTTAGTCTCTCAGCATTCAAAATTGCAAGCTAAGCTTTTTGCTGTTGTCATCATGCTCAGATCCACCAGAACAATGGAGTTTAAAACAATGATTGATTCTGTTCTAAACACATACATGAATTAAAAGCTGAGAATGTAAACATGCAATTATTAAAGAGGAAAGGGTATTTCTTAACTTGGTTCAGTTCCCTCAACTAAGATCAACTTGGTATTCATATATATGCATCAGAATATGTTTGAATATACAGACTATGTTATGTATCAAACTGTTTTCTGCACTTAAACGTACTGTAGACACACTTTTAGGGTCATTGTTACAGTATGAAAGGAGCAAGTCTGCTGTTTTAGTTTCTACCATTTACAAATAAAACATGCAAACAATTCTACCTAATGCTAAAAATAAATATGCAAGAACTTTAATATTTTGATTGTTCAACAGAAATTGTAATACACATTAACTAGTCCAAATAGATCACTTTTTCAATGGAAAGATCTTGACAATCTGACTGGTGAAGCACTGCTGTCTATCAGATGAAAAGATTCCAGGAATGAAATGCAGCTGGTTTTCAAAGACACATATTAATATCTTGTGATATTTTCATTTCCAAAGAAACAGTAGAGGCCTAGAATGAGAGGATTTTATTCAACCTTTTATATCAAAATAATTATGGCTTTTCTTTGATGAATAGTATTGCCTTCTGATTTGTAGCTTCCTAAAACCCACTAAATCTAAAGTCAAGCCATCTAGTCCTTCAGACTTCCTAGAAGTTTCCATTTGCTTACAAGTTGAGTTGGTCCATATCATATTTGGAACCAAAACTAAAAAGTTCAAAGATCTTGAGCAGTTCAGATTTCAAAACCTATTTTGAACTCACTTAAACAATTTTCTTTGGGAGTTGAAATTCTCACAGATGTTTGAAATTCTCCCAGATGTTTGCATAATGGGAGTGTGGATAACATGAATGTTAGATGAGCCTGCAATTGCCATCTCCCGTTTTTCCAAATTTTTTTTTACATGGTTTAGTACCTCCTATCTGTTGGACACTTAGCTTAATCACCACTTTAAGCAACATACTGTCAAGCCTATAAATTGCCTCTGAGAAAATGGCTAGTGCAGAGAATTCATTGTTAGTTATACTTCTTTTATGTATTTAAAACACCTATTATATGCTTCTAAGGAAGAAAAAGAAGTCCACCTTTCTGCAGCAATGTGGTAGATATCACAGCTTGCATAACCCACAATAGCACATTAGTGAACAAATAGTAAAAGAGCTGTGTCTCTTCTACAAAAATCTCTCCTCAATCTGTTAGGCTGATTTTTCTTTAACTTTGCTCCACATATGGGCAACCTATTACACAGAAGTTTTTATAGGCCCGCTTGGCTGAGCAAAGGAGCTGCAAACCTGTAATACTAATATAATCCTGTTGTGTCACAATGAGGGAGGAAAGGGCAAATGGTCCATCAGAGGCAGTAAACCTGATTCTGTGCAGCAATGTACATCATGCTGGTGGCTTGGTTCATGGTTATTGGGTCCTTTACTGCTGCATGAATCAATCTGTTTAAAAATATTTTTATGCAATTGGAAATGTACATTACTAGAAGTAAATTGTATGCTTTTTAAAGCATATGGTTTATATTCAAAATTTTATCTGATTTACCAAAAACCTAAGCAGAAAATAAAGATTGTTTTTTTCTTAACAGTTTTAAGAGCTTCCTTTAAATCATTTGTTCTTTTACCAAATAATTCCGGGAATTCTCAGAAAATGCAAATTCTAAGTTGATATTTACATACATTCTCTGTAGGTGTCAGCATTGCTTTATATTGTTGGAGAGAACTATTTTTTCTTCTTCTCAAAGAAAGAAGATGTGCAGATTTGTCATTTTCCACATGAAAGATAATTTTTATGTTGCCAGTTTGTATTTTACCATCCATTTTTGACTAAGAGATTCAATACTATATTGCATGGGTGCAACTAAAGTAAACAAACAGAAAAAAACCTACATTGTTTTTCTATGCACCCATTTTCAGTTTTAAAATCTTTCTATTCCAGATATTTTTGTATAAATATCATCCTCATTGATATAAACACAAGGTCCACGTGTTTATAACACATAACCTTTGCAAATGTTTCTCAGATGTCGAAAGGAGCAACAATTCAGTTATGTTAAATATACTGTGAATCTACCTTCTTTATACAGACTATAGAGGAAAACTGTGGAATTCTAGTGAAATTCTCAAAAAGCCAGCATAGGGCAAATATTATTTAATACTTTCATTCATAAACTTATCATACAAAAGAAAAGTATGCTACTGAAATCTGTTGATAATACGCTATTGAGATGAATTATCCATGCAGAAGGAAATTGTACTATCATACTAGAAGTGAATGACCTTGGGAGCCAATGTAATAGTAATTGAATGAAAATGAATTGTACAAAGTGCGAGATCATAAAAAAAGGGTAAAAACAAGAATTGTTTTGGGGATCTCAGGCATAAAGAGTGCTTGAAGAAAGATGTGAATTAAATAGTCAAACAAAATTATTATCAACCTCCTATACCCATGAAAGAGAAACACAATCCAAGCATCTATGAGGCAAGATATTTCCAATTAAAAAAAAAAGAGAGAAACATTGATGTCATTATTACAAACTCAAGTATATATGAACATTACTTGAAATGCGGCATACAATCCTGACCATTCTTTTTATCAGAGGAACAGAGAGCTTATCTTCTACGAGGGTATTAAGAGATCACTTCAAAATCATTTGAAGGGATAAGTTAGCTTGCTGTAAGAGTAGTGGAAAACAAATTAACTACATAAAAATAGCATCAACACAAGAAAAAAAAGTCTACAAACTGCTCAAGAATGACATTAAAGCTGGGAGAGGGATTCTGACATCACCACCCAGAAGGAATAACAGAGGAAGAAATCCCATCGACTTTTCAGAGGGAGCTCAAAAGAGAACATTCTTGGTCTAAGAATGTGATAGAGTCTGTGTCCCAGGGAGGTCCCAATAGCCCAGTCTTTCATTTGTATTGTGGGTTTGAACCAGGGTTTGTCATTAGCACTATACCATTTTCTATTGATAAAGTGCTACTTACAGCCATTGATTGTGGGCTTAGGTTTAGGTGATCTATTTCTAAGTGAAATAGGACAGACGAGAGTTTGTGGGATTTTTTGCAGTAGTAGCCTCAGAATCTATTTAGACTAGAATTCTCCTTCTTCACTACAAGTGACAAACATCTTGACTACAGAGACTTCTCAGTGTTGGCTGATTCACAACCAACATTTTTGAGTTAGGGAATTTAATTTAGATAAGGATTTCACACTGGGCATTTACTTCGGTGCAAGTTTTACCTACGTATTTTCATAACACACACTCTTTAGAAGATGTTCCTTCTAAAGATTTGTTTACATATACATTTCTTTCTTCTCTGCCCCCCTCCTGCCGTGTCTGTAATATATAAGTTTTGTCCATAACGCTGTAGAGATACACTGATTTATTTTTAGGTCATCTCAAAAGTACTTTGGAGCTCCTATTAATGGCACAGCAGAACACTGAGTTTTCTATAATTCTGTGGCTGCAAAATCTTGTCTCTATCATAGATTTGCCCTTGGGTTGCAAAAAAAACAAAGAGAGTATTTATAGCCTTTCTCATGCAAAGAGATTTGATCATTCAAAAAGAAGGCAATGAATTGCACAGTACTTTCTATATCCCCAGGCTAGCTACTAATATTAGTGTTAAGGAAAAGCTGATGTCACCTGATCTATCACAGTCTCTGCTTTTGTACATCTCTGGGTAATAATGGGCCAAAAAGGCTGACTATTATTTTTGAATTAATTTATTTCAACACAGTTCTATTGTCATGACAGATTTAGAAATACTGTCCTCCACCTGAATTACATCAGACTGCTATAGTTGATACAGGATATAGGAAAAATCAAAGTAGCACTTCTCAGAGTCAACCCAAAGAAACTTTTAAGGAAACAGATGGCTCTGACCATTTGGAAATGGCCCATAGGTATTACTCTTACTAAATAAGAGAAGCTGGAGATGAGATAGACAAAGCCTAAATTACACTTTTTTTTTTTCCAGGCTGTAATTTGATTCCAACATAAGATTCAGAAGATTATTGTGAGGCTCAAAGTTGTTTGTACTATAAGGCAGGAACTCAACAGAATAAGCTGTATGACTTAACTGGCCTTCTCAAAGTCCTTCTCTACTCTCTAAACCAAATATTCTTGGTTTTGAGGAGTTTGATTTAAGCTACATCTTACAAATTGGCACACAGCACAGCTGTGCTTTTATGAGTGTACCTCTGGCTGGAAGCCTCACTTACTCAGCTGGATTGACTCCGCTGTGGCTCAGGGTACTTGTGCTAAGTACACACACTTCCATGCTCACAATCACAGCCACATCCGGACACTCCTCAATCCTGAAATATTCCCATAAAGCTCAGTTTTTCTTATCCTGAATGAAGGTTGACTGCTGTGGATAGAAACTCAAGTAAAAACATCCAATATAATTTTATGATTTCACCTCTTCTATGATGAATAACTACTTAAAAAGCAGGGTAAAGTTTTATGACTCTAAAATATATTAGAATCCAGCAGAACCATCAAATTGATCTCCCTTTTTGTTATCCTTAAAACAAGCTGCTAAAATGATGCAGAGTAATGACAGATTAAGTGCACACATGCAAAAAATATTTATAGACTACTAATGTATTGTCATGTACATTACATTTTTTCATTTAATAGGTGAAGAGAAAATGGAAGTACTAGCTAAGTGATCAATCACTAAGAAAATAAAAATAACATTTGGGGATTTTCAGGTTGTTTTTCCACTGTAAAAACAGTACAGTGATTTTCAGTTCGGTTACTTCAGATCATAAGGACTAGAAACCAATAATATCTTGAAAAGGTAAGAATCCCCTTATGAGCTGAAAGGGATAGAGTTTGAAGATGTCAGAGAAAGAAAAAATAATCTTTTTTTGATCTTACGATAATATGATTTAGAGAAAAAATATTCACATTTTAGAAATAATTCATCTGGGCAGATTGGAACTTGCAGTCCAACTTTTAAGTAGTGTGGATCCTGCTCCTCAATGATTAGGCCCTTCTGAAGTAACACCTAGTTATGCAGGAACAGAGGCCAACAAGCCCTTAACAGACAGTTTGCAGCTACTGTAGTAGGATATAAAGCTGAGTGTCAAAGATAAATACAAACTGCCAAAATAAATTAGGAAACCTGTGATCAATACGTTTGGTAGTTGGCACTAGTATTTCATAGCCCCATATACCAAAGACTAACTTAACTATTAGTTACTTTTTCTACTTTTCTATTTAGCAGTTTACTAAATGTTAGATAACTGTTATTAATACATCAAATAGCTAAAATGACAATCTAGAATATGGTGTATTGGAAGCACAAGATACATTTATGCAACCCCCTTGCAAAACAGCTTTTCATTTGATTGCACATGAAATTTTCCCTAAAGTGCAAGAATGAATTTTGCACTTTGTTACATTGGTTGTATAGGATGTGGACGCATGCCCTCAGATTTCTAGGAAAATGAAGTGTTCACAGTTAACGGATACCTGTGAAAAGCTTTTTGCTTTTTTCCCCCCAAAACAGTACCTCACAGCATATTTTTGGCAAAGACAGTGACAGGAACTCATTCTCTGGGCAACATACAGTTTCCTCAGCTACAAGACCATCCTTTCTTTGCTTGACATCCCAACTCATTCAAAACACATATCCCAACTTCCTCGACAAAACTGAGATGAGTCTTGCAAACAACAGACTCTTTCACTGTGTTATGCTGATTCATTCCAAGCACTGTTCATCCTGCACACTGAATGAGGCAGTCCTGTGGGAAAACAAAGGATGAGATCATGTAATTAAAGACTATCTTATAATGTACATGGGAATTGAACTGTAATGGCCTCAACGGTCTCAATTCTATTTCTTAACTCTTGAGTGATTAAGAGTTTTTTCTTTTCTTAATGTAACCATCAATATTTGTGAGTAAAGACATTAAAAAATAACCAAAACCTCTAAACTAAAGAAATATCCACATGAAACCATACCAATTACTACTGTATGGTATGCAAGGACAATTACCAGTAGATCCAACCGGAGCAGAAAACAACACTGCTACTTTTTTCAAACATTCTATTCTCAATTTTCCTATCCATTAATGTTTATATATTTCCAGAGATATTTAAATTTTAATGAAATTCTGCCAGATTAAACTATTTTGAAATCCTGCCTTCTGATTCCTACCACAGGTTTGCTTACTCCAGCGGGATGCTGAGTATTCCCCAGGCCTACCTGACAAACACAGAGATCCTACAGACCCTGCTCCTTGTCATTTCTCTTCTGAGTGCTCTGTCAAGTTGGACACAAAATGGTCATTCCATTCTGAAGGAAATTTAACTGTTTTTGTAAGAGTTCTAATTTAATACATCAAGCTTTTAAAGGTCTCCTAGAATGGTTGTCATTCCCCCCTCCCCCAGCACAAGTCTCTGGTACATGTACAACTTTTTCTGAAGCTGAAGGCCTGAAACTCACATTGTTCTCTGACTGTTCCCAAGAGTTGAATCTTCTGCAAGCTCTGACAACCATCCCACAGTAAGAGATTATTTTGAATAAACATCTCTCCTCCCTGAAATTCTAGATCCAGAAAGCACTTTGTTTTGTTGCAGGGAAACAGATTCGGGACAATCATGCCACACATTTTCTGTCTCAGCACACCAGTACTCTAATACCTAGTGCTGTCAGGCAGCAGCACAGGCAGGGCTGCTCTGCAAGAGGTGCCAAACCAGGAGCCCAGGGCAATCTCAGCACCAGACAGGGTACGGTCCTACAGCACATCAACACCATGGGCAAGAACAGGGCACTGGAAACAGAGCCTACCCAGGCACTTCAGTAGAGAGCAGCTGGAGACAAGACTAGAGCTGACTACAGCATGAATCAGAAGGGGTAGGGCTAGCAACTTGCAACACAAGTCTGAAGTCCAGCAACAGAAGCAGGGATGGACAGACAGACAGACAGACAGACTAGGACTAGAAGACAGACAAGAAAGGACTAGAAGATCAGGTCTGAGCTCAAATCAAGCCCCATTAAATGGAGCCCTGTGGGCAGAGGGTGTGTGGGGGAGCGGGGTTTCTAGATGAGGCTGCTCAGGGACTCTAATGCCATTAGTACACCCAGGGCACAAGGAGTGTTACAGTCAGTGTTGGGGTTACAGTAGGAACAGATGGGGTTTCAGAGCCTCAGCACATTCAGTAGTTTGCAATCTCTGGAGGAGGCTGTGAGCTTCTATGAATAATTCCCATTTATTCTTTTTTTCCCATATTCATTTGGAGCTTTGTGGCTAATATTGCTTATTTAAAGGGTTTACTCTTCCTCTCTTTCTTCAGTTATATTAACTTCATTTGTTTGAAGCCATATCCTTCCTTTCTCTGTTCCTTTTGTTAGTCTCCTTTGTTCATATTTTATGTTTGTTGAAATGTAAACTTCTGGGGACTGCAATGTTGAACAAGTTCCTCGACTTTTATTGAACTCATTAATGTTGGGAACGAGAGTCAATGGAGCATAACTGATGCAAAAACTTTTGTTCCTCACTCCTGGAGGTTTTTCCATCATCTGTGCTTGGACGTCCTTTTCCAAGAACCATGTCTAAGTCTAATGATGCCTTCAGTCCCTTGGGAGCCTCTGAACTGCGAGGACCCAGACAGCACTCAAGACCACTCTTTTCCTTGGGAAGTGAGCTCTATGTTGCAGCTTACAGGCACATCACAGGAGTTCAACAAATGTCTCTGAGGCTGTCAGTGTAAAGGTCATACACAGTGCTTTATAAACTTAGGAATAATGTCCAGCAATACTGAAAATAATGCCGTTTTAAATGTCCACATACAAATCATAGAAATACAAGCTGTTACTGCAACTTCAGGTGCTCACAGCTGAAGAGTTCAATGAAGAAAGGTATGTTATTTTTTGAATTTCTAAAGGATCTTTTTTTCCAGAGTCACAGAATACCTTGCAAACATTGCAGTTAAAGCTCATGACATTCTTGTGAAGTAGGAAGATTTTTATCAGCTTCTATACAGTTTTTCTAGGGTAAAGCATGGGTAGTGAGTAGCACAGCAACACAACAAAGCAATGTGGGACCAATGGTGAAAAAATGCACCAAAATCAGTTGAGCCTTGGGGCATATTAGGATGCCATTTCATGAGGAGTGCTGTACAAACTTTCATATCAGAAAGCCTGATCCTGTATCATTTCTAACACAAAACGTAGCAGGTCATATTCTCATTTGTGTTTTGCCTCCTTTTCCCTGCTTAAGAACCAAAAGTGCCAGCAAAGCAGACAGGAAGCCCTCAATGTGAAAGAACATCACTGGGTTTATGGATGCCGTGCAACACTGGACTTCAGAGGCACTGAGCATTCAGAGCAGTACAGATACATCGCAAGAATTAAACAAATACAGTTACACCAAAAATCTATGTTTACCTGTTATAACAAGAAATTGCATCCAGCAACACAGTTGATACACATCATCTTAGGTTAACGGTAGTATAGCACTGGGTACTTTTCTGACTTCACCTCCAATGTTACTTGTTGAACTCTGCCAGGCAGGTACAGTCAGATGCGGACAGTCAGGAACTAGCTCACTCACACTCTGACCAAGCATTGCACAAGATTTTTTTGTCCCAACGTTCTTCAGAGATTCAGAAGCTGATCCTCTCAATCCCTCTATGAAGCACATCCAAGCAGGATCTACAAGCTTAGACACAGTCCTATGCTAACATGGTCTAAATGCTTTACAGACCACAGAGTGAACAAAGTGGTGTCGTGACTTATGTGATTGTCCTTGGACAGATATCCAAATGCTAGAAAATCCAACCTTAATTAAGTTGTTAAAACAAGCTGTTAAAGATGCAGGATTTGACTGCTTACATAAAATAAATTATGCTGGTTAGATAAGTATGCTTATCATTGCATTTTTACATCTCTTCATTATTCCAGTGGACTGTTTCCAAAATAGTAACATGTTTTTATATATTTTCACTAAAACCCAAGATACATAGCAAAGCACTGTGGGCTTTCTAAGTGAGAAGATGAACAAAATTCATAAATATGCATTTAGTAATTCATTCAGCTAGTGCTAAATGGAACCTTTTATATAGACTTTTCAAAAACATTCAGTGTGTGAGGTGAGTTCATTAATGTAGTTTAGCAGATTGGAAGCAGCACAGATTTGGCCTGGAGCAAGAACGATCAGCTTCATCAGTGCTGGTTTTACTAAAAGATTCTTCTGATGATACAAGGTAGGACTAAAACCTCTAAAAAACTGGTGTTTTCCTGGTCCTCTTTCTGGTGTAGACGCTGTTCTTGGAGAATTTTGAAGTAACTGAACTATAATTGTAGTTAGAAAGCACTCACACAAACTCAAAAGAAATACAATACTGAAACAGTTCAAACATTTAGTTATGCATAAAGCTCTGAAGATATTTTAATGATGAATAAATCTGAATGAAATGGAATGGAGGAGCTGGAAGAAAGTAAAATTTCCTCGTTAGTAGCAGGTCTAGAGGAGGGCCATGAACATGATCAGAGTATTGGAGCACCTTCCCTGTGAAGAAAAGCTGAGAGATATGGAGTTGCTTAGCTTGGAGAAGTAAAGGCTCAGGAAGCTTATGCCAGATGGAGAGCTTTTACCACTGACAACAAAAGGGGTGACAGTTTTAAACTGAAAGAAGGTATATTTAGATTGGATATAAGGATGAAATTTTTTACAATGGCCATGGTGAGGCACTAGAACAGGTTGCCCAGAGAATCTGTGGATGCTTCATCCCTGGAAGTGTTCAGGACCAGGTTTGATGTGGCTTGAGCGACATGGTCTAGTGGTAGAAGTTCCTGCCAATGGCAAGGGGGTTGGAACTAGATGATCTGTAAGTGCCCTTCCAACTCCAACCATTCTGTGATTCTATGATTCTACTTTCTTGTCTTTAAGCATATGAGATTTTATATTGTGGTCATGCTTGTTTGTATATACTTTGATAAGTACAAAAACATTTAATTCACTACTTCAACTCATCTAATGCATTGAAATTAATTAAACAATTGTCTTTAATATTAAAAGTTTGTTATAAAAGTACACAAATTGTAAGCTTCTCCTCCTGAAGTCAATCAATACTTAGCAAATGGTTACATGAATTTTGAAATGCAAGTGTAGGATGTATACAGTGCACATTTGAGTTACAGAAAGTTCTAGTACATACAAGCAGAATAACGGAATCACAGAATCAGCTTGGTTGGAAAAGACCTCTGAGCTCATCGAGTCCACTGACCCAACACCACCCTGTCAATTACACCATGGCACTAAGTGCCACATCCAGTCTCTTCTTTAACACCTCCAGGGATGGTGAACTCACCACCTCCCTGGACAGCCCATTCCAATGCCCAATCACTCTCTCTGTAAAGAACTCCTTCCTAATGTTTAATCTAAACCTCCCCTGGCACAGATTAAGACTGTGTCCTCTTGTCCTACTGTTGGTTGCCTGGGAGAAGAGACCAATACCCACCTGGCTACAACCTCCTTCCAGGTAGTTGTAGAGAGTGATGAGCCTCCTCTTCTCCAGGATAAACAACCCCAGCTCCCTCAGCTGCTCCTCGTAGGACTTTGTGACCTTTTACTAAACAATGAGCATCAGCTGAAAGAAGGACTCAGGAAATGGAAAGAAAGAGCACTGAAATGGAGAGTACGATCCTCAAGAGAAAATACTCGAGAGACAATACCAGTCTCCTAGAAAGACAAATGCCTTCACCCTCCAAGGAACCTGTCCCTCAGGAAACTTTTTACTCAGGACCTATGAAAGCCTCTGCCACTGACTTATCCAAACAAAACAGATCAAATTATTTTTCATATATTGAAATGTAGTCTGCCAACAAACAACTGATTTTGGCTAAAATGTAGTAATTGTTTTCTGTTCAGGTACTGAGTTTGAATTGCTAAGAGAGCTTTAGCAAGAACAAAAAAGTAGGAATTAAACAAATCTTCACTAGTTTTCATGACTGTGTTTTGATGTAAAATCCGTGATAGAATAAAAAATAAACAGTATTATATTCCATTTTATTTGATAAAAGACTTGGGAAAAAGCAGTATCCTAGCAACTAGACATCAGAACTTTTCAGTGCAAACACCTCACCCCCTTCACTGTGTCAAGCAATAAAAAGAGAATAATAAAATTCCAAACTTGCAACTAAATCCTATCATCAAACCTGAAAATAAAACAACTCAACAATACACAGTAGATTTTAGCTAATTTTTTTTTTCTGGCAGAAGTATGTGCTGAAACAACTACATAGTACAGTTCTGTGATTGAAAGGGCAAGACAGTTTTGTGTTCTTGTACACTTTGGACTCTAACTGTGAATATCTAAAACCTTACTGTATCAGGTTTCTTTCAATGAGTTTTATTTCATATCCAACAGCTATCTTTTTCTAGACTCTTTCCTTCTATATAGCGCAGGCTGTCACAACCCCTGATTGTGGTCCTCTCCTCAATCTGATCCTGCCTAAACAACACAAACTGTCATTAATACATGAGGATATTTGATAACACAGCTCCCTGGAGCATCTAAAGAAAGTGCCAGAAATGAGCCACGTCACAAACCAATAAACTACAAAGCCATTTTATAAAGCTGGCTGTATAATAAATGTATATTTATTTAATGTCTCTTCTCTTCCACGCTTTCAAAGCACGTATCCTACCAAACAAAACACTATCTCTAGCTTTATCATGTACTATTGATGCCTGTTTCCAAAAACCATCAAAATCACTGTTAGCTCTGTATGTGCAACAAATAATTTTTTTGGTCTACTATGATATGCACTATGATACTGCTATTATTTTGGGTACTTCCTGCCTTGGTTTTATTTGGTTGGCATAAACCGGAGAACAGTAAAGTGATTTGGATAAAGAGGCTGACACCAGGATGTATTTCATCTGCACAGTAATCAATAGTAGCCAGAGCTTGCTAGGAAAGCACAGATCGAGATTGTTTCCTCTCTTTGATTTGAGCATGGATGATGACCTAACTACTGACCATCCTTTCCAGCAAATGGTTTGCTGAAGTGCGTGCACTAATTCCAGTAAATTCAGAAGTCCTCACTGACCCTCACTGATTGTATAAACTGGAATAGCATAGAAGACTTTAATTATAAATATATTGATGCCATTTTATGAAAAGGACTTTCGGATTGAGGGGGAGGGCAGGCTGAGGGAATTTGGGAAGGCAAAGGCCCAACTCTGCAAAACAAAATGGGCGAGTACTGGTGTCAGGCAACATCTTGCAAATGACCATCAGAAGGAAGGAAGGTTCAGCTTCTAGGTAGTTTCCAGTTCAAGTATCACAGTGATTTTCCAGCCAGAGTCCTTCTGTTGGACCTTCTGCTCCACATGCTGGGACTTGGGCAGAGGTTAGTCTGAAAGAAGGCTAACCAGTGCATCCAGAAATGGCTGTGGCTATATCTGATAGCCAAAGGTTACTTGCAGCTCACATGCTCCAGCAGTCTGATTTGGAAAAAGGCTCCACTCTCCCAGGAGGATATTGCAACCATCAGGCGGTATCCATACCTCTGCACAAAGCTGCTTCATTGTGGTTTAGAAAGTACTGCATTTACAAATGGAGAAAGAGAAATAAACTACATAAGATTAATAACCTAGGCAAAATTGATAATGAAAAATGAGAAGAGCTAGAAAGTCTGTGTATTTGGCAGTGACTAAAGCAAAAATAAAATGTTTACTAGTACAGGTGACTGAAAAGTCTTATTCTGTGCATTCCTGTTTTCTATCTGGAAAGAAGGATGGGCTATTCCATCTTATGGGGAGAATGAACTTCTTCAGAGTGGACTAGCAACTACAGAATATGTAAAAAACCTTATGCTATCTAGAGTTAAATATTTTTAAATTCCACATAGGACTCCCAGAAGAGAATCTGAGAGGATTTCAACTGATTGTTTTTATTTTCTGACTGAGACTTTTTAATAACTTGAGTCAACGTCAGAAAACTGGAGCAGTACCAATATTCTTTTGCTGTTATTCAAAAGGTCATGCAAGATGAGTTAGGGAACAGAAGGACAAATGGTCTGACGTCAATACAGACACCCAGAACTGAAACAGATAAGATGTTTTGGTTTTATAAGGTATTATTCATCCTATAACACAGCTATAGAATCATTCCTTCCATCAGCCTGATGTCTTCCCAGGAGATCTCCATCTCAAGATGCGTGACTGCCACAGGCTTAAGGTAGTTGCCTGGAAGGTGGGAAAACTTTCTTCTTACTAGGTGGAGAGAGCAATGTGAACCCTCTTCACATACCTCAAGTAGGCATGTTAACACTCAGATGTACACTCAAAGGAGAAACCCCTCTTTCTTGAGCATCTCAAGCTAGCTTTCTTACATGTGCAGTCAAAACTATTTGGATGTTTCAGAAATGTTCATTCTAACATAAAAATATATGTCATATTGGATCCAGTTTATGAGTTTGGATTTGTGGATAACAACTAATAACAACTATTTCAAAAAAACCAGCCCCAACACTGATCAGCAAATGTTCTTGCCATCTCTACCTGTTTTCTTATTTAAAATCATTTATAAGATAATTTTAATATGAAAATTTTCAAGTCCTTCCACATCCAAGCTGTGAAGTTCACCTGCCCACCTCACCTTAAGGCAGCTGAAGTATTGTTTAGTTACAGCACATCCTGCTTCCACACTCATCAGCCATGAAAGGAAGTATAAATAAATTCATCTATGAGTGTGGCTGCAAAGGTGTGCATACACAAGTACGCTACACGCACCACAACAGATTACTTCTGTTACCTTATCCTTTGCCTTGCTTAGCTGTGCAAATATAAGCAATGTAAGTACAGGTGCTTGGCAACCTAATTTAAGTAATTGGGGTTTTTTGAGTTATACAAATTATGGTACAGCTTTTCAATCTCATGTTACAGTAACACTATGTTGTAATATATTGCAAATTGAATTATTGTTATTTATTTAATTCATAAAGTTTCATACGGGCATAGCACATAACAGAAATTATAGAGGCTCAAAACCTAATTATGAAAAATGTTTTCAAAATTGAAAATTACTCAAGTATTTTTAAGTAATTTTAACTAAGTCTATCATGTTGTTTATCCTGTCAACTTGAAAGAATCAATTAATTACCCAGGAAAAAATTGAAAGGCAAATTTTCTAGGGAAAAAAAAAAGTCCCAGTAGCACTAATATCTGTGTGATCTCAGAATAAACTATACTTAACTTTGACAAGTAGTTAATGTTATAGATGTGAAACTGTCCAAAGGTCCAGATCCATAATATTGTCATTAATTCTATAGAGATATGTTGCGAGTTTGAAACTTGGGCTTCAGGTTTTGAAGCTGAACTAGGTGTTTAAATGAATTTTCATGAGCCTCCAGGCTCTCAATTTGCCTTGAAATCAAAGAGACCTGGGGACATATCTAAACTTTGAGTGTATTTGGCCCTTGGTTGCATTTTTTAATACACAAGGGTAACATTTTTATAAGCACTTAAGTAAGTTAGAATTATAAATCCCATGACTTTAAACCCAGATGGGAACCAAAACATTTATGTTTTCTTGGCATCTGGAAGGTCTTTCTATCCAAAGTAATTTCTGATTACAAGAACAGATCCTGCTGTTGGACTATAAGGTCATTGGTGCTTTATTTCAGTTTATGCCTCAGCAGCAAGGATTTGGACCTTTTATTTTAATGTAAACAAAAACATTGTGTAAATTCGTGAACCTGAATACTATTACAATCACCAAACTATTATATTTTATTTATGATCAAACCCAATAGAAATAATAATAAAATGTTACTTCATTGAAAACACATCTTAAAAAGTAATTCTAAGAGCTTCTTAACATCTTGTTAAAGTAACAGTTTTTCAGCCACTCTGTACATGTGAATCCTAGAAAGCAGAAAGAATTTATTAATGAAAAATACAGCATAAGGCAACCAGATAGATACCTATGTGTGTATATATACGTACAATGTGAGATTTTGAATTTCTTGTTTTAAGTCTCTCTTCAGCAATGTTTTCTCACTGTCTCCTGAAGGAAAAGCTTTCTAGTGCCACTGTAAAACTGCCAAATAACTTCAATTTCCCTACAACCTACCTCATAACTGGAGCTGTCACTTCTCTTGCAGTGCAATTGCACTGTCAATCCACCCAAAAGCATATCTATACCTGCAGATAGCTCCTACCCGTGACAATGCCAGTGGTGGTGGCTTACAGTTAATTTCTGGGCCCTGTAGGAGCTGGTACCAGGCAGCCTCCTTGTATCAAAGCATTACCCGATTGGAAGTATGTACAAGAAAAAAGAATTTTAAAACAGCCCAACACCTATTCACCCTCTATTGTTCCCTATGGCTTACTATTCCCCAGCAGCTGGGGAAGCACTCTAATTACTTCATATTACATCTCCTGGGATCTACATCCATATCACACATCCTCCCCTGTCAGCAAGAACAGCAGACTCATAATTCCTGTTCTCATCCCTCCATCCTCACTGTCTCCTTCCCTCTCTCCAGAGAGCCTGTTTAGCAGTGCAGAGCTCCTTTGATCTCTGTATTCCCAGTTTGAACAAAACAGCTGTGGAACTGGACTTAGAGGGCTTTGTAACTGCATCTCCTGTTCCTCCAGTAACTCATCCACATCATTTTCCTGACTCTCTTCTAAAGGTGTCTAGTCAGAGAAGATCAATATGCAAGACAGAATCACTTATAAGCTCATATACCATTACCACTTCCTCCCATAATCAATCCCAGAAGCCAAAGCCATGAAACTCCGAGACAGTGCAGCAGAGAGAACTGTTGTTACAAACAGCAGTTGTTACAAACAGCTTCACTTAATATTAATCTGGCTGTCTTAACTTTGGCTGTAAAAGAAGAACACTGTTTTAAACGAGCCTCTGAAACATCCAGCCAGTGCCAAGCCTTTGCACCTATGTGCAAAACCTTTATCACATACATATATTTCATAAAGATATGTCTGTGAACCTAATGATAAAGGTAGAAATACAATAAGAAAGCAGAATCTTTGCCATAGCTTTAACTCAATGCTCACATGACCCACTTGAAGGACTCAGCAGGTGGTAGCTCTAAATGATTGATGTCTGTGATCATCTGTTTAAAATGTCTTTGGTAGGGAAAGATAAGAAAAGACTCAATAAGTATAGTGTCGTACATTTGTTTGTTATTTGGAAGAAAAGTAGCAGAACTAAAGAGCTCTTCTTCTAACCAACATGTTGAAAATTTGTTTGCTAGTTGGGGAAAAAGTAGAACAAAATTAAAAAAAAAGGTTTTAAAGAATATCCAAGTTTGTTTTATATCATGAATTAGCTCTCTCTCCTTCAGACATCAGAATATTATTTTTTTGTCTGAATAGAGACTTGATCATCATGATATCATTAAGGTCTAGAAAGTAATACACGTAAAATTTGTGAACATGACTATAGTGCAATCAGGATATATATACATTGCTTTTAAGCCATAAAATAAAAGTGCACTTTTAATAGACTTGTCTCCTATAGTAATTTATTTCTTACAAGAATTGTTTATTTAAAGTTCACTGGAAAACCTCAGGAAAGCAGAGAAATTAATTGAAATCTCCTCTGATTAAAATAATATTATTTTTTTAAAGTTTTTTTTTCTCTAAAGGAAAGATAAACAGTTTCCCAAATGGATTTCTCCCCTCCTACCAGCACCATGTACTAACTCCCATGGAGAATTAAACTCAGGACATTCAGAACAGATGGCAAAAACCTTATCTGCTTTCCTACCACAGCATGGGGCAATATAGGTTTGCCTGATAATGCACTCACATTGAGAAAAAGGTTTCTTGACCCCTCCTAATGTATCTAGATCCACCAAATAAATGCTTTTCAAATTTAATCTACAAGTTTAACTTTGAATTTTACAAGCTAATTTACAAAATAACCTATGGCAAGTATTAAACCTGAGATGCTAAAGAAATTGGTTTTGTTTTAGTGCTATTCCAGCTGTAGATTTTGTAAAAGCTCAGGCATATTTTATTCTCTTTAATTAAAAGACAGTTAATTTTCAGCATTTATTTTAATCACTTCAGTGTTCGTTTTCTATGTATTTCACGTTTTCCTTTCACATTTTTTCTTAAATTATATAGCTTTGACATTGCTTTGGCCTGTGCTATCTAATGATCTCATAGCGGATTAGCAGATGAGTAAACTCAGTTCTGACACTGCACCAATTTGCTCTATTCAAATTCTTAAAGCAAAAAAACCAATAATTTTTTTTCCTGCAAACTATGAAAAATATGTAGACATCAGAGCAAAAGCAACTGTTATACTGAAGTAGAGTCCTTTTCCTTTTCAGCTAACCAATCTTAAATTAGTTAATACTTCAATTCTTGAATGTTTCAGCTTTTATTTGCATGCAACAGTCCTAAAAATTGACACAGTTTTGGATAGTATTGTATTATTCAGGATGCTATTAAAGTTGATTTTTAATTCTTAGTGGTTTGCAAAGGCAACAAAATTACATTTAGGGTGATTTGTAAACAAAAGAGAAAAATCAGTGAAATGTTTTGAAGTTCTAGAGAGTGAGAATCAGTATCTGATGATAGCAGCTATCTGATGGCCATTAGCGTGCTGAAGGATATGTGTTGCTGGGCTCCCTATGGTTTCTTATAAACAGATATTTACTTAACACAATCTTCGTTTTTCCTATGATCCTTGTTAGAACTCACAGGGAACCACAAAGACATACACTTTCTTTACAGGGAAAAGAAAAAGGAAAACAAAATAATTATATATATTTTAAAAAAAAAAAAGGAGTATCACATTATCTTCACTTGAAATATCGACTCACTAATACTTCTAAAACCAGCATTTTTGCTCCTTGGATTACAGCAGCAATAGCAATAGTAGCTGAGGCTTACAAAGCTTGTTCTAATTAACTCACACACGTTTTTTCCCATAGTGACAACTACAATGGGACCATTCAGCTGTTTACAAATGAATGAACAAAAACTTGTAGGAGTGTATACGAATAGGTAAGAATGATTGTAATGTCTAATTTCCCCATGTAAGCATTGCCTATGCATCAAAGTAGCTCTGTCATTAGCTGGGAAGAGAATGAAGGTCCTATTTACTGTAGAAATATTCTTGTTCTTCTTATGACCTAAACAGCTGTGTCCTCTGCACATACCCTATGTTGCTGTTGTACTGATATATTGTAGCAGCCATAAGCCCTGTCTTTATTACATGTGATGGATTCCTCATTACTTACTTATACAGTCAGTGAGATTTCACACTTCATTAGAGGCTATGACACACACTTATATAAGGAAAAAGTCTGAGCAAGTCATTGTAGTACCAAAATCCAAAGCTTGTCTCAGAAAAGATTTGTGGAAGTCCCCTTTATCAAAGTGTTCAATGCTCTTGCATTCTTTAGACAGCAAAATAATTCTAGAGTTGATTGATATGGTTTTGCCTCTGGTGTTTTCTGCAGTGCAGCACAAAGAAGTCAAAAAAATTTTTGAACTAAATACCTTGAAAATAGTAAGTAGTTTAGCAAAATGTCTTAAGCCAGCAGTTGCAGTCATCTACCTCTAGAAAACTGTAGTGATTCCACCTACCCCAAACACCTTGATCAGAATGAGCAAATGCATTTGCAAAAAAGCTGCAGAGAGAATGAGACTGTCAGCCCACATCTTCCATTATTGCTTCTAGGCAGTATTTTTCACTGTTCGGTGTCTGGGTCCAATCTCTGATTAGAGTAATAAAAAAGGACTAAGAAAACTGAAACAAAGGGGAGAGAAAGGTAGAAGGTGAGATGGTATCATAAACAGCAGCCTGCTACATTGTTAGTTTTTCAAATATTTTTAGACACTCTGTGATTATTTATAATGAATAACTGAAAAGAATTAGCATGGACTATTGCTACATGGTACATCTATGACAAGTATAGATATTTTTAGTTAAGAGCATAATTTTTATATCTGGCTATTTGTATGAATGTCCTCTTTGGTCTTTGAATTAGTGTTTGGTCCACCCTAAATACTACAAGTACTTTCCTCTTTGTGAAGCTTCTATTGTGTTCTTTCACAATAGAAAGGAAATGAGGGAAGAAAAGAGTAAGAAGGCTAGCCATAAGGCTGACCAAAATAAGACTTACCATGCTTTCAGCTGGGACACTAACACTTAGAGATGGAGAAGTTCTTGTCAAAATTATTTCCCCTTGTATAATTTCAAAACAGCAATGTTTAAAGTTATCTCTTGTAGACCTATCAGACAGAGTGATATTAAGAAAAAAAGAAAATATTTCACAAGTAGCAAATCCCAACTTTCAAAGCATGCATTCATGTTCAGTATGAGAACAGCCAGGCAGCTCTTTAAAATCCTTAAGCAATCCCATTTTAGCCCTGCATGCACAGATCTTATTTGTAATTTCCAAATCCTGGTTCTGTCTTTTCCTACCTCCAGCAGAGAAGAGCCTTAAGACATTCTTGCTTCTTCCTCTGAACGTTATTTTCCCACTTCTTTTAGACATTAAGAAATTATCTCTAATTATAAAGATTCTGTAATACAGATGAAAAGGTCACATTATGAAAGGATGCAGAATCGAGGGCAAGAGTGGCTCTTCAACTGTCTCACAACTACACATTCATCCTCACTGACATTTACCTCACGATCAGAAATGTACTCAGCACAGAAAATCATCCGCTTCTTGTAGCTAAATGAAACTTGCCTACCTTTTCTGTCTTTTCTAAATTCAGCAAAAAATTTACTACACAAACTGTTCAGTAAATACAACTATAAACATTCTTACAGCTCTGCAACATAAAGATATTCACTGCCTTGCCTGGTGAGGGTTGCCTAGGGTCTGCACTGGTACAGCCTGACATGAGAGACCAGAGTCAGACAGTCTAGCGCACCAAGGGCAGGAAATCAGCTTTTTACAACCCATTGTTATCCCCAGCATCTTCTAGGCAGAATAAGTAAGTGAACAGTAGTTCAGGATTACATCTGGTAGCATGGTGCAAGTAATATTTTACCACTGGTAACTGAGTTTTTTCTGAAACCTCTTCAAGGGTGACAAGGAAGTAAAGGGATTCAGCTCAAGCACCAGTTTTGAACAGTTGCACAGCTGACATCATGTTATGCTCAAGGGGAAAATGAATTAGACAGAAGGCTCTCCAGCAACACGCCAGCTCTGCCTGCAATAAAGGCTTTGGATTATCCACATGGCTATAAGAAATGAAAATTATTATAATGACAAATACATATTCCCTTTCATCTATGGGCATAGTAAAGGACAGCAACAAATGAAAAGGTTTATTTTCATTTTATAGTTTAAAAAGTCATTTTACATGTCCGCACAAGTGAAGGATACTAACATTCTGTGCGCAAAAGCATTTGGAATATAATTAAAACTAGTGTAAAAATGCTGTAGAAATTGTGATCCTATTCTTATGATTGCATGAGTAAAATGTTTATGGTTATTCTAAAAGGTACTCTGTATCAGAAACATTTTCTTGTCCATAAATTTTACATGTTTATCATAATTTGCATATTAAATTTGAGAACTTGAAAATAAGAGGAAACTGAATTAAATCAGTAACAAATATTGCTATGTCATTTTGATTATTTCAGGCTCAGTAAGTATGATATTTCCAGACTTTATAGTGTTTATTAAAAGTACTTTTGCTTCAAATGGGATTCTCTTCCTACCCTTTATCAACTTACACTATCAAAGTGACATGAATTCAAAGAAATCCACCTTTATTAGATATTTCTTATTAATCTAAGAGCTTCAGACTCTGCTCCTCTGTGAGGTACTTTTGGAAAATAAGAAGCTTCATCAGAGCCTGGGGTAGCTATCATCCAGGAAGCTACCCCTTTTGTATGTTCCATTTATTTAACAGTGAATAAATGAAATGTATCAAGCTAGCAGTGGCTGAATGGAACAAATGAAACATCTGCCTTTGTGATTGAATTATATTTTTAGAAGTTGAGTCTTCAGCATTGTTTTCTGTGACCATAACAGACTTGTCTGAAAAAGAGAGAAGGATATGAGTTGATCACCTGTAGGCACCAACAGCAGACTTGCTAGCCAACACACCACTATGGCCCCTCGCTATATTTTTTAATTAGAAGGACACTAGTAACTATGAGACGTGGTTACCACTTTTCCTCTCCTCCTCTTCTAAGAATGGCATTGAGGAGGCTTATTTTAAGGATCCAGTTCCACAGAAATCAAAGGCAAAGAAAATACTTGATTTCCTTTTTTCTGTCTTATTGTGTTTTCATGTATAACACTATGTTCATTCCCTGAGCATCTGAGAATGCCTGGGGATATAAGGTATAGTAAATTCTTTTCCTTATTCTAGTATCTTTTCCCGTCAAGTGAAAGTGAAAACTCAGCTCCAATCAAGCTTTAATAGAGAATAGAATATCACATGTCCACAACAGACATAGTTTTTTCCAGTTATACTTATAAATAGCCCTTGCTCCAGGTATTAGAGAGCCCCTGATAGATCAAACCTCCTAACCAAGCCTCTGTCAGTTTTTCTCACTATTTACATTTCTTCCCATAAGTGCGTAAGATTTTATTCTTTTTATTCCTGTAAAGGAGGATCATTCTTCCACATATGCATATCTGAAAACTTGTGTAGATTATGGGCTGCATTGTCACTTTGAAAAACATGATGAGTATCTGATCACCTGCCTGCATTATCTGTAATGAAAAATTTCTTAAAACTCTGAGATCTCAACTCTCACAGTTTATCAAAAAACTAAGTGAAATTTACCTCTGCTTTTGTGGTTGTTTATTGTGTGAGTGTTAGCTTTTACTACCCAAAAGCAATTTAATGAAAAATTTCTCCGCAAATCTGAACTGCTCCATAATAGTCTTGATAAAGAATCCCAAATACTACTTTGAGTCATTCTAGGATGCATTTGCTGATACGCTGAGGCTTCATTCTCTATTATGAGCAATAGAAATGAATGTGTTTGGCTTACTAATGAAGTTCCAAGTTGAACATGTTAAATATTAGTGTATTACTTTCTTCAGTTCTTGTCCAACTGAAAGGTATATGTGACTATCACACCATAGCCGCTGACTCACAGCAGGGTTTTTTCTTCTCTTGAAGTTCATTTCCAGGATCAGAATAAGAAGCAGTAGAATACAAGAGGGAGATTTGCTACCCCTATTGCCAGTCACTCAGTCTGCAAACCTACGAATGTTTCACACATGTGTGCATGCGTCTGCACTTCACAGTAACTTTAAAAAGATTAAAAACAAAAAAATCATAGAATCATATAGAATCACAGAATAGCCTGAGATGAAGGGACCTTAAAGATCATTAAGTTCCAACTCCTCCACAGTGGGCAGGGATACCATCCACTAATCATAAAATAAACTACATGACAAAAGGAAATTAAAGCTGAGAGATATGTTATGTTAGCAACCATTGGTTCAGTAGGCTGCCTCTTCAGAGGACACACTGAATAGACAGAATCTCTTTAAAATATATTATTCCCTGAAAGTGTTGGTTACTGTGTATGCAGTACACTGTAATTGAATCAAGCCACTTCAGCGTTTATTGGATTAGCTATAATGGTACAACTAGCAAAATGCAACTCTCATTATACACTTGCAGTTCACACCCAGTGTTAGTTATCTCAAAAGAGAAAGATGTGTCTGGAAAGCCTGCATGAGGGAAAACAAATATCTCTAATACAAGTTTTGGCAACATATTTAATGTGAAAATACATTTCAAATTGTGTTTAAAGTTATGGAAATTCCTGATCACAAAGATGCATGTTGTGCAGAGAAGCCATCTGCCTGAGCAATGTGAGGACTTTTAATGCTGAATAGAGTGGAATGTCTGGTTCCAGGTCCTTTCTCTGGTCAGGTTGTGCATCAACTTTGATGAAATAGAGCAAATTTTTGTTGTTGTTGTTTTATTTGAGAAAAATGAATGCAAAGTTGTCTGTGTGGCTCCCATCATGTATTAATTATGTGTGTAAAAGTGTCCTTTACTGTGAGGGTGAGCCAGTGAGGAGTGAGATCAAGATTAGTTTTGACAGTTACTGAGAGGACAGAGCTTTTCATAGTGGCACATAGTCAGGTAGGCCTACCAGCTAAGCATGGACTGCATTACAGGTAACTGAAGAGTTACACACTATATGCATGGATAACTAAGGTGTAAAACTGGAGTGAGAAGGCAAAACAAGGTTACCGTCAGGGGTTAAAGGAGGAAGTCCATGTGTCCCAGAAGAACAAGTCAAAAGCACAACCCGAAGGCAGGAAAGGGGAGAAATAGGCACAGAACTAGGAATAAGTGAGAAAGTGTACATAGGCCTGAAGCAAAGCCAGCCCAGGTGGTCCACAGCAGGAGCAGGACAGAAATAATGGACCCAATGAATGGGGCTATGGATGAAGGATCAAGAGCTAGAACGAGGGGCTAGAACAAGTCATTTGTAAGATGACCACTGGTGTCTGCCTGTTAATGTTGTGGCTTGAGGCAGGAGCCTTTGTTAATTGGGTTTTTTTGGCAGGCTCAGTAGCAATTAGGTTTTGCTCAGTTTTCTTCCTGCATATAGATTTGTCATGAAGTAACACTATTAGAGCAGTGTTGCAGAAAGCAGTCAGAAGTAGGAGCTTGTTCCCTAATTGCAACTCACTGTAATTTTATATACTATAAAATATAATGCTTACACCCACAATCACCAAACCTCATACCTAAGAACTGATAATATCTCTTGGAAATGTCATTATAAATTAAAAAAGTGTCCCATAAGCAAAAACTGGGATCATCTAACATAGTCTTTGGAGTTGCATAACACGGGACATGTAAACCCAGGTAGTATAGACATATTTTCCTGTATGTATTATGTTTCAATGATAAAAATTTCTTTTATAGCAATACTGTTTCCAGCTATCTTGCTATCTACTAATCTACTTCTGCTTTTAAGTTGATTTTCAGTAAACTATAATATTTCCAAAGGCTAGAACTTGAATATTTTATAACCATTACATGATAGTGTCATACACAGTTCACTGAAGAGATTTCATAGACATAACAGCTATAGAATTCATGTCCCTCACTTATTAGTGAATCAGCTTATCACTTGACACCCTGCTGAGCTTCTCAGGCTGTACGCTTACATATAGGTCTTCCTTTTGTATCCAAATCATTGTCCCACAGAGTTGCAAAGCATTCAGTAAAAGCTAGTATATCTATCAGAATAATAATGAAAATAGCACTAAATAGAAATGGTTTTCTGTGCTTATCCAGGAAAGCTCAACCAAAAATACTCTGTTTTCAGTAATGCCATTGGATTCCTACTCAATCTGTTCAGCTACATGAAATCTACGTGAATTGCCTAAAGCAGCAAAAGTAATTCAATCTCCATTTCTAATTTGGATTCTTCTAACCCTGATTTTGTGAACTCCAGCACTATCTCCATTTCAACAAGTCTCATATCTTACTATTATAGAGTTCTGAGCTGTACAGACACGGTTTGATTTCCAGATTAATTACAAAAAAAAAAAAATTACTAGGTCATAATTCCTCTCAAGACTTGAGGAAGAAGTTTGAAAGCCTTCATCACAGTCAGCTTCCATAAACTAAGTTCTTCCCTAAAATCCTTTGATATCAGTGCCATTGCACGAGCAGAAAGAATAAATCAAATGAAAAACCATACCCTGTTCAGAATTCATGATACCCTCTGGACCAAGCAGAATATTTAGACACACATCTATAAAAGGGAAAAGATGGTATCCTCGATGGAGGGACAGAGCTTTACTGTACTTGTCATTATCACAGCAAGTATAATCATTAACCATGCAATTTTTTTCTGAATGTGGATGTAAAGGGAGATACATATCATGTTCCCCCAGTAAAGAGCAGTCTTCCACTGAGAACAGCTTTTCCTTGCACACATTTTTAGCTTTATTAGCAGGGCAATATTTCAAAATTATTCCGTTTTTCCTTTCTATAATGAAGTTTACCAAAAAGTGATGCTAATATCAGAATCTGAAATGAGTAAAACTTTCAGAAATTATCTTTCAGTTGCTTAAACCTCTGCACACTGAAAATAAAAAAAATCTTACTTTTGAGAACTGAATTCTAAAATACAGAAAAAAAATTACTTGCCTTTTATCTTCAAAATAGATTTGTAATTTCTGATGAGGTGTTCAATATATAATTGCTGTTTTAAAGAGCAACACTGTGAGGCAACTGCAGTTATATAAAGACATATTTTCCTTCTGTAAAGATGGGAAGAGGAATCCAAAATACAAAGGAGAAAGGAGTTAGGAAAAAAGTCTGACCCCACAGAAGAAAAACTTCTGTTTTTCAAAGGATATCCCTTATGCTGACAATCGGCAGTAGTCTGATCTTGCTAGTGTCAAGTCAAGTGAACCAAGCTGGCCAAAGAAAACTCAGCTGATACCATATTTTAGCGGGTCATTGAGTTTTGGGGGTGAAAAGGAGAGAGGCTGTGAAGCTAATCCAGATGAGATACCTAATCTTCTGTTTATATTCCACTGTGATAGTCATTTCAGAGTAACACTAATAATGAAAAGTAAGGAAGTTGAAAAAAATTGGAAGGACAGAAAAAAAAGGGGACAGAATTTTTTGATTGTCATTTTGTTTTGGCAGATAGTACAAAGTTCAAAGGCTATGAATCCTAATAAAATGTTTCTGAAACAATGAACTTTTAATATCAATAGTGCATGCATTGAAAGACATACTAAGTAGTGTTAAAATGGTATTCAAAGAATGTCCCAGACTATAAGTAGAGTAACAAAAAAAGGTAAGAATGTCAAAGGGAAATGGTTATTTTGCTCTTATCCGAATACAAGGTGTAAAACATTTTCTCCATGTCACCCTGATGATTTTAATTTTCACTTTTTCCAACTCAATGTACATTTCAAGGAGTGATTCAGAAAATGCATCCATGGCCAGTATATTGCTGCAGTTGACAGAATGACATAACATGTCAGTTTTTGAAAAATTCGACAACTGTTTTTTTCTAAGAATAATAATTTCTGTACACAACATCCTTACTCCCACATAATGCTATGGAATTCCCATTTTGTACATCATGTTGAATATTTCTCTACAAATTTTAACTTGCTCTGCTTTCATTAAAAAAGTTTATAAAGAATCTTATGAAATTCTCATTTATTAAGGATACAAGATCAACAGTCGTTCTGCACCTCTGTAAACTAAGTCAGTTCTTTTGATTAATTGCTACATTTTCATTTCTTTTTGAAAAAGAGAAAAAAGAAGACTCATTTATAGACAAAAGGGTGACACATAAATGTATTAACAGCCCCTTATGAAACGTGAGTTCATTCTGAAAACTACAGGGCCTCTGAAATTCCCATTTAATTTAATTTTTAGAAGCAGCTCAGCAGTCTGCACAAAACATCTGACAGAATGAAGAAAAACTGGGTGTTCAGTGTTTAGTCAATGAGCTCCAGGAAGTCCCCAGAGCTCCTATTTGCCTGCTCTGCTTGCAAGACTGTGATGAATCATTTAAAATATACATAGGAACTAGTCAACAGCAACAGTTCTATTAAAATTAAATTTCTGAAGATAATTTTCGAAGATCACGTACATCAGCAATGTTAGGTAAAGAATCCCTCTCTGATGATTTTCCTTGCAGAGTGAATACTTTTACCTTAGACAGATGATAACTGTCCTATATCATACTTTTTTAAAATGTAGTCATATTTTAGTTCTATAGTGTATTTGTCCCTAGAAAAACATTTGCATGACCTAGTATTACAAGTCAACATCTGCAGCTGTAACACATCCAGTCCCTTAGTAGCTTTTAGCAGTCTATACAGCAGGTTTTTTGCACATTTTAAATGTAATTTACTTTTAATGTTGTTTTACTTCAGCCTTTCCCAGGCACAACAAAATTTTACTTCAACGACTTTATTTTTATTCTGTGTTTTTGCATACGTAGCAGATTCAGATCTAGAGGCATGATTCTGTGTACAACAGATATATTTTGTTGCTAGTTTCCCTGCTGATAAAGAACATTTGCATTCCTAGGATTCCCTTGTTACTCTTCAGACATGGGTGAATACTGCAAAGTACTCAGAGATATGTATTACAGTAAAACGATGAATTCACCTCAGTGGTATTTATGACCTTTCGTATTTATTTTCAGAAAACATGTGAGTGTTTTTTTAGCCAAAATGCTTGCAGAAAACAAGAAGTCTCATGAGTGCTTGTACAAAGGCTCACGCCTAGGAATGTTCATTAGGGCTTTCTCAAAGCCTCTGATTTCTCTTCAGTCATCTGGTCACTGACCACAAATATTAGGCAGCAAACAGTTAGCTGCAACAGTTTGATAGAAATCTTAAATCTTAGCTGAAATGGACAACTTAAACATATCCTTTATTCAGTAGTTTGTGACCTATAAACCATAACTGGTCCAGAGACTATTTCCTGTCTCCAGAGACAGTCAGCTAGTCACCCAGTACACTCTTATTTCGTCTGCTACATCACAGTCAGACAAAGTAGGAATACAGAATTCCCTGTTCTATTATTTTGCATTTAAACAATTCTTGTGCAAACTTATCTCTGGGAGGGGACAGGATAACCCTTAAGTGTCGCTACGTAGTGAAATGGAAAACTTGCCACTATAGCAAGTAATATGTTTTCCCTCTGTTGAAAGCTCCCAAATGTGTCTGTCTTTACAGATAATTCATAAAGGAAAAGCAGCTGCTGCTATAGACAGTTTGAGCAAAATCTTCCTGGTGCATTTCTTAATGAAAACCTTTTAATCTTAGCAAAGATTTAAAAAATGACAAGATGACTGGAACTGGTTCAAGGGACTTAGACTTAACTAGACAATTTAAACCATCCTTTTTACACTTTAAATTCACAATTCACACTTTTCGAAAGATAAATTTGACATCAGTTTTCCAGTTCACTAACAAGTCCAAACATTCAGTGTATTTTCCCCAATATATCTGCATATGTCAAGTTCAAATTACAAACAATTTCAATGAAATTAGGTATTTGGGGAAAAGACTGAAGTATGTAATTAAGCTACAAAAGGAGGATAAAAGACTGCATGTTTGAATAAAGAGAATGCCTCAGCTCAAATTCATGAAAAGACAGAAATTGCTTTCTCATTGTGTGAGAGTAGTACATCATACATAGCTCTGAAATATATATGTTGATCTGAAGTGCTACCAGTGCTTAAGGGCTTAATTGCCTTATGCAATGGTTGTTAAATATAACCATTTATATACATATATACAAGGGGATAAGAGCAAAGTGCAGAATAAAGAACCTTTGGATCAGTATCATTTAGCAATGAGGTTCAATTCATAAAATGCACTTGCGAATAATTTGCACAGCTCAAGGTATGTTTTTGCATACAGATAGACCTATTCATATGTAAATAACCTTGTAAGTATAGTCACCACATAGAGACATTTATACTACTTTATTTTCTTTGTTCACTGATTTATTTTCTTACACTATGGTCAATCCATATTTAGAGTTCAAATTATTAACAGATGATAATAAACTTTGAAACCTTTAATATGGATCTTATCTGAAACAGAAAAGGCAATTATGAGATGTGACTTTTTGCTCTTTACTTTTATACTCCTGTAAATTTACAGTTAAAAATAATAAAAAGCCAAAAAGCTCCCAGCAGAGATTTCATATTAATACTACATTTAATGTTTGTTCAGCCCAACACCGCAGATATAGGCAGGTTGCAATTGATTTTGTAATATAGAAATTAGGCTAATTAGTGCTTAACACTTTTGGCATGGTTTGACACTGTTATATTTTTTGTTTTTCATTGATTTCTAGCATGCTGAATTTGATTGTCAGGGTCTTTATTGTTTTTAATAATGAAACTTAGCTCTTCTCCAGAAAAGTGCCTCACACTTAGATTTGAAATTGTATGACCAAGTTTCAAAAGAAAATTTGTTTTACTCTATAAAAACTCTGAATTCAGAGTAAAAGCCTTAAAAGTTGATATTTATATTTATGGACTCCTATCGGATCAAGCTGTGTTTTTTTAACATAAAAAGAACAATTTGCAACAGATAAAAAGAACAATTTGCAACAGGTACTTAACTGGCTGTATTTGGATAACACTCAACCCTAACCAGTGACCAGTAGCATCCAATGAGTATCCCTCCAGTTACAATACTGGATCACAGCAGAAAATGAAAGCAAACATGAACATTTATGCAGCCTTTGAAGGGTAAATCCTCAATAATTCCAATCTGAATACCTTCCATTTCCTTATGCTCACAGTTGCTCAGACTGCAGTTATTTAAGTGGCAGTTATGGTACACCACAGTTCCCTGTGCTGTGTGGTCCTCCCAAATAATGCATGAAAAACAGAAGGAAAAAGAAACATTACTGTGACAATCCAGTACTTACAGGGTTTGTCAGACTCATTCTGTGGTCCAGACATTCCACTATTACTAGGAAATATAAATCTGCTCCCTTTAAGGGGAGAGTGCATTACAAATTAGTTATCCTTCAACAGAGAAGACTTTGGACACTCCTTGCTCCAATTAAGCTAAATCTTTTACTAAACAGATCTTTAAAACCAGATAAACTTCTACTCTACTACATAACAACAAAAAAAGAAACTACTTTTTTAATTTGTCTTTTTAAAATAAAGACACTGTGTTTAACATACAGACATAAGATGAACACACATAAGATGAACATACCTCTCCCACCTCTGTACTTACATAATAATTTTCTATTTTCAACCCCTTGGGATTATTCACAGTATAATAAGTTCATTAGTATATGAATGGCACTAATAGAAGTGTAGAAAAAAAGAGACTTTGTATCCTTAATTTAGAAATCAATGAAAAAAACCATCCAATTACAGTTCTGATTAGTCATACTGATTTTAAGTAAGTGTGCTCCATGCATTCCTGTGAATTAAAACATACATATACCACCATATCCAGTGAGACAAGACTACAATTACTTGGTTTATGTAATACACTGCTTTTTTTTCTCATTTCCATCAAAATAAGCTTTTCTAAAATTTAAGAAAATTTTGTATATGTTTATGAGAGTCACATAGGCAGGTTATACAGACTGATTAAATCTCAGCTTCTCAGCAAGTCATACAAGTGAGAATTCATTTATTATTTCTTATCTGATACATAATTATTATAAAAATCCTCCCTCCTTGGTTTCCCCAGGAAGATCCAAGATGAATAGGCATAGGCTCTGAATATTATGTGTTATATATACATCTCCGTTACTATTTAGAATAGACTGAGAGTACCTAGATAAGGCAAAGTATTAGAAATGGAAGTTGTAATTCACTTTCATGTATTATTAAAAAGCTGTAGAATATATTAGTACAAAATTATAGAATTTTGTTGAGAACCTTACCATAGAATCATAGAATCAGAGAATGGTTTGGTTGGAAGGGATCTTAAAAATCATCTAGTTTCAAGCTCCCCTACCATGGGCAAGGACATCTTCCATTGGACAGGGTTCTCAGAGCCGTATCTAACCTGACCTTGAACACCCAGGGATGGGGCATCCATAGTTTCTCTGAGCAACCTGTCCTGGTGCTTCACCATCCTCACAGTGAAGAATTTCTTCCTAACATCTAACTTAAATCTACTCTCCTTCAGTTTAAAACTGTTACCCCTCTTCCTGTCACTAACCTTCTTTTGCAACTAATTTTTCTTAGAGTAGTTTCATTGAATGGGCTTTTTTCTACTACCATATGCCACAACCCATAATGAATATAACTAACAACGTTAAGGTTGAATATTAAAATAATTAAAAGTTCAATTTTCACTTTTCTGGACTTTCATCTTTTTCTTTTTCAAAAAAAAAAAGATTGGTTAATGTGATCATAAATGTTCCTGAAATTAATTTCTTTGTAGGAATGGAGAATAGGTAAAGCTATAAACATAAAAGAAAAGTACCTACCCACTCAACCTGTAGCTAAGCATGTCATCATGACACCTATGCTATAGGACATCAACTTAACATATCATTCTTTATCCATTGCATACAGTTCTGCATGATACCATCGCTAACTAGAATTGTCATCATGGCAGCCACTGTTATATAGCAGACAGCTTAGCTCAGACTTGCATGGTATTTCTATAATGCAGTGCAGTTGCAAAGCCAGTCTGGCTTGCCCCCTTCCTTGCTTCCTCTACTGGCTGCCAAATTTATCCTCACCCAGCACTGGTCAAGGTGCAGACCCATATCTCCTCCGCTTGGGCAATAGCTTCTGCCTTTCTGCTCTTCATCCCAGTGAAAAGCAAGAGGTTCTGGGTGCTGGGCTGAGAGCAGGTACTCAGCTGCTGCGGCTGTGTTTGCTTACCTTACCTTCCAAGGAAAACCTGGCTCACTTGACATGTGATAGCGTGGTAGTCACATCCTTACCACGTTAAAGTGCAGGCGAATGGAAATTTCCCAACATCTGTTTCTGTGAATGCTGAAGAAGTTGTATAGGTGGGAATTGGGTAACTTCAATGAGGAAAAAAGTACCACTTCAAAGAAATCTTTGTGATTCAACCCCCAAAGAAAGATCACCAAATCTTGCATATAGTTTCACAAAACCAAGAATTGCACTGAGAAATAGGTAGGACATGTGCAGAGCCACATGTGAACACACAGTAAAGGTCTAATCCATTAGCTGTAAAAATAAAACCTTGGTACCTTCAGTTAAGGGTCTTGAATTCTAGCTAAACATTCTTTAAACTGTGCATGCCTCTCATGATTTATTAAGTGATCTTAGTGGAAACTTTCAATGGAACTATTGTCTCTGTAGTCAGAATTGCCCATGTTATATTTTGATACGCATCGTATACAAAATATATAAACTGTTGCTTTATTGATTTCTAAAGCTTTTATGGCTCTAATCTCCAGAGGTGCACTATAGTAGGAGTAGAAGTAGAATGAGTTATCTGGGCTTGTTCTGGAAATTTGTCCTATACAATTCCTAAACAGAAGAGCTTTCTCTTGCCTGATCTTCCAACAAAATTAGGGGGCACACGTCAATTCATATTGGATTAGTATACCCTGAGAGAACTCTGAAGGCTATAATCACAGAAGGAGGAGGTGATAATAAAGACTCAGTTCATGACAGCTACTTTCAATTGTAGTGCTGGCCAATTACGGCAAAGAGGTGTGAGAGTGAGTTTGAATAGCATTCCAAGGCACAGTACATACTCCTATCCATTTTTATTACTTAATAGGGAAAGTATATTATAAGAAATAGAAGAAGGTTCAATTTATTAGATCATTTTCATTGCCCATACTTATTCCCAAGGAAAAAACAAATAGCACAAAAAGCGAGAATCAAATGTACTGGATTTTACTTTTTTTCTCTTCTAGCATAGTAAAATATCATTTACATGATTTTTTAGGATTTTAAGTGTGCCAATTTCTTCAAATACACATTAGTACACTAAGTAATTTTTAAAAATATAAATGAATTAATATTCTTCTACACTAATGAATACCAGAAAATATTTTAGATAGCTAACAAAGTAGAGAATACAATAAAATAATTTATTTTTGTTTAATCTTATCCTTACCTCATCACAACTTCCCTTCACATGCAGAGTAACTCCAATTCGCTACAGAGTGTTTTCAAGCATCTTTCAGAGAAAAAAGGGAAAGCCTTCTAGAGCTATCAAAATACAGTTCTTCTATTTTCAAGCATTTATTTGGTCCTTGAAATGTTAGAATCATGATGAAACTTCAGCAGTCTGCTAGAGTAATGCGACACAATAGTATATTAATATTTTTTAGCCACTGAACTTGCAAATTTCAGAGGAATGACTGATTTCTCTGGGAACAGTTATGAGAACAAATGAGCACTTGAAAGCACCAGGAGCTGAGGAGGGACTTTGCAAGAGTAACTCTGTGTCTTGTTACTGTAAGAATGACATACAACAAACATAAACAGGCAAATAGAAACTTCTCCTACACAGCCGAAAGTTCTGACGTGTCAGATGTTACAGAAAGTGACGGTACTTAGAGCAGGGCACAGAGGCAAAGACTCACATCCACTTTATGTTAAGAGGAGACACAGGCAGTTGAATCCTAACTTATATACCACAGTTTCTGCAAAATCCCAGAAACAAGTCTGCCCAGCACTGTGTGATGCATCTTCCTTTCATAAACAGCAAACAAAATTAGCTCTAAATTGGCTGATACTCTAAATTCTCTAATTGAGGGGTGGCATTGGTCAAGTCCAGGCAGCTGACCCTCCCAGAGCTGCAAACAGATGGCTAATAACAGCCTAGGATGTCCAACCAGCTCTGACAATTTGTCACATTTCCAAGCTGTGGTGACAAGTAGCCCCCTGACACCTGCTGCAGCTCTAACTTGAAATCTTAAATGTTGCTGATAATCACAACTGAGGTAATATTTTTCCCCATGGTGTTTTCAGGTGGCTATTTAAAGCAACTTTTTGTCTAAATTAAGCATATGTATGCATGTGCTGGATGAGGAAGAGGAAAAAAACCACAATGAATTATGAAGTTATATAACAATTTGGGAAATACTTTGTATCCCAGACATTTCACAATGGGTTCCAAGAGATACATGTTGGAGTTACAAATTAAAATGCTTTGGCATTTTTCCAGGCAATAATTTATCTTCCCAGGGTGAATCATTATATTTACTTGGCTTAGATTACAGTATAGGGTCATTTAAAAACATTCTGGTTCCTCCACAGACTGCAATAGCTTGCATTTGCCCAGCTGCAACTACGCACCACATTTTAAAAAATCAGTTCAATATTGGCTAAAAACTGATGATGTAGGCAATTTTTATGATCAGTTCTTTGTGACTGATTGGAAAAAAAAGAAGTGTAGGCAACTTTTATGCTTATTCAAACCCTATTAAAATAACAGTTTTATCTTCCCAAACCATGAGTGAAGCGTTTGCAGCATCGGGGCTGACCCTGATCTTCTGTATATTCTCTGCTTAAAGGACACGAACAGGAAATGGTCAGCCTAAGGACACAATGAAAGGAAACACAGCAGCAAAGGTTTCACTGATAACATGTGATTTGAAGTCAGTGAGTAGATTCAGACAGTCATCCAGCTGTTTGGGCCAAAGTCTATATAGCACTGCTGACTCCTACAAGACTGTGTCACGAAAACACGTGGAAGACCGATGCTTGACATGGGCAAGGCAGGGAAAGCAGAGCACTTTCACATCATCAGATGCTGTGGCTCAGCTATTTCATGCCAGAACCAAGGAAAATTATGCTGGTTTAGAAATATTTGTTTTTCTAAGAGTTAACTGAGCCAAATAGAAATAGGATGCTGATGTGAGGGTGTATTCATATGTCAGTGCATGAGTATCACTAGGTGTAATGGAGTTCAGGTCAGAGCCAGAACTGCAAAGTATTCCACACCCACAATTAAGGACTAATTGAATTTTTCTTTTTTTTGAGAGAGAATTTTTCAGAAGACATCAGCACTTTAGATATGAAATGCTTACAATGTGTTTACAAGGATTTATAAAGCTAATGCAGTTACAATTTCTAAGTAGTTCTTTTCTTTCCTCACACTCTCAACAATAAACTTAACCAGGCAACAATCAGAAAGAAATCTTCGTTGAGTGTAGCAAGGAAGGGAAATACATTATAAGCCTTGGGTGATGTACTTTCACACTGACTTCAGAAGCATACTTCAATCTAATTTCTGGTCTTGGATTGCAGTAATTACAAATCTTGTGCTTGGACAAGAATTATGTCCTCCATATTTTTTGAGTCATTTTAAACAAGAAGGAAAAGATATTGATTTAAAAAAAAAATCATTCAAAACCTAGCAGCTTCTTAAATCTTTTTAAACTATTATTTCAGAAGACAATCACTGCCAAGTTGATAAAAAGCTTTAAAAATTCTTTGGATATTGAAAATTTATTAAATAAACATGCAGATTTTTTTTTTTCCAGTCTAGAATGAACTGGGTGGCCAAATTCAGAGAGCCTTATCCAAAACAGTTAATAGCTCAACGACTTGAAGCAGTTCTTCAGATGATTCAGGCTTCAGACTCCATGTTCTACCTGGCGCAATTTTTTCTGTTCTGTAAGAGCTATACTATCTTGTTCATTTTATATATTTTTATATAAAATACCAATAATAAGACATATAGAAAAGAAAACCACTATATATTAGAGGAAAGAAACTTTGAGTGTGGAATCACCCATACTCCAAGAAATGTTTTCTACCCAAGTAATGTGTCACTCCAGAATGAATCAATACTTATAAGAAATTTTAAAAGGTCATGTGAATGTTCCACAGCAAAATCGTTGTATATTTTAAACCTCAAATAGTTTTCCAAATAGAATTCTTGTTTTCTGGCCAACCCTCCTCTTAAAACAAGCAGACTTATAAAAAGAATTGAAAGTACATAGGGTTTTACATTCTGCTACTTCTATCATGAGTGTTCAGAGTGTCCATAGCCTTTCCTGACTCTGGGGGTCTTCATGAATAGTGGTACTAGTGTTATATGTATTATGTGGAGTTTTCCAAGTACCAAAAATGATAAATAAATGTACTATTTACTCAAACAAATTTGCTACCTACCTATCTAGGCAAGAAACTAAATATAGATGACTACCTCTGATTAACAACATTTTTATTTTTAAATAAAATACAACAAATCTAGACTGTGTGGGCACGATAAAAAGGGAGTAGACTGAGCAGCAATAAATTAGATGTAAAAATAATAAAATCTATATTAATAGTATATGTCATCACTGAATAATTCATTAGATAAATCCAAGCCCAGTCAAGAGACTTTTTTCTTTCCCATTTAAATTTCTAACATAGAAATGGGTAAACTTTCAAAGTTCAGGGAGAACCACTTGCTGTAGGCAACTACATTTGCATTTAACATCATCCTGTTCCCATTTTGAGCCAAGCACTTACCAAGAGTTTAGACAGAATTCAGACTAGCATCTACTGACATGAACACATGGTGTATTTCTCTTATAAGGTTTCAGACAATACTTTATCTCTGATGAATAACCTGTTAGTCATCAGAATACCATATGCATTATTGCATATGTTCTGTCTTGACAACAGCAGGAATACTCAAAGTTAAAAGTATGTAAAATAGTTGGACCAATATTGTGAAGAGTACCCTCAGCTGCATGGAAATGTTGATCTTGAATTACTCTACTTTAATCACTCTATCAAAAAAAAGAGGTAAATATTTTATGTGGCCCAACTGTAGTCCTGTTAGTGATTTATCCAAAGTCCAGTTCTAGCTGGCGTTTCTGCTGTGGAAATAGAATATCTGGAAGCAATTAGGAAGGATATAATATGCATTATCGATGGTTTGATATTTTTTTAAATTACCATCTAAACACTATAAGATATACTGTTGGACCTAACCTGTGTATAGCTGTTCTGGTGAGGGTAAGGTTGGCGAATGGACAACTTCCCCCCAGAGGAAGACTACAGGAAGTCTGAGGAAGACTGGCTTAGGATATTCAGAAAGAGAAATGTTGGATAAATTCCACATTATGAGTGTTGCTCAACACATGCGAGACAAGAAGAACAAGTTTGGCACCATTCATTAAAGATCTTTTGCTCCTGGAGATGGAAGATTAGGTGGATAACATGAAACAGCTGCATCCTTTACTGTAGGAGACTTTCACAATTCATTTAGGCTTTGCCTCAAGCGTCAGATTCTCAGCTCTGCTCTTGAATCCATATGTCTTAATTTCCTCCCATGAGCTTTCCATTCCTTTCACTTTGTATTATCTGTCAGTACGCATAGTCATTTCTCCTAGTACAGCTTTCACAGTGCACCAAGTTACCTGTTATCAGCAGGCTTATAGCTGAATAGCTATAGCTATAATCAGAGACTTACAGCTTCTACAAATAGTAGAGTTCAAATAGAATGAAGACCAGCATTCTCAATTTTTGGGGTTTGTTTGTCCTTTTAGATTCCAAGTGCTTGAAGGAATTTCTTATTTGCTGAACACAACTTCCAAGGAAACCTTTTTGAAAGCCAGGCTGTGATTACCACCCAACATGAGTAAGGGACTTTACCTCATGAGGAACAATATGGTGGAGGTTATAATTATTGCCTTTGCAATGAAAACACAAGTAACTAGGTAACTTTGGCAGGTAACTTTGGCCAATGGTTCATTTACAAAGATGATCTGGTTTTGTTCATCCCAAAAGACTAATCAGTTTGGATCTAATACATTGAAAATTTTCAGCTAGAAAAGCTTTGTTTTTACAGAAACCAGATTTATGGAAGAGAAAGGAAGAGATGCTAACCCTCCAGCTACTGGATAAGAGAAGCTAAAGTAAATGTGGGTGATGATAAGGATTCAGTACTCATCTCTGGAGGAGGGAATCTTGCTTTGACCTGTGCTGGTGATTTCAGTGGTTACAGGTGTCCTTGTTCTCTACAGAAAATGTGTCCAAGTGACGAGCCATCTAGTGAGGCACTTAAACAGGTGCCTACCCCGGACATGTGTATATCTCAGTCTTTATAGCTTTAAAGCAGATTTAAAGAACTCATGCATCAGGGACTGAGAAAAGCTCCCACTGGAGAACCTGATAGCATGGTAGTTAGAGGAATGCATTGTTAACAACTATTACCCTGAATTTGGCATCAAGTGATGAAGACACTGAGTTGTTGGAGTAAGTTTCCAATATTTTAATGAACATTTATTCACTGGATTGGTGTAAATGTTGCCATGGAGAAGTAAGAACAGCACTTCTGGCTCCTAGTCAGTGCCATCAGCTTCCTCATCTTATACTTCCTGTAGTATTCATATATAAGGTATACTGCTCTGTAAACACAGGAAATGACAACAGTTCCTGGATTTTTCTAACTAGTAACCCATCTCCAGCTCAGCACGTTACTTCTGTTACTTCCCACCAAATGTTGAAGTAACAGATGCTAGTATTTCAGGCGGCATGTGCCTGTCTAGCAGAAATCCTTTACTCCAGAAGTCAATTTGTCTACGGATCAGGGTTACAAATCTGGCCCTGCTGCTTCTAGGCCCATCCAAGAGTATTCTGGAACATTTCTACTACATCACCAGAAAGCTGCAGAAAAATACAGCCCCACTTATAATGTATATGATCTTGGTAAATTATTCTATAGAAAAGCAAAATAATTGTCTCATTGTCCCAAGGTTTCAGTCTTGCCACCATCCACTCCAGCCCCTATCCACTCCAGATATGCTCCGACTCCTAACTAGGAATTCAAATTCCCCCAGCCAGGTATTTAAGACAGATTTTAAAAGGAGCACAGTTCAAATAAATACTTGGCCTAGCCAATGGTTTTCTCCACAGGCAAGGCCATAGCTGCAATAGACTATCCTGACACATGTATACAAACCCTCAGACCTATTGATTCAAGCAAGAAATAGTTTGAGACAAATTTCGTGTTTCCTAAGGCTGTCCAGTGCCTCCCACTTCAAGCCTTCTTCCTGGACCTAGCTGCCAGCACAAGGGTAATAGAATAAGGTTAATTATGCTATATTCCACATCCTTCCTGGCTGCAGCCTAATTAACTCTCATTTCTCAAACTCTTTAATAAGAATTGTTTCTCTTGTACTCTAGATATCTATTCCAAATAGCACACTCAGGGTACTCTTTTGAGGAAGTACAGTAAGCACTTTTTTACATTTTTTTTTGCATAATTTGTCACTGAACCTTTTTAGGTTAGACAGAATCCATGTCTTTTGCCAGCGTTAAGTACACAACTCACAGTTTCAATTTTTCTTATAAGTACACTCAGGATTTGTTGTTTATGCAGCAATTCCTTCCAAAATAATCCCTCTTTATACCACCTTACTTGGCTTTCCTGTCACTGAGAAACTGGCTTCCTAATGCCTTGAACTTCATCTTTTTTTTCTCTGAATCCCTTTGAAACACCTTGTTGTTCAAGTGACAGGGTGAAAAACTAAAAAATCTGAGAAGGGATGCATGCACAAGCATGGATCCCATTTCTTCAAGTAGTGCCTGCCAGAATTCTGCAGGTTTAGCAAGTGTACACAGGTAAATAGCATTTACCTTATCCTCAGTTCTCCTCCTTCTCTTATACATGCCTGCTTCTTTCCTTCATAGAAATGTTTCTCTTTTTTATTAACGTTTTCATAATTCATTTTCCCCCACTAACTTAATGCATGGAAAGCTTGAATACTTCTGTTCTATTCTTAATTAGTACTCTCGTCCCAAGAAAACACTATCAAAGGCTTTTCACTCACCATATTTGTCTTCCACTGTAACACACTTCCCTTTCTGTGAGATCAAATGTTTTATGGACTTCTAACCCAACCGTGGATGCTCTTATCATTTTCACCTTTATATGCGTCTTTCAAGCTAACCTTAGTCATAAGTGGTTCATGTGTTCTTCTAGTGGGAGTTTTCCTCCTTATGTCCTGAATTTTAATCTACCTGTCTCTTTTGAGGGTTTTCTAGTATTTCACTATCACATTAAAGACTATGTTATGGGAAAGCCTATGAGCTTTTGGTTCCTACTCAACTCAACTTTCATTGAAACTGCATCCACTTGCAGCTACAAAACATTCATCTGAGTGAGTGGTATGTCCTTTTTGTTCATGGTGAACATTACCCAGCTTACAAATTGCATCCAGTGCATTTATTTTTACAGATCTTTGACCTCTATAACTGGTGTTGGTTGCCAGGCTGAACAGTCTGGTCCCTTATTAGTTCAGCTTTATGTTTTGAATCATTTTGCTATCACATGGGCAGAGGCTTCACATAGAATTTTTCTTTTCAATCCTTTCCAAATGTCTCTTCCACATTCCACTATGCTTCCTTACCCAGAGTACACTATTACTAACTTAATAGTTCATTCTATCTGCCTGAATTAACAGAAAAGTACTTAACAGACTAAAACTGTACAAAACAGCATTACCTTCAGTGTTTTCCTTCAGTGGCTTCCTTCATTGCTTGAACATATGGAATCAAGCTGTCTTTGAAGTTTCCTTAATTGTCTTATACTTTGCCGAAGAGTTTCAGATAAAATGGGACTTTGATTTGCTCCATTCTCCCCCATAATACATTTTCTAAATTTCATACTACTGACAATATCTGGTATTCTGGGACAACCACCTCAGAGCTTAAGGTGCTTGCAAGAGAGGTTTTCTATACTTTGCAAATTTAGCAGAATTGTGATGTTTTGTTGAAATCCATGCAACAGGATTCCAGAGATTATACAAATAATTTCTCCTTTATTGAAGAACACCACCCAACCTGAAATTCTTTTGTTCTTGAAGAAATACTTAAAAACATGAAGTCTCTTCACACAAAACATGGAGAGGTTCATAGAGTTGAAACTCTAATAGCTGTTTAAAATCTCATTACCTTTAAGCCAGTGTCTTGGTTTCTCAATGCTTAGAATAAGCATAGCCATTGCTACATGAAAAACTGAGATATCCATGACTTTTTCATCTCTGTTGTGAAACAGTGAGAAGGACATGGCTCTCAGTGCAATTGTCACAGTCAGGTTAAACTATTGCTCTGGGATATGCAAGGAGGCTCCATATAGAGATGATATGGTAAGTTAAGCACCAGCAGCTTCATTCTCCCTTCTAATAAGTAGTGTTTCACAGAGAGAGACTATTAACATGATGCTGCAGAAACCTGTAGCAAAGGCTGGCAAGTTTGTGGGCAGGTTTTAAACCATTGCTTTTAATTTAGAGCGAACCTCAAAGGTTTTGAATCTGATTAGATGAGAGACCACCTATCTTGCAATTGGTTCTGTTGTATTGGTGGTCAGCAGAGGAATTCAAGTTAATAGCCTATTGATATAGTCAGGACAGACTTGGCAGAAGGAGATCTGGCGGATAGCTTTGAACTCTGGACCTTATTCTTCAACTGTAAAATGGAGATAATAATGGTCCTCTACCTCCCAGTAGGGTGCTCAGGCTAAATTCATTATTAGACATTTTCAATAATGTTTCTGTTTATGTTTCCAAGGTAATGAATAGAGATGGGCTGGAAATCCCTTAACAATAAAACTTACAGAGCTTAAAGGGCAGTGAGAGCTAAGGGGTCACAGCACTTGTGACAGGAATTATTATCTACTAGATTATTGCAAAATCTGGTAGATAACTCACAGAATAATCAATTCTCAGCAACTCAGTAATAATGCTCTATGATGCAGGATCAGGCACCTACCTGCTATGAATACTGCCCACAGATATTTTATCTTGGCTTCAGGAGGACCATTCATAATATCAGGGATAAAAAACACATCTCTCTAAGCTGTGTGGTACACTGGAAAAACAGGAGCTTATCATCAACTCCACCAGTGCAGCCATGAGTACTCTAGCAGGCCAGGACTGCATACATGTTTAGGATGATAGCAATGGGATTCGTTGCAAATCCTATTAGTCATTAAAAGACAAATTTCTACACATGGATTTCAAAGTTAAAGAAAGAGCTCAATAAAGATCACCTCTTCTGACAGTACTTTGCCCAAGCTTCACCCTACAGACAAATTCCTTCACTGCCTAATAAACTAACCAGAAACCTCTACTGTCAGCTGTTAAGGTCATCTCTAGGTCAGGCTGCACATGAGGCTTCATGCAGCTCAGAAGACACATTTTTTTCATGCAACCAGTAAACATAGCATCCAAATATTAAGTTTATGCTTCGTCACACTGAAGTGTCAATCAAGCTCAATTCTGCAAGTGTATAGCCTGGTGCCTGCGGAAGGATGTCAGGCTCATGGAATCAACCTTAACAAAGAGCTGAATCCATCTTGGCTGTTTGCCTTGAAGTCCTGCTGTTTGAACAAGAGGGGAAAGCAGAAGGAGTAATGTATGATACAAAGTATCCCCACTGTATGATACAAGGTGTACTCAACCTCCTACTAGGATAAAACTTTGGTCTGTACTGCTTCATTTGTTTAGTATACATTTGATTCCTTCAGTTTCAGCAGCTGCTCAAAAATCTGTTAAGAACTACAGCTACAATATGTCATATTCTGATGTATATGACTCTTAAGACTGAAGTGACATTTCTTCTTGGTGATATTCAAGGTTGGATGAACAGCTCAAAGATTGAAGACAAAATAAAAAAGCTTTTCCACATTTGAATGTCAGCAGAAAGCTATAGTAAGCAATGATTGCTGACTGCATCTTCTATTTTTTGCTTGACTCTCACTGAATAAAGGAAAATCTAGTGGTCTTAGTCATAGCTGGTATATACACCAGTGCTTACAGGGTATTTTTCCCTCTATCCAGTATATTCAGAACACAGCAGAGGTTAATGACTTAGAGAAGCAGTGTATCTTGCACTGAAAACTGTGTTAGTAAAACTGCTAAATGAGCCTCCTTACACTGGGTGGGCCAGGGGTTCCCTCAATAGCATGTAATGCATTTTGCACTGGCACACCATGTCAGGAAATCCCATTTCCTTGCTTTACAGAAGTGAAGCACACGTTGCCAGCAAGCTTGATTAAACAGTTTCTACTAAGTTCCTTTTTTTTTTTCCTAACTGAGATAGGGTTATCTAAGATACTACCTGAAAAGGTCTTAAAGTAGGACTATCATCACCACTTGCCCCCAGTTTTTTACAATAAAACTCATCACTGTTGGGTTTAAACAACAACAGTTCAGTTTAATGCAGTTATTCAGTTAGGTGTCATGAGTAGAAATAAATCGTGATTTTGTTCATGTTTTATTTAGACTAAGTGTGGTCCCTAGGCTTCTGGCAAGCTGTCAACATAGCCATCTGTTTTGCAAAGTTTATGGATCTCTCTGGAAATAGGCAGCCTAAAGCTAAATACAGTAAGGGCTGGTTTTCTTTGAACAACCTGCTGTAGATGAAGAAGAGTCAGATTTCAATAGGACATGGGCTTTAAGCTCCATGTATGCCCAAAGTCAGCCTATTTTAAGGGTGCAAAACAAACTTAAATTCATTTCACTTACATTTCCTTACAACTTAACTTTGGCAATTTGCTTATAAATTTATTATGTATATTTACGAACACACACACACATACAAATATAGGTATAATTAGAGAGAGAAAGACTATAGGAGACCTGAAGTCCAGAGCCAAGTCACACCAAAATCTTATACAAATGTCTCCTTCAAAGAGATTATGTATTCAAAAACAAACATAGCATCTTAAGTATATAAACAAGCAAGCCATGATGAAAACAGAAGGTATCTCCTATGAAATTTTGATAGCAGATGTGCACTTTGCAGGCTATCAGTAAGAACAGATGTCATCCTTATGAGCCATGGAGGGAGATAAAGCAAATCAAACCACTAAAAAGAATTTGAAAATATATACAAGAAAATTATTTTTAGAAGTATTTTTTGCAATTTTCATTTGGACTTCTGCTGCTATCTTATCTTAATAGCATGTTACACCTCAAATGTCTCCCTGATTTCAATATAGCTTACTCAATTGTAAAGTGTCTGTATACCACACCAGTTGGAATTCTATTACATGTTCGCACCATAAATACACAAACATGTGAATTGAACCGTGTATTACCACAGAAATACAAATAAAGCACCCTGTACTGATGAGCTTGGTTCCACAATCTTGAAACGACTGACCAGGGCATGGCTATATCTGGACTTAGTAGATTTTGGGGATTTTTTTGCCAACACAACTGAGGCAATTAAAGCCTGTTCATTGTTTTTCCAAAATGTTTTTGGATGGATTTGTCATTGTTCTTAATACATTACCTGCCCTTAATATGGTTTGAATGTTAAGTAGCTGCTGTCAGGATGGAAGAAGTTGTGCTCAAGATCTCTGACCCAAAAAGGAAACCCCACCTAATGTAATTGTTTTATTGTATTGTCGAAGTCTCAAATGTCAGCAGCACAGTGCTGATGTTCCTAAATCTTTAGACTTCCATTTCATGGAAGTTTTTTTTAAAGGAAAGTACTTCTAACAGTCTGTGAGGATTGGAGACGGCCTTGCACTGAACTAGACACCAAACTATTGAGAGCCAAAATGAGTTTCATTGCTAAGGTGTTAAAATTAAGAACTACAAAAAGTATAACTGGTTTTAGAAATTTTAGTGAGGTGTTTTTTTCAGTGCAATCAGCCTACGGGCACATACTACTTTACTGTTACTTTATTCTCTGCAATGTTCCTTATAACTACGTTTTTTCACCCCAGTCTATTTTGGACTGCACTCTGCACTTGGGAGTTCTACTCAGAAAGCATCAATACACTTTCTAATTGATGTTTTTCTACTTCTGCTCAAGTTAGAGAGGAAAAAGAGCCCTTCAGTGGATTTTGGTGGCCAGAGTAGGAGTTTTCCGTGCGATACCATGCAGTAGAATGGAATAAAGGAAGCAGCAGATCATCCTTACTCCTGAAATGCTGTTAAACTAAGGATTGCAGTTTAAGGTCCTCCATAAGACCCATGAGTATTGCACCCTTCAGTACCTTCAGAAGAGAAAAACTGAAATACCACAAAGGGCATAAAACATTAAAAGAAAATTACATCAGCACGTATCAGAGCAACACCATGATGGAAGGCTGTATGCACAGACCAATGCTGCTCAATCAGACTCACAACAGTTCTCAAGATTAAGTAATTTCAAATGCCACTGAGCAAAGTTGCAAAGGGGCTGCTCTTGTATCTAAGCAATATACCATCACTGAGAGGAACCCAGACTCTACAATTCATTGTGCTCAAACCTCCATCAGGTGCTTCTCTGCAGCAGCATCCTCACAGTGTCCATTTTCATTAAGGTTAAAAGTTCATGTATATAAGGATTTTTTTTAATATTATATCAGATCATTAGAACAGTTCCTAATGTTCCACCCAAATATGAGGAAGAATTTTCGTGTGTGGATGACCGTGTACTGGAAGGGATTGCCCAGAGAGGTTGTGGAGTCTCCCTCACTGGAGATATTCCAGAACTATCTGGATGCAATCCTGTGCCATGTGTTCTAGAATGAGGAGGAAGGCTGGACCAGATGACTCACTGTGGTCCCTTCAAACCTTCCATTCTGTGTAAGGTTGTACAATCACATTCTGTGATTCTGTGATTCAGTGAATGTCAAAAGGCAGCAAATAATATGGAAGATCACTCCTTTGATTTAAATTATACCTGTCTGAAGCTGTTACTGCTGCACTCTTTTGCTTTGGCCGTTAGCTGGAGAATATAGAACTCTGTCGGGCTGTGTTACACCTCTGCCTCTGATGCAGCTGACTTGCAGGTCTGTTTCAAATCCAGTTGGAATCAGTGGAAGACTTTCCAGTGGTTTGGTTTTGTGTTTGGGGTTTTTTTCCTAGATCAAGTCCTATGTGGACTTGGGTTTCTGCCACAAGAGGGAATTGGGATTCAATCTCCTTTTTCATGCAAAATCTCTCCTTAATGTTGTACATGTTGGTTTCTAAACCCATAAGGTAGGGGAAAAATGTTCAATAGCATTGTACAGATTTACAAAAAGAAATTGCTGAGTATCAATAACACCATACAATTCTTATGACATTCATATTCAGCAACCTCCAGCTGCTCCTCTGAAGATGTGGTAAACAAGCCTCTGCCTCAGAAGTTTCCATTTTATTGTTTATTTTCAGATATGATCTACTTTCCTTCCCCATTCAGATTTCAGAAGTATTAAACCTCTGACACAATGACAGCAATAAGGCATGTTGGTGCAATAACGATAGAAGCCGTCAACAGCAATTCAGGCTGGGTGGCAATATCAGATCATACAGGGCCAATAGATCTGCTATTGTTTTATTTTTCAAGTTGGATTTCAAATCATCACATCAGCATTGATTCAGTCTTGATTAAAGTTCTGCTTCTTCCTTGGCCATTGCTAGCTTTGTAGTTCTCCTGATGAATTCAAATATTGGACTCCTACAATCCTGGAATTTAGGTCCCCCTTGCAATTGTAGAATTTGGAGGTCCTTGATGCAGACCTGCGTAGGGGGTATAGTAAAACAGCATGCAGTGGCTATTCATAACTTATTGAATCAAGCTCCTGCCAAATACCACTTCTGAATATATGGTCAGCCTGTTAGTGGAAAATTACATTTCCCCCTGCTCTTGTTTGAAATATGCATTTATTTGATGATATTCTGGAGGCAACTATTCAATCAAGTATATTGGAACTGAAGAAATATGCAAAAGTTTTGGCAAGTGCTGTAAATTAATCAGAAAATCATCCGTTAAAATTGTCCTGCTAAAAATGCAAAGCATTCTGAATCTTTTGTACTGAGTCCACATTGAAACTCACATCTGCTTTTTTTACAAACAAACTCTGAAATGCTAAGACTAGGAAATCGAAGATCTATTTCCTGCATCATTAAAAATCTACCAATTTCTGGTGTGCTTCTAATCTCTAACAGCTTACTAGATGTGGCTTTAAAGGAGTCTGAAAAGTGGTTCAGGATCTCAGATTTCTTAGCTAAGCATACAAAACAGGGGGTTTTGAATCCTTTTATAAAAGGTTACAATTGCAGATAAGCAAATGAGGAAATGGCCAGTCATCATTTTAAAAAGAAAAAATAATGTGTTGTTTACTAACAGATGGGCAACAAGCAAAGCACTCCTATATAAATTTGGGATCCTGAGCTTATAGAAATATCCTAAATTAAAATTAATTTCTTGCTACTGTCCTGAAAGCTGGATTCTTCTCAAGTAGGTAAACAGTGCTAAATCCAAAGGCTTTATTTCCATCTATTATTGTTTAGGTAAAGGGCTTTTTACAGATTAAATTATGCATGCGCTGCATGCATATTTCATTATGGGCTCTTAATTTGTTATATGCTATTCATTATATATTCATTATATATTCTTGATATTACCCAGCCATCTGGATGAGAAGCTATACATTTAGGATGCTCTCACTGTAGCAAGGTGGTTGCCATATTGTTAAGAGTTTTGTTTTATACAAGTATGAGGAGTTAGAAATCAGGTACTGAATGCAGTGGACTCCTTTAATTGCCTAGGTGACACCTGAACAGTCTGAAAGGACACTTTTGGTGCATTGGGAATATTCATGTGCTTTCATTCTTTTGCCATCACTGAGTGATCATAACTTCTTTCAATATTAATGTTCTTCTGAATACTCTACATGTTATTCAGACCACCCAGATCACAATGTGGAATCTACACCCTTTTTAATGAAAATAAGTATGTAAATAGGGCCCACTAAGAAGAGTTTGACTGAAATGTAGCTGACTTCACCCAATAAAAATTATGGCCATTAAAGCAAACTCTTGCAGTACAGGTGTGAAACCACTGGTTTCCTTATTGTACACATTTGTGGCCACTCTGTTTATAACAGCTACCTTATGTTTCTCTCAATTATCTTTCAGCTATTCTACTGTCTTTCTCCAGGATTGTTTTGTAGAGCTGCTCAGAGAAGGAAAGAAACATTCTTGCAGGCATGCCTATCCCTGTCTACTTATGTATCTCCTCATCTCTCGAAGCTTGCTGAACAAAAGTGGAATAGCTCCATCTCCAGTTATGAACTATTACGCCTCTTTTTTTGTGGTTAGTGTGTGATTAGACAGATGAGCAGAAGAACTGCAGCTCTGCAGTTGAAAAACATAATTTCCAGCTCAGCCAAGAAGTGACATTTTAATGAGCAGATGTGCAACTTTGCTAAAGCAAATTAAATCATAAGTATAGTTTGCATACATAAATAGTCTTCAAAGACCTATGTTAGTCACTCCAGTTGTTTCATAGACATTACAAGTAATGGTTATTACTTGTAATGGTTATTAATGGCACAGATCACAGCATATTTTCAACTGTAGGTCAACAGAAAATGATGTAGACTCAAAACTTCTAATTCAATATGAGTGAACAGTGTATGTATTGAGTAACTCAAACACGGTGAGCTGGATTATAAATGAGAGAAAAGTAAACCTTGAGGTTCTACAGGAAACAAAAAAAAGGACTGTGATTTATTCCATCAACCAAGCATAATCTCAAGTGGAAGTATCTGGTCTACTAAGCCACTTAGACATATTTATTATTCCTTTTCCTATAGTAAATCACCTTTACTTCAAAAAGGAGGGAAAGTGAGACTGGCAGGTACAACAATGAGGGTCTTGCTGTCAATCCAACTTTTCTTGTAGATGACATAAGCTTATAAACCAAAATAAAGGCTAAAACGACTGAGGTTACTTTTCATTAAGCCCACTTTAATTTATTTGCCCACTTAAATTTTCTGTAAGTTTTGCAGAAACATAGGTGGCACAAAGCTCTGGTTTTATGGCTCTTCTTTCATTCAGTGTTCTGTTGTAGACTCTTAAGCAGTGTCAACTACAAATACGATGTGTATAATGCTTACCGAACTGTGTTGCAAGGGGAGTTCACTCTCGGCAGGCTTATTGAAAGCATGTTAACCAGGCACATTTGTCATGGGTGTTTCTGTTTGCCTCATTACTCAGAGTAAACAAGAGAGATGTGAACTACAAGTCTAGGGTGAAATCCTAGATTCAGTGAATTTAATGGTAAAAAACACATGGACTAGAGTGATGCTAGGATTTCTTTCTCCTAACATCTCCTACCCCAATAATAAGAATCTCCCCTTTTTGGGAACAGACTTTTGGCACAGATCCTTTTTGCAATTATCAATTAGAAGTATCAATAGAAGCATCAGATTCTTATCATGAGAGACATGACCACACAATTTACATGCAGAAAGCTGGGATATAAAGTCAGAAAGCATCAGCTACATGATGTTATCATCCTATATGCATATTTTTACTGTTAGCAAATGAAATAAATTAATTTATTCCTTGCCAAAAAACTGTTGGTTTTTATTGACTAAGAGAGTGTACATGGGCTGTTACCATGAGCTTGCTGATTTTCTACAACTATGGTGTGCAGGTTATTACTGTAGTGTATTGGACGTGCTGTACATTGATATCTGTACTAAATTCTAACATTTTCATTTGATCAAAACTCCAGAATTCATACTGCTTGGTAAGCAACTCCTGTTTTATAATATATTTGTATCCATGTATTTATAAACCTTTACTTTAAAACAAAAATTATTTATCTTTCACTTGGAAATCTGATATTAACTGTATCCAGCTGTATTCAAGTCGAGTTCTAGTTCACAAAATTAATTTCAATAATATATCCAGTTGTACTTTTCTGGTGAAAATGGAATATATTTACAAGACAAAAAAAGCCCACTCTCACCAGATAACTAGCGGGATATGACAGAAGGAATAACCTTAAACAAGACGGAAACTGAGGAACAAGACAAAGGAAACAGGTACTAGAATATTTCATTTAGTGACTATATGACAAGTTCATCATAGATCATTATTTATAGGTCACTTTCCTGTCAGCTGTAGGATTTCTGGCCCTAATCATGAGAGTCAACACAGACTTCCGAATAAAAACTTTCAACATGATACAGATAATTCCAAGCAAGACAAAAGATACATATGACTATGATTTACTTCCTTTCTTACATTAAAAATGCTGAGATATTTCTGTAATAATTCCTTGTCATTAATACTGTTGTTTTCTGCTGTCACAAACTACATGGAAAATAACATTTCTTTAGCAAGATCTTGAGTCTTGCTGAAGCTATAATTCAAGTCAGTAAGTAGCATAAAGAAACTGTATTTTAAAATATATCATTTTGTTATAATACCTTATTTCTACTCTATGAAAATTTGGAGGATTATTTACCTCTCCTATCAGTTTTTGTTCTTCAACATACATTTATTTAATTTACCCTCCTTCCATCTTTATTGCAATTAAAAAGGAAAGAAAAATCTTTCTTTTGTTACTGGTTTTGTTTGATGTGAAGAGACTCAAAAAATATCAGGCTGTTCTTGGGAATATGGCCCAGGCAAACTGGTTCATAGTTCTGTTCTGGTTTAAAGTTACACAAAAAAAGGCTGGAGCTGTGGGGCAGGTCTGGAAAGGACTTCTGTTCCAGTGCTTGAACAGAAAATTGAAAACATCTTAGTCCAGCCTGAAACAAACAAACAAACCAACAAACAAGAAAACAAACAGAGAAATCCTTTTTTATCCCAGACAGGCAAAAAATGGTGTGAGATCCTAACAAAGGCAATCCAGAACCTTCCTCCTACACACACCAAAGGAGGCATTTTAAACTTATTTTTAAAATTAAAAGAGAAATTTAAAGATGAAAACCAAATGTCTATTAAAAAAATCAAGAACGTGGCCAACCTTTCTCTACTTTAAATGAAAGTAAAGTTTTACCACCTTTGCTGGTTGGTTATATTGCACCCTCATTTTCAGTTCCAATGACTTTTAAGTATCCAGTTTCCTGTATCCACAAGCACTACTGCAGGACTGATACAGATTGGCTTTGAAATATGGATTATCCAATTATGTTGCTCACTGGGAACAGTAAAAATTCTATTTCATTCCTTTCTCTGAGCTAGAGAAACTTGAAGAGAATTTGAGCAACCTTTCCTACCTCCAGAGAAGGTACATGGTCCTACACACCATGATACTATCTCAGGGGCAGCAGACCTGAATTAGTACATCTTTTTTATATATAGAAGCTCATCATATTTGGACAGTAAGGAGAAAGAGAAACCACAGAGAGAAAGTAGAAAATTGCTGTTCAGTTCTGACATTTCAGAAAAAAGGAATCTGCTAGCAAAGTTGCATTAGGATTTCTTAATGTTTTCTTTGTTCACTTGTTCCTTCTAGTCTGGCTTTAGATTTGGACTCGGGCAATATGTCTCAAGTTACAATATATGTTCCCTCCTACTGACAGCATCTCTAGGTCATGGAGACAACTCATTTTCTGACCATGCTCTGATGACTATTTTGCATGACTCCTGAAAACATTTATTCCTGAGATGCTTTAATCACAAATGGAAAAATTCAGTGGACAATTTACAACTTTGACAGTAAATGATTTTTTAAAAAATTCTAATAATGTTTGAAAACAGAGGTTCATAAGGTTGTTATTTTAAAAACACTTGAGAACAAGCTAGAAAATAAATGTATACATTGAAATAAACCATACAGAATTTTTTATACTAAGTCGTAAAGACCTTTTTATTTATTATCTTCTATAAATTCTGTAATAAGCATTCTGTAAACAAAGCCAAATTCCTGTTTAAGGAAATATAGTGCTTCCATATGACAGTTGTCATATGGTGTAAAACCCAGATGTTCCGAGACAACATCAAACAACCCTGCTAACTTCTCTGCTAAGTGCTCAGGGAAGTTGGATAACTTCTGAAAACATTTGCAGTATCAGGACCCTTGCATGAAAATGCTAATTTTCAAATAAATATTAATTGAATCCATAGCCTTTAAAAAAAAAATCCATGTAAAAGCCTAAATGTTACAGAGGTGTAAGAAATATTAGAAGCTAGTAATGTTAGAGCCAGCTCTGTATGTTTTAACCAAATAACTGGATAACAGTAAGAAAAAAGAAATTAATTGATTTCTTGAATGGAGATTGTAGCTTTAGTGGTCACCACCAGCATTGTTATAAACCAACTAATAAGTATATCTAGAAAACTGTGAGTAGACCTCTACCTTCTGACTAACTAACTAAAACAACTGTAAGATATTACAAAATAGCAAATTTTTGACAGTAGCAAAACAGTGCAGTGTGAACTAACGTTAGGCAATGTTTAAGCTGACAATTTTTGCTGGCAGACCTGGGTTGCTCAGGGACAGGAGGAAAACTGGACATTAATTTAGGAGGTGCCTTTTAAAAACACTTGTTCAGCCCCAGTCAGGCTGACTAAATGTTGTGCTTTTACTGAGGCAGTTTCCCTCACTCACAGAATGCTGTTTAACTCTACCCAAATGAAAGTAAAATTTTTCAAAACACATTTATATTCACAGGAGCTGTTATAAAATGTATTTCTAGTAAATATTTGTTTGGAAAAAGAGATCCATCTCATGTGTGAGGAGGATCCATTCTGAAAAATAAGACCCAAGAGTTGTTTGTAGTTTTTCATCAAAGACAGCCCTGCAAAGATCCAATGCTCAAAATGCACATAAATAAGTGACAGAAATTTAAACAAAGTTTATTCAGGAGAAAAGTTTGACCACACAAGAGCTTTAACATAAAAATAGATACTTGTTCATTTGAAAATATTTATTTCAAACTTTGGTGATAGTAATCACCAAAAGAAAAATCCTGTTAACCATCAAAGACCATAATGAAAAACAATCACATGAAACATGGATGTTCTACATTTGTATTTGGTTTCCTCTGGAAAATCACATTAGATATATTTTTTTAAATAAAAGGCAGGATTTAGCTGTGTTGTCTCAAGATTTATCAATTCATTATGTGGTAATTTCAAACAAGACTTTTCCTCAAAAACTCTTATTAAAAGGTAGTAATGGGTGATTCAACAAGAACAAAAGAGGCTTAATTTTGCTATCCGAGAAACATGATACACAATGTGTGTTCTGTAAAGTATCTTCATCACCTAAGCAAAGGTGTCCTATGGAAAATATCCATGCATGATGGAATTATTGCTGGAAATGTGTCATCATCCAAAATAATTATCTGTAGGAGTGAATCTACCTTGTATGGGAAGCTGTGGTTTGAATGTGTTTCAAAATGGCTTTTTGTGGTCCCTGTGCTTTCTTCTTCCCAAAATCCCCCATGGCCAGTTCTTATCTCTGTCCCAGGAATGTGCTGAGAAGATATCAAGAAGTCTTCTCATTGGACCTTTAACCCCTTCCTGCGATTGGGTGTCCTGTAAGCCCCCTGACCCCGTAATTGGTCACTCTGTGAAACCTCCAAGACCTATATATGTAACTGCCTCATCAATAAACTCTCTCTCGCCTCCTCTCCACGTCTGGGTGCTGTCTCTCTCCGGGAGCCATGGGACCTCGTGGGTGGGGGGAGGGGTGAGCACCTAACCCCTCCATGCGTCCAGGACCCTGAAGAAACCCCTGGAGCTGGAGTAACCCCTTCCCCATCCACCTCAAGCCTTCGGAAATGGAACCCCACAACGGGAGGAATGCACCCAGAATTATCTACGATGGCCAAATTATTTTCCAGTGGAGCTCTACATGTTGAAAAATAATGTGCACTGTTTATCAGTCTTCATAATAATAAACTATCTCTTCAAACAAGGATAAGATCACAGCTCATAAAATAGGACATTCCTAATCATATCCGTATCCAAGGCAAGGCAACAAGAATAACTCCCTAAGGTGGGAGCAATACAAGAGCTTTCTGTTCAAATTGCCCTTCCACACCAAGCTATAGCAGGGAAAAGCACAGTATTTTCTAACTTGCATTCTGAGGCCCTCAATTTTACTTGAAAAATAACTGAAAGTCATGGGTTTACACCATGCTGTAATTTAATTAGAACTTGTTGCTGGTGAAGCAAGGAATTACATGTTTATATGATATTAAATCAAACAAGAGCTAAACATCTAAAACATTGAGGCCTTTTAGACACAGTCTCCCTGCAGCCCCTGTTAAAATCTCTCTTCCACGTAGTTGCTCTTTGGTGACAACATACAGACTCAGTTTCTGCACTGAAACACAAAAACATGAAAATCCCCACTACTAGTTTTATAATGGGCATCTAGTTGAACACTACTCACCAGCCTTGTCCATGGCACTTATTGAACCCATCTGTGATCAATGCTGGGACTGTAGTGCAGAGCCCTACAAATTTCAAGAGAGAAGTAGAGAAGAAAGAAAAATAGACCATCATCCGTAGTCTTGACTGGATGTTTGATTGATGTTATTAAATCAATGAAATAAAATCCCACCTTGTCTGCTCATCTTTCTAGTTGAGCTTATCATGCTAACAGGCTGAAGGAAATTTCCAAGACTGAGGAAAAAAATTTCACTGAATAGGAATGCGTGTGCAGAGCCTTCAAGATCATCAGAAGAATGGCAGGAGAGCACAACTGGGAGAAGTTGTGCACCAGGGAAGCAAAGATGTTCAAAAAATTATCTGCAAACAGCAGCCTAAAAATTCATAGGAAAAGCTGAGATGCTTAGACAGAGAATTAAAAAAAGAACAACATATACATTTTGCAGGTAAAATGCAAGTAATTAGTATTGAGAATATTCAAGGTATTCTACATTTATTGGTTAGTTATTTTGGGGCTGAGGGACATATTTTGGTTTGGTTTGTTTTTTTTTTTTTTGGTTGGTTGGTTGATTTTTTTTTATTCTAGTGAAATTTATTAACCTGTTTTAGGGGTTTTGTTGCAATTGGTCATGCAAGAAAGAAATCCCCTACTTTCTGTCTTTTGTTTCCAGAGAATTTCTCTTTCTGATTCTTTCTGGTCCAATTTATATTGAGGTCACTTTCTCTGAAGGACAATGTTGAGTTCCTAATGCTAAATGGAAAGTCAAATAACTTCACTAAATTATTTTCAATGGCTTAATGCCCTTTAAAAGTTAGAAATATGTTTTTAAATCCCTAATGTACTGATTGGTAGCCTGGTAGATAATAAACGGCAGTCCTGTTGCAACAGGTATTTTGCAGAAGAACTGCTACTGATTTTACTCTGTGTCCTAAATACAAAAGAGCTTAGAGACAAAAATAAACTATTTCCCATAAGTATAATTTATAGGAAGAATCACTATTCAGTAAGAGATAAAGAATATCTAAATAAAACATCAGTTCAACAAGTTTTTTTCAGACATATGTTATTTAAATTTAAATTTTAGACAGATTTAAAACAACAACTTGAGGAGAAAGTAAATGTTTTTATCTGGGCACCAGTGAAAATGTAATGATCCCCTTGGATTTTCTAATAATGACAGCAGCTTTTTGTTTTCTTTTTTTGACTGGATCAAAGCCAAGTTATGTTTTTTTAAGAAATTGTGGGGATTTTTCTTGTTCTGTAAAAAAGATTTTCCCCATCTGGGACAAAAAGCCACAACAAATGTTGTATACATTAGTGTCAAATTCAAGGGCGAATACACAAGATAAAATTATTAGAGAGAAACCAATAATGTATGTAAAATCATCAAAGCTAAACAGTAGTGAAGATAGAACTCAAAGTCAACCTTCAGATTTTCTTCTGCAATTACATGCCTGTACCATGGTAACATACTCACAGCAAGGTGCAAATATGATTTCTAGTTGTAAGGCAAACAAAGATTCAAGATGTAATTTGTTCTCAGCTGCACTATAGAGGGAACTTTTTGTCCTATTACAGTTCTGGAGAAAAAACCCAGCTCTCAGCGTCAGTGGATTTCTCATGGGCTTCAGAAGGAATTGTACCTACTAATGCCAAAGCTTCCTATGGTCAGGGACATCACGCACGTCAGAGAAGCAATTGTATCCATGAATCAAAAGACGCAGGGGAACCTCAGCTGAATGTGTTGAGCAGGAAAGGACTCCGTTGGGAAGTTCTGAAAATGAAACATTAAACCAGCTAAATCATAACACTTGCCACATTCTCCAGTGATAGCTAAGATAATAAAATAACTTCTTTATTAAGTAATTAACCAACTTTTTTTTTGTACCAATGTCCCTTTAGTCTTTTTTAAAAAATAAATCATATTTGCTTGTTTGAGCACAATTATTTTATGAAGGCATATTATATATGATGTTGTATTTAAGCATTTGATAAGATTCCTGTCTGCAGCAAAATGGCTCTCTGCTTTACAGTAATTTTTTTGCAGCAGAGCACCTATCTTTTACAGTTGGAAAAGGCATTACTGCCTTCAGCTTTCCTATAATCGAGTCCTACATGTAGATCATAGTCATATCCATGCTGGCAGTGTTTCTGCTTTCAGGTAAATTCCTGTCACAGGAATCTGGCCATGTTCAGGCAAGTCTCCTGCATCTATATTCAATTCCATATTCAGAGTATAACTTTACAATATCATATCTCCAGCAACAGAGTTCCTATAAGCATTTCCCAAGTTAAATCCTTTAATTCTGCTTTAGATACTCTTTCCCTTTGCCCTACAACTTTCTATGCTTCACCGATAACAAAGTAGTGGCACATAACACCATACTGTATGAAATATATTACTGACATGATACAAAAATGACAACTATGTGTGAATGCAACTGTGAGGTGCAAGGTGCAGCTCATGACACTCCCACTGTCTAATTTCATTTTTATACTCACTATGAAAAGAGCCCTTCATAATCTTTTAATAGCTGAATATAAATGGCTTTACCAGCTTAGGCTTCTCATTGTAAGGTCTTCACCTAAAACTTGCCATTTTTTACCTCAGTGAAATACAGCCGAATTTATCAGACGAAATTAGGTGAAGAGCTATTTCAGTTTTATTTCTGGTGATAAAGCATGAACCACGAGGGATTACAAAGTACATCTCAGTGGCTCAAAAGGACATGGCAGGTAGGCATGAAAAGAAACCTTTTACAGTGGAAATAAGGTTTAACAGTAGTTCATGCTGAATAGAGGCTCAATGGCAAGAACATCCTTTTATTATAAAATATAAGAAGTTCAGGACCTAAGCACAACATAGCAGGGATATTTCTGGCTGAAAAGACTAGAAAATGGAGAGGAAACTCCTGTGGCATGGATACTTCTGAAGATTTTTATTTTATTCAGTAATCCAATAAACATATTTTAAATTTTTTTCCTGAGTGAAATGTACTAAATAGAGCCCATGATCATGGATCATAGTTATTTCTCCTACAGGAGACTTCACTTCCAGCCTAACAACTCATGGAAGAAATTAATATAATTTGTGTAAAATGCTACCCCTAGGAAGGGTATTCACATGGGCTGAATCCAGTAAAAACATACTGCTTCCTAAGCAGTAATATATTTGAGCAGCTACATAATGCATTGGGATATGTTTGATCATGAACTTTAAGGATATTACGGCAAAGCTTCAATTTAATACAGTGACTTCATCTCAATCTTTGCCAATTTAACACTTCCACAACTTTCTTTAGAGAGGTTTGTGATCTGACATCTGCTAACTAGTTACAGTCCACTGGCCAATGGAACTCAATGTCTCAGCTCTGAAATGATGTAGGAAATTCTCCAGCTTCAGACCAAATAAATTAAAATCCCTCGCCCCTGATCCCAAAATATTCCTAGAACAGAATAATAAATTTGTATGAAAATTACTGAAAGATGATCAAGTACAGAGAAGCTCATGAAAGTGACCTATCCAGCTTATCAACCCCTCAACATGTTGAGCAATATCCCTCACAAATACTGTTTTATTCTCCCCTCTACTGCAGGAGGTAAGCTTTCAAATTGTTTTAAAGTATAAATCTTTGATAGGTGTAGCTTAGTTCCAAATACAGAATAGAAATATCTACTGACTGTATTACCTGTTTTGCATTGATAATCCTTGATTTTACCATCTGCATCTAGAAATGGAATTACTGTTTTCATTCTTTGTCCTTTAACTGTTTTCTGATTGTCTTGGTATGAAACTGTTTTTAAGTTTCATGTTAGTCAGACACATTTTTAAAATTTTAAGTTATATTCATTGTCTTTAATTATTAAAATTCATCAGAAAACTTGTTTTATTTTGTCTTCTATTTTGTAGCACTGTTCTAACACTTTCTTACAATCAGGCTATTTTCTGCCCAGCATAATTTCTTTATGTCCATGAAATCTTGTTTTTTGCACTTCTAATGGGTTGTCTAATTGGTTGCCAGTTTCCACAAACATTTTTTCTCTTGAGTTTATGGTCCTTGTCACTTACAGAAACCAGACATTACATTTTTGGAAACTGATACTTTTAAAGTTCCAAATATATAAACTGATTGGTATGAAATGCAGTCACTAGTACCTGGTTGATTGCTACTTTTAAGTCAGTGATTAACTCTTTTCCATCTTCCTGAGTGAGGTCAAGCATTTGGTAATACCCTGGTGGACACCAATTTTCAGTTCAGAGAAACTGAGAACTTACAGAATATCAACAGCTACAGAATATCAAAAGAAAATTGGCTTCTAGTCAGTATAGGACTGGCATGCATCATCTAAATTTAATTCACTATTCTGAGGGGCTAGCTGGAAATTTTCTCAGAGGAAAAAAATGAAGAACAACTTTAAAAACCAACCAACAAACAAAACAACAACAACAACAACAAAAACCACAAAAAACCCCAAACCCAACCAATCTCCAAAACTTCAACAACTTTCCAGGATTAAAGTGCTTTACTCTGAAGACTCAAGGGACACTGGATTCAGGACAGGGCCCATGTAAACCTTGCTATTCCTGGGCTCTGACTCTTGAGTCTGAACGAAGACATTCTTTCTTCCCACTTTTCTTCTTTGATTTTTTTACAGGTTATTTAACTTGAGGCTATCTGTTGCAAAGCTAGGATTCAGAATCTGAAAAATCCAGGAGTAGCCTGAAGTTTGTATCTCTGATGAGCAAGAATTCTTGCTTGACAGTGGACATGTTACAAATTCTCCTTGAATGAGGTCACCCAGGACTTGACATGAAAGATTTCAGGGCCTCCTCCTGTCCGTTGAAAATTACATTCACAGAGATAAACCAGACAAGCCTACCAGTTTAACAGAGCTATTGCACCAGATAGTTGGATAGCCAGAGTGTATAACAACTTTTCTTTAGGGAAGACCATGCATGCTAGATGTTTCCAAAACTATGTGTTCTTGGAACTTCTGGCTAGTTTCTACCAGAAATTAGAAAAATCATGGCATCCATCCAGTTCAGACTAAAAATATCTAAGCAAAATTTTAATGGACTAGAAAATCTACTTTACATCTCTAGACAAGACTGCAAGATCAGAGATGGTTGTTTGTTGCTTTTTTCCCCCTGGACGTTGACGGTAGATATTTCAGAATCAATTTTTTTCAATTTTCTAGTGACGATCAGGGTGCCCATTCTTAAATAGCAAAACTTGTCTCAAGTGCTTTAAATACCAACAGCCAAGTTATCTCTGTTTTCCTGAAAAACAGAGATCTGAGTCCTCAGGGTTGCTTGTAGCCTAAAGTCCACAAGCTTTGCTGTTCATTGTACAGCCAGAGGCAGATCTTAAGGCTAGGTAAAACATAATCAATGGAAAATCTTTTTTGATAGCATGGATACAGTTATCTTCTTGTCACCTTTTAAGTCTCAGTTTCCTACTTCATAAATTGATCATGTGTCAGACTGACATAGTGGGGTATCACTAATAAAAAACCAGAATTCATTAGGAGTTTAAAACTCCTTTCCTGTATAGAGCAAGAATAACCTAGACATTTCTGATTGGGAAGGATAACCATCTATTTCATGCAAGATGTAAACACCTGAGTTGTATTAAACATGAATATTTAGTGTAGAAGTGCTAGCAATTTATTGTTGAAATAATCATATACATGCTTATAACTTACAGAAAGTTAGTGCAAAAATACTTGTGTATCATTCCAAATAAGTAGGCACATTTTTTCCAGAGACATCTGCATTAACAAATGAATTCTTACATTCATGTATCAATAGCTGGATAGTGAACTGAGATTTAAGTGTTTGCTGAGATAAGTTGACATGTGAATCTGAGTCTACATGTGCAACTCATTTATGTTGCCTCAAATTTTCAAGGGAGAATTACTCAAGGAAAAAACCCTGATCTCACTGAAAACTGACTGAAAAACATTCTTCAGGCAATCATTTTAGTTCCTTGGGAATACATAAATGATACCATAATGTTCAGATATTATTGTTCAAATGGCCTAGAATTACTGATCCAGCATGTGAGGCTTTATAGTAAAGAGAAGAATTATTGTCTGTCTGACCTAGAAGCAGAAGCTCCTTTAAACCAAATCGACTTTAAAAATTCTCTTTTACCAAGTTACACAAACACAGATGATTTGGCTTCTGGATAGTAAACGAGAGCCAAAGAATACTGTACTAAGGGACTTCAGCATGGGGTGGAGTTGAAATATACAGAATACTGCTTTTGCACTGTAGTGGAGTAGCTCTGCATGGAAAGATGGCCTTGGTGAATTCTGCAGGAAGAGATAAGGTTTACTGGTATTGAAATTCTGTGAAAGATGTTGCCATTTTGCATGAGCTTTATGGTTGCTTTCAACTTTTGATTGATATGTGTTAAAAATCCAATGGAAAGGCCAAAAATTTCAATAACATTTTCGTTTCTGGATGTCCTAAGGGAAACTTTTTTTATTCAAAATGAAGCACTACATAAGCAGTCAATATTTACCACTGCACATTCATTTTCTATATAAGTTCATAATAATATGTCACATTTCTAGTACCCTACATTGCAATACCTAACTGTGGACAGGATTTTCTTAAGGCTAGGTATGAGGTAGCTTTGGAAACTAAACTAAGATGACTACTTTGTCAGGCTAAATGAGCAAAATATCTCCATGATAAACAAAACACAAAAGTCTGATTCCTCAGTGAAAATAATTTGCATTTTGCAAAACAAAATAAGATACTTTTCTCATCACAGCTATGCAGCTAACACCACTTCAAAAGCTGTATCAAGTGTCAGTACAATGCATTAATAAGCTGCTTAAAAAGAGACATGGACAAGTTACACAGTTCTTTGTGGTCTTCTCTTGTCAGAAATAAAAAAAGTGTTTCTTCAAAATTGTTGAGACAGTCTGCCAGAAATATATTTCAATTATTTGTCTCTTTGTTCTGTCCTGCTATGAAACCAAATATAATTTACTTCATGGCTCATAAGCCATTACTCGGCTAGGTTTTCTGTCATGGAGTAATTTAATTTCTTGGGTGTTCTATGTTACCACGGATTTAATTTAACTGTGAGGTTCTTCATTGATAACAAGAATTAAACCTGTTCATAGCTGTCAGTAATAGGCACTAAATGCAAGTCAGATTAGCAGCTGGGCTAGATTTCTATATCTTAATTGATATAAATGGAGCTACTTTACTGAGTGGTCACTGCTGAGTACTTTCTGGTCTTTGAAGAATTGAACCTGAAAACACTGAGAAGGTGACCAAGTTAAGCTCATACCTAATGATCTTAAAATGGTTCCTGTTCATCTACAATGTGTTAAGTTATTGTAAAACCATTTAGAAAATACTTGTAAATTTTAAAGCTATGTACTTTTTTCAAACAAGGGTTTTTAAAAAGTTGCAAAATATTGAAAACACAAACATTTAAATATCAGCTTTTTAAACTTGTGTTGTACCCTGTTTGCTTTTATACTACCTGAAATAAAATTAATAATGCTCATATTTCCCTCTTTCATTTGTCTTTTCAAAATAGCTCCTTACTTTCAGTACGCAATGGCAAAGTTTCAAATTTTTTTTCTTTTTCCCACAATTATTTTTCTAAGCTTGAAAAAGTTTTGAAAATCATAATAAAGGCAACATAAATACCAAAAGTCCCAGATTACATACTCCCTTCTTTTTTTTAATGAGGGAAGAAAGCGAAAACAAAAGTCAAAACTGAAGATGTAGGGCTTCAGAAAAACAAAGCAAAACAAAAAAAAACAAAAAACAACCACAAAAATTCAGCTCATTTTACTGTTGTTTCCCATTAAAAAATAGAATTGAAATCAGTATTTATAAAGATATTTCTAAAAAATAAGCCTGTATACTATTCTGTGAGAACATGCAGTTACATTTTCAACTTGATCTAATTTAGCCTGAAGTATTCCTTATCTGTTCCTATCAGGAAAATATTCCTGAGATGTTATGAAATTCAACTACATCCATGAGCAAAATTGAAAATTATGACTATGTCAGTGTCAAAATGCAATGCTAATCTGTGAAGAAGGTACTAGTCAATCAGATAATTGACCAAATGGAGCGGTTGATCTTCTCACCATTTGAATGTCAGTTCTCACTTGCTTAAACTAATGATAAGATGAAAAAAAATCAATTAATGTTTCCTTAACTCTAACAGAAAACAATGTTTTCCTTCTAGGCAGCCCCCTTATGACTCGTCCTGAATTTTAGGCAGTAGCCTCAGTTGCAATTAAGAAAATACCCATCGTTAAGCTTGGAAAATAAACACAGTCCATCTGCCAGGCATTTGAATTTTCAGTGCCAAAACCATTACGTCTTTTTTACAAGAATTTAATAAAGAACTTTAGTTTTTGACCAGTCCAGTCTACAATGAAGTATTTATGCTGGGATTTGTTCAAAAGAGAGAGCACAGAATTTTGACACTTCATCTGCTGTGACACCACATACAGATGTGTCACATGCATACTGTTACAGATGCAGTATTTGCTGTTTGAGTATCACAAGTATCCAAGTGTGAATACACAAAAATTATATGGGTCCTGCCCTAAAGGCCTAGTAACATAGATAATTTTTTGGTGTAAATCATTTCAAATTTATCAAGGTATTATTAAAGTTGTGTTGAGGAAAAAAAGCAAGAGCTTTTATAGTCATCAAATGAACTGATATTAGAATTACCAAGAAAGCAAAAACCATCCTGTCTTTCCATCCTAGGCCTACTCATTTTCTTTCTGTCCAGAATTCTGTCATTAGAAATGAGAACTCGATTAAAAGAGGACATCACTTGCCGTCCTTTGTGCAGCAGGTTTAAATTAAAAAAACAGTTATTGCTATACAGCAATCAGCCATCAGCATCTCTGGAACTATTTATATGTATTGAGAGAGAAAGAATAAGCTGTTAACCACCTCTTATGCTCAAACTTTTATCAAATGATGAGCTAAATGTCTAACAACAAAAATGCCAGTTCCTTGAAAATTAACTGTCTCCTGGGAATATGTTAATTCCAACAAAATTCCTAGGAAAAAAAGCACCTGACTTCATTCTAGATTACCACATGAGTTCCTCCACAATTCCTCTGGCAAATTGCTTGAGACTCTAAAGTCTGAAAATCATTTTCCAGCCTTGGGGGTCCAAAGCTGCTCAAAAATGAGCTGTCTAGTATCACAGGTGCTTTAGAATTACCAGTGTTCAAGCCTTTCCTATGCTGCTCCTGTTTTACCAAAATCTCTTAAAAGCAGATTAAAAAAGTGCTATGATTTCCCCAAAATAAAATTTTGGAACTTCTACTCCACTGAAATGTCACCACCTTATTCCACAGTTCTGTTTTAGAAGGATTTTTTGTGCATAATTTTTAGTTTTCCAGGAAACTGTGGTTCTGGTTCCAAACCAATCTAGAATCCTAGACCGTTCTAAAATTACTGGGAGTGCTTAAAATATGTCTCCATACAGTGAAAAAATCCCTAATTCATACGTTAAAAAATCTGAAACATAACTGTTGTAGAAATCCTTGGGCCTGGAAGACTTTGGCTGCAGGGTCTCAGCATACTAAAGACCTCAGAGAGATATAAAAGTTGTCTCCAAAATTTGTTCATGCTTCAGTGCATTATAAATGCCTCTCGTTACTCAAAATAACAATATAACAGAGGATTTTTGGCATAAATCCAGACTGGAGTTGCAGTAAAAAGTCAATGTTTGCATAATACTCTGTCAATTCTTGATAAGCGCGTTTCTTAGGGATTCTTGATAATGTGTAGGAACACAGTAATATGAGATTAATTCAATGCACATTTTATTTTTAATCACTGTTCAACTATAAAGTTATTTTATATATGTAATATATCATAGCTCTTTTCTGTAAAATTGATCCTGTCTTTTTTGCTTCAGGAAAAGTTACATAGTGCACTCTCTAGGATACAAATTGAATGTGCAGCAAGACAAAAATAAAAGGATCAATACTATCATTTCCCACAAATTTATGAGGATTTAAAAGTAATAGTTCTTTCAAAACTGGAACAGACTTTAATAGCTTAGAGCAAAATTCCTATGTGTTATTTGAAACCTTGCTGTCTTGTGAATATTGATCTAGTATAATTTTTGTATGTTTCTATGAATCATTTATAAGTGCCTCAAGCAGTAGCTAGATACTTCTGATCAAGAAAAATAAGACTGTGAAGTACATTATAAATGGATTGGATGCTGAAGCACAAGGTTAGCTCCAAGTGTGTTCAAAGCTTGGGAATACACAAATACAGAAATTGTCACACAGTATTCATTTTATATGTGATGTCATTAAAAATGTGCTAGCAAAGAGTCTAAAGACATTAAATGCAAATGAGGGGGTTTGAATCCTGCTGCCTCTTTGCTTAGGAAGGTAAGGGGAAAACATTCAGATATGAGTCCCAAGAGAAACCTTCGGTCGTGTACTGATGAGAACTGCATCTGTAGAAACGATAACAAAACCTTCAGTGAGCACAATTTATAGGATTAAATATTTCAATAAACCTCAAAAGACATTTTAAGCACTTTTGTACTGGTCAAAACATAGAGGGACTAATTTACTAAACATTACCTGCCCGGGCCTAGATGTTTTGAGTATATCTGGGCTGCATAATGCTCTATGATGAGAGACCCTCTGAGCAATTTTTGTTCCAGAGGTGTATCCTGGTGTTCCTGCATGTCACATATGATTTTCATGACAGCTACCTACCTCTGACTGACTACCCCACTGACATTACTAAATTGCTCTGCTATGCTGTGGGACCAAATGCTTACTGTCAGAATGACTTCTGTGATATTTGTTCCAGTTTATGGTCAAATGACTGGCAAAATCAGGTTGAGTAACTTAATAACTATGAAATTTTCCTAGGCATCTGATGCAAAAGAAAAAAGAACTAGGCAGAATCCTACAAGTACTGGCCTGAAAACCACTGTTCAGCTGCCACCTGTGCCTGCAGTTGAAATGCTGTAGAGGTTTTGAGCTGCATTTACACTGCCATAATGGAGTATCACATACCATCCAATATGTTTCTATTCCTTTTCATCTGGACTTCAGTCTAAGGAGAAATACAGACTTATTGTGTAAAGGAAATGCAGGTGCTAACAAGAAGTCAATATGTGCTGGTGTCCCAAAAATATAGAATCTATCAGTACAACCTGCTGCAATTTCTTTTTTTCCAGCCTGCCCAAATTTAATATGCCAGTGTGTCTTAAAATGTGGTATTTCCTTCATGTCCCAGTGAAGCAGCATGCAAGCAAAATCCATCCCCAGGCTCCCTCCCCCTACGTGAACTGTGTGCCATGACTGCAGACCAGAATCCTGACCAACAGGCCCTACCTGTATCTATAGAATTCCTTCTAGGAGCATTTCCAAGTGGCAAAATGAGAAGACATCAGCAGAACTGACACACACAAGCTACTTGAGCAATGTTTGTGCAAATCTGAAGGTGAAAGCCACATGCAGGGCACATAGGGCAAGGGATATCAGTTAGCAGGGGGTACAGCTCAAAATTTCCATGAAGTCCTGTGTTAGAGATACAGCTTCTCATCATCCATGGTCCTTTGTGTTGAAGCTAGATGTCCATATACCAACCAGAGTCTGAAAAGCTAGGGCACTCTGGGTATTTCACCACTGAACTAGAAGATGCATTTTTCCATAGGTAGAAAGTGCCTTCCTGCCACCCTACTCCTCAGAGGCAAGTTATGAGAAATCTGGATGAGGCTGGATCCTGTGCTTCAAAAATGAGGCTCTCAGAGACTACCTGGGCTCTCCCACAACCTTGCCAGTCTATGCAGGCTCAGCAGGACCTGAAGATATACATCTCAAACACATCCCTGAGCTCTCATTGTCCTGGTCAGCCTACTGAAGGCAAGCACCGCTCAGTCCAGGCCCAGATGAGATGCAGGTAAGGATCTCCAATGCTGCTGTGGTACAACAGGAACAAGGGAAGGAAGGATATGTTTCTCACTTTTCATACAAAAGGATACTGATTTTCACGGAGTGCTGTTGTCCCTTATGAGGAAAGGTACTACACCAAGAAAACTGTTCTTCACATAACTCTTCCATTTGACTAATATTTTTCTATGAATGACCTCCTCATAGATGAATTACTTTGAAAATGGATTTACTAAGCTTTCAAATTTGATCTTACAACTACTTTGGGGTGAGTTTTAAAGAAGGAAAAAAAACGGAATAAGAAAATAAGTATTACTTTCTTTGCCAGTTGGAGTGGTTCTAGAAAATCAAATTTCAATCAAAACCAAAATTAGTATGTAAAAAATTAAAAAAAAATCAGACTGTGTAGATACACAAATGGAAGCTGAAACATGAAACATGGTATTTCAGATCCCAAATGACTTGATTTTAATTGTAAACAAAACCAGAGTCATGTATGGCAGGTTTTGGTGCAAAAGGAACTATTACAAACCAGCACTTAAAATAATATCAGCAAAATTATGTGTAATGGAAATTCTGACAGGATATAGCTAGCTGACGAACTTTTTCTACACCCATTAACCAGAATCATTATTGGCCACACTCTGGTTGCCAAAATGATTATGTATACTGCTGAAAGAACATGCCAGTAATAACAGCTTGAGTAGGGCTAGAAACCATTAGTATGCCCTGTCTGCTGCTGAATTCTCAAATACCATCAAAAGACTAATCAACTTACGAACCAGTAAATAGTCATCTTTTAAAGGTGTAATATCACACACATCTAACTGAACTATAAAAATAGCTTTCATTTCAGCAAGTTTTCCACTGAAGAGACCACAGTTTGATGAGGTCAGGTGTTGTGAATGCGTATAGATTGCCACATATGCCTACCCTATTTGTTTGTTTCTCTTCATGAGCTTTTTCTTCTTCTACTCCAGAGACACACCTTCCTGTGATTATTGCTTGTGTTCTGTTCCAGAAAACTGCATGTCTCCCAGGACACTTGGTTTCTAGATTCTAAACCTCAGAACATCATATTTTATCAAATATAGATACAGAGCAAAGAATTCTGAACGTATTTCAAGTATTTTTCATATCAGCAGCTATTTCTCATTAGCAGCTTTAGAAAAGTGGGGAGGAAAATGTCGTTTATATTCAACATTTACTCTTATGTAAGGACCTTCTAATGTGACTTCCCTCTGCCATGTATTTGCCCTGATATTCTCAGTAGAGAAAGAAGTGTGTTCAAAGATTGTTTGATTTCTATGCATTATTATATATTTTTCGGCATATTTTCAGCTGAGAAAGCAATAAAAAAGAGTAGTCTTTTCACTTAAGACATAAAATTAGGAGAGATTTGATTTTCTTTTCTTAGATGCAAGGACACCATTTAGTGAAATATAGGCTGGCAGCTCACTGGTCAGCTCATGTATTGACTGCATGTTTGAAAACAAGATTGAAAAGGGATTCTTTTTAGACTCTCAAACAGGAGGTATTGTAATGGAGAGCTCATGTTTCAACTGTACTCTTGTGTACATCCCTCCAGAGAGATGTTCAGCCATCACCTGTAGTCCTTGCTCAACCTCGACGAACACAGCAGTCTCTTATCAAAAACAGCTGCTGCAGAGAAAGCCCAGAGACAGAGAAGGGATGTCTACTTCTATGTCCTGAAGATCTCCCCTGTGAACTATTACTGGCACTGGTGTCCAGGTGGGACTACTACTCCAACAGTGCTAATTCCACAGCTGCACAGAGACTGCCGAGGAAAGCAGGGCAGGACACACTAAATGTTAGTCTCTGCTTAGTGTTGGAGGTAATTTTCTTCTGCCTTTGCAGAGGGGCTGAGTGTCTTTATTAGTCATCTTAATGTCCATAGTAAGAAAATTTTAAAAGCCGCTTGCTGTCAAACCTACCAAGGATGGTCTGCAATGACAGGCTGACCAATGCCACTTATAATTATGGGCTTTGAAGACTCTGTGCTTCAGGCTTCATATTATGAACTATTTGCACAAATGCT